>NW_028270181.1:36692942-37000442 GCF_037043375.1 Chiloscyllium plagiosum | reverse complement strand
TGAGCCTTAGAGATATACAGCTGCTGTATCTCCCACAACAGTGACTACACCTCACAAGGACTTCAGTTGCGATGAGGCACATTCAGAAATCCTGAATGTGTGAAAATACATTTATAAATACAAATCAAGCCTTTGCAATGAATAAAAGACCCAAGACCAGGGCAGGAAATGGATATCGATCGGTCTCATCTCACAGGAGAGAAATCAGTGGGTAAAAACTGTGTTTTTGATGTGATTGATACCTGAACAATTAAACACCAGTTCAATTAAAGAGATAATTCACATCCAATGAAGTAAACTATTGCTGACCGAATAAACACAGTCCAGTTCTGGATGCAATAACAGCAGAATACGATCACGTTACCCCACTGGAATGTGTGTGTCACCATAGTCTTACCAGACCATCGGGGCTGCTCTCTTCACTGCAGAGAGAAGCGACTCATGGTGTTTTGACCAGAGGGTTCAGACCTCAGGCAAGGGAAGAATTTTGAGAACGAGAGTCCTTCATGGTAACCTCAAACTGGTAATGAGAATTGAACCCACGCTGTCCACATCACACTGCTCTGTAAACCAAAAATACAGCCAACTCAGCTAAACTGATTCCCCTTAACTAGAGCGTCACATGTGGGGATGAATAATTGAATCCCTTGCTCCACACAGTACAGGTGAACGGCCTCTCCCCACAATGTGTTTGTTGGTGTTTCATCAAATCATTGCTACTCATAAAGCTCTTCTCACAGTCAGAGCATTGACATGTTCTCTCATTGATGTGAACAAAGCCATAGATGCTGAGATTGGAGAACCGAGTGAACCCCTTCCCACACAAGGAGCAGGGAAAAGGTGTGAATGTGCTGGTGCTCACTGAGTACAGATGACTAAGTGAATCCCTTCCTACACTCAGTGCAGGCGTACAGTCTCTCTCTCTCTCTCTAGTATGGCCACGCTCGTGTATTTGAACTTTGCTGATTTAATAAATCCCTTCTCACACACAGAGCAGATGACTGGTCTCTCTCCAGTGTCAACTCAACGGTTGACATTAGGCTGAACTGGGAAGTTTATTCCTTCCCAAGCAGAGCAGACAACGCTTCTCTCCCGATGATGAAGACGTTTGGCTGACATTAGGCTGGATCCCCAAGTGAATACCTTCTCTCCCATGGGAACAGGTTGATGTTAAATTATGGCTGAAAAATGTGTTGCTGGAAAAGCGCAGCAGGTCAGGCAGCATCCAAGGAACAGGAGAAACGACGTTTCGGGCATAAGCCCTTCTTCAGGAATGAGGAGGGTGTGCCAAGTAAGCTAAGATAAAAGGTAGGTAGGAGGGACTTGAGGAGGGGCATTGGGAATGCAATAGGTGCAAGGAGGTTAAGGTGATGGTCATAGGCCGGAGAGGGGGTGGGGGCGAAGAGATCGGGAAGAAGATTGCAGGTCAAGAAGGCGGTGCTGAGTCTGAGGGTTGGGACTGAGATAAGGTGGGGAGAGGGGAAATGAGGAAGCTGGAGAAATCTGCATTCATCCCTTGTGGTTGGAGGGTTCCTAGGCGGAAGATGAAGCGCTCCTCCTCCAGGCATCGTGTTTCTGTTTGAGGACGTGGCTGAAGAGCTTCAGGGCAGAGGAGATGACCTGGGGGGGGGGTGCAGTTAGAGGAGGGACTCACGAAGATCCTTGTAGAGGGAGGAGGAGAGCTTCTTCAAGGAAGGCATCCTTGCAGGAGGATTCACAGTAGGTTAAAATCAACTAGCAGAAAGTGAGGACTGCAGATGCTGGAGATCAGAGCTGAAACATGTGTTGCTGGAAAAGCGCAGCAGGTCAGGCAGCATCCAAGGAGCAGGAGAATCGACATTTTGGGCATAAGCCCTTCTTCAGGAATGAGGAGGGTGTGCCAAGCAGACTAAGATAAAAGGTAGGGAGGAGGGACTTGGGGGAGGGGTGTTGGGAATGCAATAGGTGGAGGGAGGTTAAGGTGTTAAATTATGACCATTGAATTTAAGACCTTTACACATCTTAAAGTTTTTTTCCCCCACAGTCAGGGGAAAGGTCTCTTGTCAGTGTGAACCCACTGGTGTTACATGAAGCTGGATGACAGAGTAAATCCCTTCCCACACATAGAGCAGGGGAACAGTCTCTCCCCAGAATGTCTGTGTCGATGAGTCTCCAGCTGGTCTGGGGATTTGCAATCCTTCTCACAATCCAGACATTTCCATGGTGCTGATCTCCTCACATATCTCCAAGTTGGATAATCTGTTGAATCCTTTCCCATAAACACAACATATTTATGGCTTCTCTGTCTGTGGATTTTTAAAGAATGTTAACTGGATAATGTTAAATAATTTCTGCAGTCAGTTCAGTGGAACACTCACACTGTTGTGTGTGTGCGTGTGCGTCTGTGTGTGTGTCTCTGTGTGCGTCTGTGTGTGTGTCTCTGTGTGTGTCTCTGTGTGCGTGTCTGTGTGTGTGTGTTCGTGTGTGTCTGTGTGTGTGTGTGCGTGTGTGTCTGTGCTGGCACTTTACCACTAACAATGTTTTTTTAAATCTTTGCTTACAGACATAACAGACAAACATGTTCCCTTTATGTCCAAATGAATTAAGTGACTCTGTTGGATCTATATATCATGTTTGATTTGACTCACTCATCTTCAATTCTTTCAATCTATTTCTCTGTGAAATGATTTTCAAATATTATCGTGGTGCATACAGAGTAAAATCTCAGAACAAACAAATCCAATTTCAGAAAGACATCCTCCCTCTATTCTACACCTACTCCCAAACAAATGATCCAATCATATCAAAAGATGCAAAAAGCACAATCAAAAGCAAAAAGGAATGTTCCTGAATAAATCAGGTTGTTGTTCCAACATCTCTGAGACATTGTGTGTCCTGAGGTGCAAGCCTGTTGTGGGATGTACCTCGCTAATTGGTGGACAGCACAGCCCCCTATCCAGAAGGATGTTACACAAGAGATGATCCCCTTTGCTGCTGCTGTACATCAATGGGGAAGAAAGGGAATGGGGAAGGTTGTTGGCAATCAAGAGAGCTGTTTTGTCCCACATGTTGATGAGCTTCTTGTGTTGTTGAAGCAGCATTCAACCAGGCAAGTGGAGAGGGTTCGTATCACACCTGACTTACGTCTTGGAAGGTGGGCAGGCAGGAGGTGAGTTGAGCGCTGTAAGATTTTTTTTGCCTCTGTGCTGATCTTGTATCAATTGCATGGTTAGTCCTGTTCAGTTTCTGGTCAATATTACACGCCCAGAATGCTGTTCATGGAGGATTCAACAATGCTATTGCTGTGGAATATCAACAAGGGATACTCGGATATTTTCTTGTTGATGATGGGCTTTGCCAGGCTGGAATGTGATATGACTGTTACTTGCCACTTGTGCAGATTTTAGATGCTGGCCAGGTCTTGCTACATATGGATATGTGGTGTTTTAGCTATGGTGAGGTTCAGGTTGTAAGATTGTTCTCAATGAGAACAAACCTACCAGCTCAGTGAGCAAACTTACAACCTGAACATATGGATATGAGCTCCATCAGCATCGGAGCAGTTGAAAATGATGCTGAATATTGTCGAATTGTTGACCAACATCCTCGCTTCTGAAGGGAAAGTGATTGACAAAGCAGCTGAAGATGATTGACCCTGAGACTCCACCCTGAGGAATTCCCCTCGAACTAACAAGGCCTGGCTTCTCAAGGCCCACCTACTTCACAAGTGGGACATGACATGTCTGAACAGGTTGGTTAAAAATGTCACCTGCAGAAAACTCCAAGTATTCAAGTAGACAGCTGTTTGTTTCAAAGATCACCTGAAGGTGAAGCTGTTATAAAGCTATCGCCTAGGACACTGCACCACCCAGGCAATGGATTCTGAAGAAGATGCACACAGGACTGGAATGGTTCACTCTGTTTCTCTGCCAGACCTGCTGACTTCCCCCAGCACTTTCTGATTTGATTTGGATGTGAGCATAAGAGGTACAGTAAGTAAGATTGCAGATGACACCAAAATTGGAGGTATGGTGGACAGAGAAGAAGGTTACCTCAGATTACAACAGATCTTGACCAGATGGGCCAATGGGCTGAGAAATGGCAGATGGAGTTTAATTCGGATAAATGTAAGGTTCTGGATTTTGGGAAAGCAAATCTTAGCAGGACTTATACACTTTCTGGTAAGGTCCTAGGGAGTGTTGATGAACAAAGAGACCTTGGAGTGCAGGTTCATAGCTCCTTGAAAGTGGAGTCACAGGTCAATGGGATCGTGAAGGCGGCATTTGGTATGCTTTCCTTTATTGGTCAGAGTATTGAGTACAGGAGTTGGGAGGTCATGTTGCGGCTGTACAGGACATCAGTTAGGCCACTGTTGGAATATTGTCTGCATTTCTGGTCTCCTTCCTATTGGAAAGATGTTGTGAAACTTGAAAGGGTTCAGAAAAGATTTACAAGGATGTTGCCAGGGTTGGAGCATTTGAGCTATCGGGAGAAGCTGAACAGTCTGGGGCTATTTTCCCTGGAGTGACGGAGATTGAGGGGTGACCTTAGAGAGGTTTACAAAATCATTAGGGACATGGAAAGGATAAATAGACAAAGTCTTTTCCCTGGGGTGGGGGAGTCCAGAACTAGAGGGCATAGGTTTAGGGTGAGAGGGGAAAGATATGAAAAAGACCTAAGGGGCAATGTGGTGGAGGCTGGTACAATTACAACATTTAAGAGGCATTTGGATGGGTATATGAATAGGAAGGGTTTGGAGAGATATGGGCCGGGCGCTGGCGGGTGGGACTGGATTGGGTTGGGATATCTGGTCGGTATGGACGGGTTGGACCGAAGGCTCTGTATCCAGGCTGGACATCTCTATGATTCAAGTCTCAGGTTTTCAGCATCTGCATGAACATCCCCAGGCTCCGCCCTATGACGTCACGCATCCCTCTGCGCATGCGTCCACATTCCCGGCCAAGATGGCGGCTGTTAACCTCGGAAATGCAAAACATTTACCCACAAGTTATTTTTCAAGGTGCTCTCTTCTCTCTGGAAGGGTTTATTCTCGGTCTGAATCCCTCTGTGCAGCTCCTGCAGCCTTACCGTCTGGAAAAGCGCGTCTCTTCCCATTTCCCACGGAGACAAACCCGGCACTGCGGCTGCACCGCCCTCGCCTGTAGTGAGTATAGAGGGTATTCACCACCGCGGAGAATGCTGGGTAGGTACTCCGCCATTGAGGAGATTAACACAGAAGGTTAATTCTGTTCATTAATAATTTTCTCTTGCCTGTATTCCAATCTTATGCTATCTAAATAATCTTTGGAAGAACAAAATTGGCTGTTAGAAAAACATCTTAAAGTTAGATGCATCTAACAAATCTCTCAAGTCATCTCTGCAACATAACCTTGTCATTAAAATACTAGATCTCTCAAATCATTTTGTAAATTCCTGTCCTGAACAGATGGTGTTAGATTTTGGAAACTCCTTTAACAGGTGGATGTTTAACACTCAAGCCAAGAGATACATTTGTTTATTCTGAATGTCTCTCAACAGGTTTCTTTTGTCATCTCATTTTACAAAATAGTGGAAGGAATGAAAACTGAAGTGTTTCTCTGATGCCAGTTCTGTGCTAACTTCTCAGCTTCAAGCTCCAGCCAGAGAGTTTACATTGAAGTACAATGACACTGATTCAGAGGTGAATATTTTTGAGCATTCATCTATAATTCAGTAGTTAACGTGCTTTGCTGTGGTTCATTGGTTAGGCCCTGGTGTGATCTCTTTACTGTGGATCTGAATCCCTGTCCTCCATGACAATCTCTTTGCCAATGTCCAACCTGCGCTACCTTTAATAATGAGTATTTTAACTCTCTGTGACAGTTTACTGTTATTTCTTCCAGTTATGGTCAAATGAGAGCTTCATCACTGCAGGTCACTGAGGTATGTGCTGTTAATTTATTCCACTCGTATGTGTGGCCTCCCCCATAAACATCACTCAGACCCTGCTATGCTCCGTATTGCTTTCATTCTTCAAGCTATCTCTTACACACACTATTCCCTTCCCTGCTCGTACACACCCGTGCTTACCCCCCATCGCCTTCCCCCTCCCGTCGCCTTCCCCCTCCCGTCGCCTTCCCCCTCCCGTCGCCTTCCCCCTCCCGTCGCCTTCCCCCTCCCGTCGCCTTCCCCCTCCCGTCGCCTTACCCCTCCCATCGCCTTCCCCTCCCGTCGCCTTCCCCTCCCGTCCCTTCTCCCCCCAGTCCCTTCTCCCCCCAGTCCCTTCTCCTCCCCCTCCATCCCCCTTCTCCTCCCCCGTCACTCTTCTCCTCCCCCCCGTCACTCTTCTCCTCCCCCCCTGTCACCCTTCTCCCCCCTGTCACCCTTCTCCCCCCCGTCACCCTTCTTCCCCCCCGTCACCCTTCTTCCCCCCCCCCTTCTTCCTCCCCCCCCGTCACCCTTCTTCCCACCCCCCTGTCACCCTTCTTCCCCCCCCCGTCACCCTTCTGCCCCCCCCGTCACCCTTCTTCCCCCCCCCGTCACCCTTCTTCCCTCCCCCGTCACCCTTCTCCCCATCACCCTTCTCCCCATCACCCTTCTCCCCATCACCCTTCTCCCCATCACCCTTCTCCCCATCACCCTTCTCCCCATCACCCTTCTCCCCATCATCCTTCTCCCCATCACCCTTCTCCCCATCACCCTTCTCCCCATCACCCTTCTCCCCATCACCCTTCTCCCCCCCGTCACCCTTCTCCCCCCCGTCACCCTTCTCCCCCCGTCACCATCCTTCCCCGTCGCCTTCCCACCCGCACCTTCCCCCATCGCCTTCCCCCCATCGCCTTCCCCCCATCGCCTTCCCCCCATCGCCTTCCCCCCATCGCCTTCCCCCCATTGCCTTTACCCCCATCGCCTTTACCCCCATCGCCTTTACCCCCATCGCCTTCACCCCCATCGCCTTCACCCCCATCGCCTTCACCCCCATCGCCTTCACCCCCATCGCCTTCCCACCCCCCACCACCTTCTCCCCCACCACCTTCTCCCCCACCACCTTCTCCCCACCACCTTCTCCCCCATCACCTTCTCCCCCATCACCTTCTCCCCCATTGTCTTCCCACCCCCCCATCACCTTCTCCCCAATCGCTTTCCCACCCCCATCGCCTTCTCCCCGTTACCTTCCTACCCCCACATCGCCTCCTCCCCCATCGCCCTCCCAACCCCCCATCGCCTTCCCACCCCCCCCCCCCCCATGGCCCTGCTACCCCCCTATCGCCTTCCCACCCGCGCCTTCTCCCCCAGTCGCCTTCCCACCCCATTACCTTCCCTCCCCCCACATGGCATGGAGTCCAAGTCACCCTCTGGGACAGGAGGACAGGGACGGAGTGGAGAATGGGGGGGAGAGAGAGAGAGAGGGGTACAGGTTGTGGTGAAGGGGAGATGGTGGTTAGAATAAAACCCAGTGAGAGAACAAGACAAAGAGAATGAAAGTCAGAAAGCAGAATAAACAAATACCTGGTGGGGAGGAGACAGAACGACAGGGAGAGAGAGAGAAAAGGACAGACGGAGGGAGAGAGAAAAAGCCCAGGGAGAGCGAGAGGGAGCGCAATAGAGAAGTTGGGAAAGACCAACGATTAAATAATTCCAGGAAAAAGAGTGAGGAGGAAGAGAGTAATAGGAAGGGGATCTCCAGGGGAACATGACCAGGATGGAAATGGGAAGGATGGAGAGAGATGGGGATTGAAGGAAAGATGTAGGGAAGAGAGAGAGAACACGGGAATGTAGATGGGAGCTGCAGTGAGTGACGGAGGCAGTATCATCTGTGGGATCAGACTGTGCAGCAACTCCCTCTCCAACCTTTCTGCCCCTTTGTCTCCCCCCTCCGGCCCAGAGCTCGCCCCTTATGGTAAAAATCCCAGAGACAGCCTGAACCCCACAATTCTTTTCCGTGTGTGTGTGTGGGTGTGGGTGTGGGTGGGTGGGTGGGTGTGTGTATATATATATATATATATATATATATATATACAAGGAGACAGGACGGTTTCTGATTATTCTCTCTCTCTCTGGCTCCCGCTCTTGTCTGATGATTCCTCACGGCAGAATGATTGGAGTCTCTCTGTCTCTTCATCGTCCGAGTTTCTAGATTAGATTAGATTACTTAGTGTGGAAACACGCCCTTCGGCCCAACAAGTCCACACCGACCCGCCAAAGCGCAACCCACCCATACCCCTACATTTACCCCTTTACCTAACACTACGGGCAACTTAGCATGGCCAATTCACCTGACCCGCACATCTTTGTGACTGTGGGAGGAAACCGGAGCACCCGGAGGAAACCCACGCAGACACGGGGAGAATGTGCAAACTCCACACAGTCAGTCGCCTGAGTCGGGAATTGAACCCGGGTCTCTGGCGCTGTGAGGCAGCAGTGCTAACCACTGTGCCGCCCACGTTTCAGCTCCCAAATCAAATCCCCTCCTCGGGGGGAGAGACTGTTGCAATGTAGGCCACTCTGCAGGTGGTTTGAGACACAGCAAGATCCCACAAGTAGTATTACTCTGATATTAGAACAAGTCTTTAGATCGAGTTTCTCATTTAAGGTTTTAATTACCACCTTGGGGAGTCCTGTCTGTCAGACACTCACTGGGGATTGATGTATTTGTGCCAAATCCCAGGCCCCAGTTATTTTAGCCCCAGGCGTCAAATCTGTTTTAAAAATGACAGGGCCGCAATCTGACAGGAGCCAGTTAACCAGAGGCCCCTAAAACCCAGGGCCGCCCAGAGGAGATTCACCCTCGGGGTAAATAAACACACAACCCACGTGGGCCCCCTCGTGGTGCAGCCTGTCGACTAGGTCTCAGGACCGTGTCCCCTCTGGAGAAAGCTTTTGTTCAGAGGTCTCCTGATCCCAAAGTTTCACTCTTTGAATCTTCAAGTGGCCAGCAAGATCCCTTGGAAGGAAAGAGACAGCACTATTTGAAAGGCAAAGGAGAGGAGGCGAAAGCATGGGGGAAGGGATTGAAGGGGGAAAGGAGAGGCAGGGAAGGAGAGTTGGAGGCGGGGGATGGAATGCAAGGGGTAGGGAATGGTGGGGGGGAAGGATTGGAGGGGAAGGGGAGAGGGGGAAAGGACAGGGGGAAGGAGGGTGGGATGGAGAGGAGTTAAGGGGGGAGGGAGAAGGGGAAAGGGGTGAAGGAGAGGGGTGAGGAGGCAGCGTGGAGGAATGGAAGGAGATGGAGAGAGGGGGAAAGGAGGGGGAAGGAGAGGGGGGGAAAGGATAGAGGGTGGGGAGGAGAGGGGGGGAGGATGGGAGCGGAGCAGAGGGGACGCCGATTGGTAGGGAAAGAGAGGGGAGAAAGTAAGGCGGATGGAGGGGAGAGGCAGAAAGAGAGAAGAGTGAGTGGGGAAGGAGAGGGGAAAGGAGAAGAGGCGTGAAGGGGGGGAGGAGAGACGGGAAGGAGAGGAGGAGTGGTAGGGGGAGGAAGCAGGTGGAGGAGAGGGGGAGGACGGGGCGGAGTAGAGGGGAGAATGTGATTGGTATGGTAGGAGAAGAGAGAAAGTAATATTGGAGGGGAGAAGCAGAGAGAGAGAAGAGTGGGTGGGGAAGGAGGGAGGAGAAGAGGGGAAAGGAGAAGAGGAGTGGAGAGGGGGGAGGAGAGAGGGGAATGAGAAGGTGGAGTGGGGAGGAGGCGGACATAGGAATGGGGGAACAAGGGGGAAGAAGGGGAAAGGAGAGGGAGTGGAAGAGGGGGTAAAGAGAGGGGCGAAGGGGGGAGGTAGAGGGGGAAGGGAAAAGGGAGGGAAGAAGGGGTGTGAGGGAGGGAAGGAGTAGGAGAGGGGGAAGGAAAGAGGGAAGGAGAGGGGAAGGAAGGAGTGGAGCGGGAAGGAGGGGCGAATGGAGAGGGGGAGGAGATAGGGAAGAAGAACAGGGAGGGAAGGAGAGCAGGGATGGAAGTAGAGAGAAGGAGAGGGTGGGAAGGGGGAAGAAGGGGTGATGGGGGGCAAAGTAGAGGGGGAGGCAATTGGTAGGGTAGGAGAATAGGGGGGAGAAAGAGAGGAGGAAGAGTGGGGAAGGGAAGAGGGGGGAAGGAGGGAGGGGGTAGGAGAGGAGAAGGAGAGTGGGGGAAGGATGGGGAGGAAGGAGGGAGAGGAGAGGACAGGAGGGGGGGAAGGAGAGAGGGCGAAGGAGGGAGGGGAGGAGGAAGAGTAGGGGAGTGGAAGAAGGGGAGAGTGTGTGTGAAGGAGGCGGTGAAGGAGGGGAGGGGTTGGAGAGGAGGGCAAGGAGGCGAGGAAGAAGGGGGGGAGGAGAGGAGGTGGGGAAGGAGAGGAGGGGAAGGAGAGGGGGTCAAAGGACAGGGGAGAAGGAAAGGTGAAGGAGAAATGGGATGAAGGAGAGGTGGGGCGAGGAGACGGTGAGGAGAAGGGGGAGGAGGAGGGGGTTGGAATGGGGGAACGAGAGGAAGGGAAAGGAGCGGGGGAAAGGAGATTTGGGATCAATTGCCTTTTACTGAAAACAGTTCCCAACCTGTACGTGCCTGTAGCTCCCTCCAATCTGAAATCCTCATTCCCCTTTATCCTGTCTCTGAGCCAATGGTGTCTTCATTCCCAGGATAGGGACAACATGGGGCTAGATACAGAGTAAATCTCCCTCCACATTCTCTGCATCAAATACTCCCAGGACATGTGCGGCCTGAGGTTAGATCCCTCTGCACTGTTCCTATCAAACACACACAGGATAGGGACAGCACGGGGTTAGGTACAAAGTTAGGCAGCATTGTAGACAATGCAGATGGTACCTTAACATTACAAAGGGATATTGATAGACTGGGTGAATGGGCAAAGCTGTGTTAGATGGAGTTCAGTGCAAGCAAGTGTGTGGGTATCAGGTTGGAGTACAGAGAGGGAGCACAAAGGAGGTTTACAGGAATGAGCCTGAACCTCAGGGATTACTATCTGAGGGGACACTCGACAAATGAGGCCGTTTTCCTCCAGAATTGAGAAAGTTAAGTGATGATCTGATCAAAGCCTTCAAGGTATAAACAGGATGAGACTGGATCGATCAACATCAACGATTCCCACTGGTTGGAGATTCTAGACCGAGAGGGAGCAGAGTCTGAGAATGAGGGCCCAGAGCGTTCAGGAGAGATGGCAGGAAGCACTTTGACACACAAAGGGTGGGAGAGGGACTCTCTTCCACAAACAGCAGTGGATGCTGGATCAGTCGTTCAGGTTAAATCGGAGAGAGAAACATTTTTGTTCAGTGAAGATATTGAGGGATATGGGCCAAAGGAAGGAATGTGGAGTTAGGCCACCGATCAGCCATGATCCCATTGAATGATGGAACAGGCTCGAGGGGCTGAATGGCCTCCTCCTGTCCCTATGTTCCTGAATAAAGATCCCACTACACTGTCCCCATCAAACACTCTCAGGGCAGGGACAGAATGGGATTAGATACACAGTAAAGCTGCCTTTACTGTATCCCCATCAGGGCAGCATCAGAATAGGGTTAGATACAGAGTAAAACTCCCTCTACACTATCCCCAACAACCCCTCACGGAGCTTTAATATTTGAAGATGCTCATATTATTCTGTCATCCCTTGTCCCTCAGTAACTGCGTGTGTGCGTATGTGAGAGAGTGAGACAGAGACAAAGACCATTATTGGGTCAGGTACTCCTGTACCTCAGTACTTAGAGTCATAGAGTCACAGAAACAGACCTATTCAACCCGTCCATGCCGACCAGATCTCCCAATCCAATCTAGTCCCACCTGCCAGCATCCGGTCCATATCCCTCCAAACCCTTCCTATTCATATACCCATCCAGATGCCTTTTAAATGTTGCAATTGTACCAGCCTCCACCACTTTCTCTGGCAGCTCATTCCATACATGTACCATCCACTGTGTGAAAAAGTTGTCCCTTAGATCTCTTTTATATCTTTCCCCCTCACCCTAAACTACACCCTCCAGTTGTAGACTATCCAACCCCAGGGAAAATACTTTGTCTATTTATCCTATCCATGCCCCTCATGATTTTATAAACCTGTGTAAGGTCACCCCTCAGCCTCTCCCTCAAATCCTCCAACCCTGGCAACATCCTTGTAAATCTTTTCTGAACCCTTTCAAGTTTCACAACATCTTTCCGAGACCAGAATTGCACGCAACATTCCAACAGTGGCCTGACCAATGTCCTGTACAGCCGCAACATGACCTCCCAACTCCTGTACTCAGTACTCTGACCAATAAAGGAAAGCATTCCAAATGCCTTCTTCACTATCCTATCTACCACTTTCAAGGAGCTATGACCCTGCACTCCTAGGTCTCGTTGTTCAGCAATACTCCCTCGGACCTTACCATTAAGTGTATAAGTCCTGTTAAAATTTGCTTTCCCAAAATGCAGCATCTCATGGAAGAATGCGTATCGGGGTATGAGTAAATGGGAGAACTGGTGGGGCTTCAGTAGATGGGTTTGGTACACAGTGCCATTGCATTAGAAAATTAGTGGGAGTGCCAATACATTAGAGAATTGGAACAGAGCAGGTCTAAATGGGAGAATAGGGGCAGGGAATCAATAAAAAGGAGAAATGTTGCAAGCATCAGGAAATAGGAGTTTCAGTTCAGCACACCCCAAAATGACCAAATGTGAGTAGGGAACCAATCCGCGTAAGAATTATATCAGAGAACAGTTACATGGGCATCAATACTTGGAGACTTGCTAGAGAGAGTGTACATGTGAGAGAGGGATTGCGAGTGTGTGAGTGAGGGAGTGTGTGTGTGAGTGAGAGAGAGTGTGCATATGCAGGACTTACACAGTTAATGGGAGTGCCCTGGGGAGTGTTGTTGAACAGAGAGACCAAGGAGGGCAGGTACATAGTTCCTTGAAAGTGGTGCCACAGGTAGGCAGGGTCACAGGGTGGTGAAGGAGGCATTTGGCAGGCTTGCCTTTATCGGGCAGAGCACTGAGCCCAGGAGTTGGGACGTCATGTTACAGCTGTACAAGACATTGGTGAGTCCACATTTGGAGGACTGCATACCATCATGTTCACCTTGCTGTAGGAAGGAGGTTATTAAACTTGCAAAGGGTGGAAAACAGATTGACAAGGATGTTCCCCCAACTGGAAGGCCTGAGTTATAAGGAGAGGCTGGAACATTTTCCCCTGGAGCACTGGAGGCTGAGGGGTGATCTTATCGAGATTTATGAAACCATGATGGACTTCAATTTAAGGTGAGAGGGGAAAGATTTAAAAGGGACCTGAGGAGTAAATCTTTAACGGAGCCTGGTGTGTGTATGGAAGGAGTTTCTAGAGGATGTAATCGAGGGGAGTACAATTACAACATTTAAAAGACATGAGGGCAGCTATAAGGATAGGAAAGTGTAAATGGGGCTTGGTCAGGTCAGAAAAGCTTTTCAACAAGGACCAGTTGTGTGACATGCTGTGGGACTACAGTTTCTAGAACTCACTCCTGGGTAACTGTTACTCTGCATGTAAGTGAGATTAATCCCCTCAATTCAATTCCAGTCTTTAACTCACCCTGGGTCACCATTATTCTGTGTAAACCTTCCATTGAACTTTACTGCCTCCCTGCCACCTGCCTGGATTCATTCCTCCCATTGACCAACCAAGCTGTACCCTCTATCGGCGTTCACCTCGCCACTCTGTCCCCTCCCCAACCTAAACCCTCCCCCACGCCCCCAACACTTTATCAGCAGCTCCCCTTACCCTCACTCCCGAAGCATTGACCTCTCCACCCCCTGATGCAGCCTGGCTTGCTGTGTTCTTCCAGCCTCCTGCTTGTCTCCGATGGTTAGTAAGGTGGCAGGTGGCTCCAAATGTGGTGGTGGGGTAGTGAACAGTGAAGGAGGTTTACCTCAGTGTTAAACAGGACCTTGATCAGATGGGCCAATCATGAGCTGATACAAGGTTGGGTTTTAGGAGCTGTTTTACAGATGGAACAAAATCCTTGCTGATGGTCCATCGATCTTTCAATTGATCCCAGGCTCCATTATGAAGGCCCATGCAAACAGAGTTCACCCAGAGTCAGTTCCCACTGAGCCCAATGGAGTCAGTGAGAGCCACAAAACCTTCTCATGGCACCACTGAGGGGGGTCGGCTCATCTGCCACATCCTACCCCATTCCCCAGTGTCGGATCCGGTCTGTCAGTGAGCCCTCTGACTGGGCCATGGATTCCCCACCAACACAGCGGCTGATTGGTGGAAAGAACCAAATATAGAGAGGGAGTGATATCAGCATCAGGCCGGGGGGAAGGGAATGGAACCAGAGAAAGGAAATCATTGCTGAAAATACATCTGTAATCAAAAGACACGGATTATTTACAGTATATTACTCTGTGTAATGGGAACATTCTACTTTTTAATTTAGTTTTGCCCAGATGAGTGGATGAGTGAATTCCGTGAGGACAGGAGCCTGCCATTGCTGTTCCCACTCCGGCCTGCAGTGACCGATGATACTTGCCTCCAGGTCATTGACCTTGTATCTGGTTCACTCACTGACAACTGGTTGCTGGGGATGATGTTGTTCTGTGCATGTCTGATTCCTGTTTCAGTTATACTTTTGTTATCCAGCTTTCTATTAACGGTTGCCCATTGCTGACAACACTTCCCACTCTTTTGCTCCTCCAGTCTCTTTGGTTTCGCTCCTCAGATGGAACCATTCCTTGCCCATTAGGAAAGGAGTGTTACTGTATTGCTGCTCCTCCTTCTGTCAGTTCATTCCTCACTGGACCCCTCATTCCTTTATCTGCTGCCTTTAATCTGGGCTCTCAGTTACTTGGATTTATTCATCAATTGAATTATTTTTTTTAACTGGATATTTCAGGGCATGCTTTAACTGGTCTCTGGAACTGTTCTGTGTCACCACATAAACAAGTGCATTGGTGCAGCAGCTCAGGTCCCACAGCATTTATGAGGCTTGTGAAAAGACATTGAGAGCAGTGGAATCCAAGGAATGAGCAACACGAAAGAAACGTAAAATATCCAGCAACCAGAGAAGTATGAAACTTGCAGATATGGCAAAGAGTAAGATCACAGATTTTCTCCTGCTCTCTATCTCTGGGTCATTCTCTACTTTTCTCTGACCCCTGAGTCCCTTACGCACCGTAATGGTCTCAGAGATGTGTCCGACAGTCAGAACGTTAAGAAAGAGAATAGAAGTGAATGGGAGCATTGGTGTTAAAAATCGCTCAAAGTATTGAAAACTTGCCCACCGGCGGTCAGTATAGTAACTGGACCTGGTAGAACAGTACCATGGAACATTGTTGATGACCTTTCCATGTTTAAATCGAAAATAGTTGGGAACATTTTTAAAAGAAAAGAAAATACAGATTGTTGCTAGAACCTTAATTGGAGTATTCTCTGTCCAATACTTAGTTTTCATCTGACGAAAACAAATGGCGACAAATTGATCAAAAGAGAAAGTAACGGTGAACCAGACAGAACAATCAATGGCCCAGCAGCTCAACACATGGATAACACGACACACAGGAGTGATGTCCAGGAAACACTGTGGATAATAATAAGATGGAAACCAGCGAAGTACGATTTCGAAAGCTATGAATAGCAGATCCGATATTGTCATGGCCACCAGATAATGAGTGGTGCTTTTAGATAAACCACACTTACCCCGAGCTAAGATTAGAATAATCACTAGACTTACTGTAAGAGAGAGAAAAAGTAAAAAAGAGACTTGAAGTTACTGGTCAAATGTATCTGTGCCTGAGCCCAGACTATAAGTATTTTATGCAAAAGTGAGGATGGCAAATGCAAGAAACCAGAGTTTAGATCAGAGTGGTGCTGGAAAAGCACAGCAGGTCAGGCAGTATCTGAGGAGCAGGAAAATCATCATTTCGGACAAAAGCTCTTCATCAGGAATAGCACAAAGATAATTGTTGTTCCATATCACACAAAC
This sequence comes from Chiloscyllium plagiosum, assembly GCF_037043375.1. NCBI lineage: Eukaryota > Metazoa > Chordata > Chondrichthyes > Orectolobiformes > Hemiscylliidae > Chiloscyllium > Chiloscyllium plagiosum. The sequence continues at coordinate 36,984,566 of NW_028270181.1, read as the reverse complement.
GTTAAAGCTTCTGAATCATTTTCACTTTGAAAATACACAGGGATGTGCACAAATACCAAGTTAGTCTCAGAAACACAGTGACGTATTCAACATTTTTTCTGGGGTTGACAGTGGTTGATTTATTCTGCTTTATACATTGCTCAGGCTCACTGGAGTTGTAAATTAGATGACAGCATTCACACAAACACTCCCAGGATCAGTAAAACAAAGAGTGGATGCACCTAACACAGACATGGATTACAAAAAAATCTTGAATTCAGTTTTGGAGCCTCCACAGTTGAGTTTACTCCTAAAATTCTGCACCCACACAACATGAATTACAGTATAGGGCACTGGATCACTCAGCCGTGTCTAGGAATGGATGGTGTCTCAAATGTGAACAAAGAAATGATAGAGCATTGAGCCCCTCACTCTGAACATCCTGGCAAGCTGAACTAAGAAGATATTCACCAGTGAATCCAACCACCATGTCCCAGCTTGGATACCCAATGCAATCAGGAGAACTTCAACATTTGGCACTGACCCCCCCACCACCTGTCGAACACTGTGTACCACAACCTCCACCCAAACCTAGACATGAGTAAATCCCAACAGTTAAGGAGAATCGGGGGCAGAGTTGAGTATGGTAGCCATTACAAAAGAGTAAGTGCTAAAAAAAAGAGCCAAAGGTCTAAAAATCGATAAATCTCCTGGCTCTGATGGGCGACATCCTAGAGGTCTGAGGGAGGTGGCTGAGGAAATAGCAGAGGCATTGGTTGTGATCTTTCAAAAATCACTGGAGTCCAGGAAAGTCCCAAACAATTGGAAAATCACTGTTGTAACCTTCTTGTTCAAGAAAGGATCAAGACAAAAGTTGGAAAATTATAGGAAGATTAGCCTAATCTCGGTTGTAGTTAAAATTCTAGAATCCATTAAGGATGAGATTTCTAAATTCTTGGAATTGCAGTGTCGGATTAGAACAAGTCACCACGGATTTAGTAAGGGGAGATCATGCCTGACAAACCTGTTAGGATTCGTTGAAGAGTTAACAAGTAGGTTAGACCAGGGAAACCCAGTGGTTGTTATCTACCTAGACTTCCAAAAGGCCTTTGATTAGGTGTTTCACAGGAGGTTGCTGAGTAAGGTGAGATACTGGCATGGATTAGGGATTGGTTGTCTGATATAAGGCAGAGAATTGGGATGAAAGGTTCTTTTTCGGAATGGCGGTTAGTGACAACTGAGATCCCGTAGTGTTCAGTGTTGGGGCACAGCTGTTCACTTTAAATATTAATGGTCTGGATGGAGGGACTGTGGCATTCTGGTGAAGTTCACCGATGATACGAAGTTAGATGGACAGGCAGGTAGTACTCAGGAGGTGGGGAGGCTGCAGAAAGATTTAGACAGTTTCGGAGAGTGGTCCAGGAAATGGCTGATGAAATTCAACGTGAGCACTTCACGTTGTGAAGTGTCCTCTGGTTCGGCACTCACCCATCAACAGAAACATGTGTCCTGCCTCCAGCGTGTCCAATCCTTTAATTCAACGTCTTGCACTTTGGAAAAAATAAAACAGGAATGGACTATTTTCTAAATGGTGAGAAAATTCATAAAGCCAAATTACAAAGGGATCTGGGAGTGCTAGTCCAGGATTCTCTAAAGGTTGACTTGTTGGTTGAGTCCATGACTAAGAAAGCAAATGTAATGTTGTCATTTATCTCAAGAGGATTGAAATGTAAAAGCAGTGATAATAGACAATAGGTGCAGGAGTAGGCCATTCTGCCCTTCGAGCCTGCACCGCCATTCAATATGATCATGGCTGATCATTCCTAATCAGTATCCTGTTCCTGCCTTATCTCCATAACCCTTGATTCCACAATCCTTGAGAGCTGTATCCAACTCTTTCTTAAATGAATCCAGAGACTGGGTCTCCACTGCCCTCTGGGGCAGAGCATTCCACACAGCCACCACTCTCTGGGTGAAGAAGTTTCTCCTCATCTCTGTCCTAAATGGTCTACCCCGTACTTTAAAGCTGTGTCCTCTGGTTCGGCACTCACCCATCAACAGAAACATGTGTCCTGCCTCCAGCGTGTCCAATCCTTTAATAATCTTATATGTCTCAATCAGAACCCCTCTCAGTCTTCTAAACTCAAGAGTATACAAGTCCAGTCGCTCCAATCTTTCAGTGTAAGGTAATCCCGCCATTCCAGGAATTGACCTCGTGAACATACGCTGCACTCCTTCAATAGCCAGAATGTCTTTCCTCAAATTTGGAGACCTGAACTGCACACAGTACTCCAGGTGTGGTCTCACCAGGACTCTGTACAGCTGCAGAAGAACCTTTTTGCTTCTATATTCAATACCTCTTGTTATGAAGGCCAGCATGCTATTAGCCTTCTTCACTACCTGCTGTACCTGCATGCTTACCTTCATTGACTGGTGTACAAGAACACCCAGATCTCTCTGTTCTGCCCCTTTACCTAAATTGATTCCATTTAGGTAGTAATCTGCCTTCCTGTTCTTGCCACCAAAATGGATAACCATACATTTATCCACGTTAAACTGCATCTGCCATGCATCTGACCACTCACCTAACTTGTCCAGGTTATTCTGTAATCTCCTAACATCCTCATCACATTTCACCCTGCCACCCAGCATCATCAGCAAATTTGCTAATGTTATTACTAATACCATTTTCTATATCATTAATATATATTGTAAAAAGCTGCAGACCCAGTACTGATCCCTGCGGTACCCCACTGGTCACTGCCTGCCATTCCGAAATGGAGCCGTTTATCACTACTCTTTGTTTCCTATCAGCCAACCAAGTTAGGACTTTGCCCCCAATACCATCGCCCTAATTTTGCTCACTAACCTCCTATATGGGACTTTATCAAAAGCTTTCTGAAAGTCCAGGTACACTACATCTACTGGATCTCCCTTGTCCATCTTCAGAGTTACATCCTCAAAAAATTCCAGTGTTGGAGGGAGGGTTAATGTGTCAAATCTATACAAGGATAAAATAAACTCCAGCCACAAAACAGTCAGAGTTCCTAAGTTTTACAAACATCAGTATAACATTTTTCTGAGCCATCAATTCACCTTAAACTCTTCCAATGCAGAATAGCATCTTTCTGATTCTCACTTTGAGAGATGTCCCTCAGTGAGCTCCTCCACCATTCTTTCCATTTCACTGGGGACCCACTATCCGCAGTCTCCAATCAAATGACCTGAACACAGACACACAGAGATCTTAAAGAGTGACACAATGCAGATAGGAAGTTTCTGTTTCCGAGTCCAATCTTCACTCAGTGAGACAGAGTCAGGTATTCAAGGCTCCAACAAGAGCTGGATTCTGCTTCTGGTGATTGTCTTCATTCAGTGAGAAGGAGGGCCGTGGGCCGGAAGGAGCTCATCATTGTGCTTCGGGTTGTCTGCTCAGTCTGCAGCATTGCAGGCCGTGGGAGCAGGGCAGTGGGAAAGGTACCTCGTGTGGACTGCAATAGGACTTTCCACACATTGTTCCAGGGCAGTTACAGAGCTCCAGGAATTCTGAATGAGGATCTGAAAAATGCATTGATTGAAGGAGGAGGATCAGGGAAACAGGATAAAGCTGATGAGATCAGCAGGATTTCTCGGTCTAACTCTGTGCCATACTTTATTTTCTGCTTCATAAATCTACAATCCGGAGCTCAACCCACTCAGAGCAATATAAGCTCAGAAACAAATCATTCAGTCCAACACATCCATGCCGAACTGATATCCGATGTAAATCTCATCCTATTTGTCAGAATTTGGCTCATGTTCCTCTGAACCCTTTTTAATTCCTACACCCACCCAGATACCTTTTAAATGTTGTAATTGTACCAGCCTCCACTACTTTCTCTGGCAGCTCATGCACACAGTGCCCTCTGCGTGAAAAATGTTCCTCTTAGGTCCCTTTTATGTTTCCCCTCTCAACTTTAAAAATGCCATCTGCTTCTGGACTCCCCACCACAGGGAAATCACCTTGTCTTTTTACCCTAATGAGGCCCTTCATGATTTTGTGAACCTCTATGTGGTTTCCCCTCAGCCACTGACGCTCCAGGGATAATAGCCTCAGCCTATACAGTCTTACCCTCCAGCACAAAACCCTCCAACCTTGGCAACATCCATGTAAATCTTTTCTAAACACTTTAAAGTTTCACAACACCCTTCTTACAGGAGGGAGTCCAGAATTGCACATTATATACCAAAAATGGCCGAACCAATACCGTAACATGACCTCCCAACTCCTTTACACAATTAACTGAGCAATAAAGACAAAAATGACAAAGGCCTTCTTCATTATCCTATCGAAATGTTAGTCCACCTTCAATGATCTATGAAGCTGCACTCCAGGTCTATTTGTTTAGCAACACCCCTAGTACCTTATCATTCAGTGTATAAGTCCTGCTCTCTTTTGCTTTTCCAAAATGCAACACCTCACATTTATCTAAATTAATCTCCATCTTCCACCCCTCAGCCCATTGGCCCATCTGATCAAGATCCCGTTGTCCTCTGAGCGAACCATCTTCACTGACCTTCACACCTCCAATTTTACTGACATCTGCAAACTTACGAACCATTCGTCCCATGGTCAAATCCAAATCATTTATATAAATGACAAAACAACAGTGGGCCCCGCACCGATCCTTGTGGCACACCGCTGGTCACAGGCCTCCAGTCTGAAAAGCAACCCTCCCCCACCAGCCTCTGTCTTCTACCTTCGAGCCAGAACTGCCCCAACATACCGATTTGAAAATATGACGTGTGTCTCAAAAGTACAACAAGAATCTATTCCTGATGACAACAGGCGGGTCAGTTTGCCACCGGTGCTGTTTACACTTGGAATATACCTGGAGCAGAGCAACACAAACCCAACTGGAGAGGGTGGCTCTGTATAAGGAGAGTCAGTGTGGAGTTAAAATTCAACATACGTGATGGAATAAAATAAAAGGTTAATGAAGGTAGGGCCCTCCAATCTGTTTCACAAATTATTGCATTCGAGGCTGGATAAAAACTGATGCTATTGTAATAAATGGCTCAAGCTCACCGTGGAGAATTAATGCGCTCGGACAGAAAAATGCTGAGTGATCATAAATTACTGCAACTTGCAAACTGCAGAATTAAAATCCAATTTGCTTTTATACAGCAAGGATGAATATTTTAATCATGTTGTTCTCTATATATGAATGATACAGACGGCTATTTATTATCGAGAAAGAAAAGACAATCAATATTTTCTTTGACATCTAACTTGGATTTGGAGAAGATACTGTGGATGATAACGACCAACAGGATTGTTTGCACAGACAGGTGAATAATAATGTCACCAGGAAATAGCAGAAGGTTGTGGAGGGAAATGAACAGACTGAAGCTCGCTGTGATGGAGTTTGGTATAAAAGGCTAAAGAGAGACAAACTCGACCGAACTGCAGAGTTTGAAATGTGAACATGGATAGAGTTACCTTGGTGTTCATGTGCACAGGGCTTTTACTGTGACATGATCTGCTGAAGGGGGAAATAGAAAACATATGGGATCTTAAGCATCACAAATGACCCATTGAGTAAGGAGAAATAAAATGCATAAAGGGAAAACCCTGCTGTTCCTGGGGATCTGAAATCTAACCTCAGCAGGTCAGGCAGCATCTGTGAGAAGGGAACCAGAACCCATTTCTCCCACAGCAGTCTGCAAGGCTCCAAGGGAGCTCCCTGATCTGATTGGCTCTGTGCTAATTAACACTGCACACAGATATTAATCCAGTGGGTCAGCTTCTTAGTTAAACAGCGAGTTCCTGAGAGTGACGAGGCAGACCCTTGTATGTTGTTCACACCTACATGGTCAGTAACATGGTACCCTGCCCGTCCCATTGCAAACTCAGCTTCAGCTCTGACCATATTTCCTGAAACCCAGCATGGGGAGGAAACACTGTCTCTTTGCTGTAGAAAAAGATCTTCCTGTGAAAACTCCATTGCTTTTAGTTTCTCTAACCTGATTGGTTTTCTGTTCCTTCTGGTTTCATGGTCAAGTCACTCTTACCAAAGCTGAGGCTCCTGCTAAATGGTAGAATTGGGTTCGGGCATCAGTCTATTGAAGAATTAGTACAGGGGTATGTGTAAAGGGGAGACTTGGTGGGAATCAATAAATGGGAGATTCGGTGCACAGTGTTATTACGTTAGAAAATTGTTGGGAGTGACAATACTTGAGAGAATTGGATCACAGCTTGTCTAAAAGGGAATCAATCAAAAGAAGTGTTGCGCGCATCAGTTAATTGGAGATTCAGTTCAGGGCACCACTAAATGAAAAAAAAATGGAGGTCATCAATAATTGGAGAATTAGTCTCGGTGCCATTAAATTCGAAGTGGGAGGCCTAGGGAAGGATAACATTCAATGGCAGAATTGATGCATAGAACATAGAGCACAGAACAATACAGCACAGAACAGGCCCTTCAGCCCACGATGTTGTGCCGAACATTTGTCCTAGCCTAAGCACCCATCCATGTACCTATCCAATTGCCGCTTAAAGGTCACCAAAGATTCTGACTCTACCACTCCCATGGGCAGCGCTTTCCATGCCCCCACCACTCTCTGGGTAAACAACCTACCCCTGACATCCCCCCTATACCTTCCACCCTTCACCTTAAATTTATGTCCCCTTGTAACACTCTATTGTACCCGGGGAAAATGTCTCTGACTGTCTACTCTATCAATTCCACTGATCATCTTATAAACCTCTATCAAGTCACCCTTCATCCTTCGCCGTTCCAATGAGAAATGGCCTCCCACTCTCAACCTATCCTCGTACGACCTATTCTCCATTCCAGGCAACATCCTAGTAAATCTTCTCTGCACCCTCTCCAAAGCTTCCACATCTTTCCTAAAGTGAGGCGACCAGAACTGCACACAGTACTCCAAATGTGGCCTAACCAAGTCCTGTACAGCTGCAACATCACTTCACGACTCTTGAATTCAATCCCTCTGCTAATGAACGCTAATACACCATAGGCCTTCTTACAAGCCCTATCCACCTGAGTGGCAACTTTCAAAGATCTATGAACATAGACCCCAAGATCCCTCTGCTCCTCCACCTTACAAGAACCCTACCGTTAACCCTGTATTCCGCATTCTTATTTGTCCTTCCAAAATGGACAACCTCACACTTGACAGGGTTGAACTCCATCTGCCACTCCTCAGCCCAGCTCTGCATCATATCTAAGTCCCTTTGCAGCTGACAACAGCCCTCCTCACTGTCCACAACTCCACCAATCTTCGTATCATCTGCAAATTTACTGACCCACCCTTCGACTCCCTCTTCCAAGTCATTAATAAAAATTACAAACAGCAGAGGACCCAGAACTGATCCCTGCGGAACTCCACTTGTAACTGGGCTCCAGGCTGAATATTTGCCATCTACCACCACTCTCTGACCTCGACCCATTAGCCAGTTTTCTATCCAACCGGCCAAATTTCCCTCTATCCCATGCCTCCTGACTTTCCGCATAAGCCTACCATGGGGAAACTTATCAAATGCCTTACTAAAATCCATGTACACTACATCCACTGCTCTACCCTTATCCACATGCTTGGTCACGTCCTCAAAGAATTCAATAAGACTTGTAAGGCAAGACCTACCCTTCACAAATCCGTGCTGACTGTCCCTAATCAAGCAGTGTCTTTCCAGATACTCATAAATCCTATCCCTCAGTACCCTTTCCATTACTTTGCCGACCACCCGAAGTAAGACTAACTGGCCTGTAATTCCCGGGGTTAGCCCTATTCCCTTTTTTGAACAGGGGCACAACATTCGCCACTCTCCAGTCCCCTGGTACCACCCCCGTTGACAGTGAAGACGAAAAGATCATTGCCAACGGTTCTGCAATTTCCTCTCTTACTTCCCACATAATCCTAGGATATATCCCGTCAGGCCCGGGGGACTTGTCTATTCTCAAGTTGTTCAAAATGTGCAACTCATCTTCCTTCCTTACATGTATCTCCTCTAGCTTACCAGTCCGTTTCACACTTTCACACATGTTCTATGTTCTATGTTCTATGTAGGGTCTGGAACGCAGTACCCATGAGTATGGGTAAGGCCGCGTTAATCCAGAGGTTTTCGTCTGGAAAACAGTGTCTGAGAGTGTGGGATAAACCCGATTAATCCAGAGGTTAGGGTCAGGAAAACAGTGCCTGAGAGTGTGGGATAGGCCAGATTATTCCAGGGGTTAGTGTCTGGAACACAGTGCCTGAGAGGATGGGATAGACTGGATTAATCCAGGGGTTAGAATCTGGAACACAGTGCCTGAGAGAGTGGGATAGGCCGGATTAATCAAGGGGTTAGGATCTGGAACACAGTGCCTGAGAGTGTGGGATAGGCCGGATTAATCCAGGGGTTAGGGTCTGGAACACAGTGTCTGAGAGTGTGGGGTAGGCCATTTTAATTCAGGGCTTAGAACATAGAACATTACAGTGCAGTACATGCCCTTCGGCCCTCGATGTTGCACCGACCTGTCGTACCAATCTGAAGCCCATCTAACCTACACTATTCCACATATGTCCAAATGCTTGTCCAATGACGACTTAAATGCACTTAAACTCAGCAAATCTACTATCGTTGCAGGCAAAGCATTCCACACCCTTACTACTCTCTGAGTAAAGAAACTACCTCTGACATCTGTCTTATACCTATCTCCCCTCACTTTAAAGCTATGCCCCCTCATGCTCGCCGTCCCCATACTTGGAAAAACACTCTCCCTGTCCACCCTATCTAACCCTCTGATAATCTTGTATGCCTCTATTAAGTCACCTCTCAACCTTCTTCTCTCTAACGAGAACAGCCTCAAGGCCCTCAGCCTTTCCACGTAAGACATTCCTTCCATACCAGACAACATCCGAGTAAATCTCCTCTGCACCCTTTCCAAAGCTTCCACATCCTTCTTATAATGCGGTGACCAGAACTGTACACAATACTCCAAGTGCGGCTGCACCAGAGTCTTGTACAGGTGCAGCATAACCTCCTGGTTCCATAACTCAATCCCTCTATTAATAAAGGTCAAAACACTGTATGCCTTCTTAACAATCCTGTCAATCTGGGTGGCAACTTTCAGGGATCTGTGTACCTGGACACTGAGGTCTCTCTGCTCATCTACAATACCAAGAATCTTACCATTAGCCCAGTACTTTGCATTCCGGTTACTCCGGCCAAAGCGTATCACCTCACACTTGTCCGCATTAAACTCAGTTTGCCACCTCTCAGCCCAGCTCTGCAGCTTATCTATGTAACCTACAACAGCGTTCGTCACTATCCACAACTCCACCGACCTTAGTGTCGTCCGCAAATTTACTAACCCACCCTTCTCCGCCCTCATCCAGGTCGTTTATAAAAATGACGAACAGCAGTGGACCCAACACCAACTCTTGAGGTACATCACTGGTAACTGGACTCTAGGATGAACATTTCCCATCAACCACCACCCTCTGTCTTCTTTCAGCAAGCCAATTACTGATCCAAACTGCTACATCTCCCACAATCCCATTCCTCCGCGTTTTGTACAATAGCCTACTGTGGGGAACCTTATCAAACACCTTGCTGAAATCCATATACACCACATCAACCGGTTTGCTCTCATCTACCTGTTGGGTCACTTTGTCAAAAACTCAATAATATTCTTTAGGCACGACCTACCCTTCACAAAACCGTGTTGACTGTCCCTGATCAGATTATTCTTTTCTAGATAGTTATAAATCCTACCTCTCTTATAACCTTTTCCAACACTTCACCAACAACTGAAGTAAGACTCACTGGTCTATAATTACTTGGGTTGTCTCTACTCCCCTTCTTGAACAAGGGAACCCCATTTGCTATCCTCCAGTCCTCAGGCACTATTCCTGTAGACAATGATGATTTGAAGATCAATGCCAAAGGCTCGGCAATCTCTTCCCTTGCTTCCCAGAGGATCCTAGGATAGATTCCATCTGGCCCAGGGGACTTGTCTATTTTCACACTCTGCAGTATTTCTAATACCTCTTCCTTGTGAACCTCAATCTCTTCTAGTCTAGATACAAGTATCTCTGTATCTTCCTCGCCAACATTTTCATTTTCTATAGTGAACACTGTCGAAAAATATTTATTTATTGCTTCCCCTAACTCCTCTGACTCCACATACAACTTCCCACTATTATCCTTGATTGGCCCTAATTTAACTCTCGTCATTCTTTTATTCCTGACATACCTATGGGCCTTATGGTTAACGCTGATCCTATCCACCAACAACATCTTATGTCTCCTCCTGGCTCTTCTGAGCTCTCTTTTTAGGTCTTTCCAGACTTCCTTGTAACCCTCAAGCACCCTAACTGAGTTTTCACATTTTGTCCTAACATAAGCCGCCTTCTTCCTCTAGACCAGGGATTCCACTTCCTTAGTAAACCACGGCTCATGCATTCTATATCTCCGTCCCTGCCTGACACTGAGGTCTCCTGAGTGTCCTACAACAGCCTTCGTCACTATCCACAACTCCACCGACCTTAGTGTCGTCCGCAAATTTACTAACCCACCCTTCTCCGCCCTCATCCAGGTCGTTTATAAAAATGACGAACAGCAGTGGACTCAACACCAACTCTTGAGGTACATCACTGGTAACTGGACTCCAGGATGAACATTTCCCATCAACCACCACCCTCTGTCTTCTTTCAGCAAGCCAATTACTGATCCAAACTGCTACATCTCCCACATTCCCATTCCTTATCTAGGACACTCAGGAGCTTTTCCTTCAATAAGCTCCCCATTTCTAATGTGCTCATCCACTGCAGTTTCCTTCCCCATTCTATGCTTCCTAAATTCCTCAGAACTTGAAGCTCTCAATCACCTCCACCTCAGCACCAATGACAGAGACCACGGTCTGCCCTTCAGTCCACTTCCTGAAGTCAATGACCAGTTCCTTTGTCTTGCTGACATTGAGGGAGAGATTGTTGTCTTTACACCATGCCACTAAGCTCTCTTTCCTGTACTCTGTCTCACTGTTGTTTGAGATCCTACCCACTATGGTGGTGTTATTAGCTAATCTGTAAATGGAGTTGGAGCTGAATTTGGCCATACAGTCATGAGAGGGTAAGAAATATAGAAGGGGGCTGAGTACACAGCCTTGCAGGGCACCAGTATTGTGAATTATCATAGAGGAGGTGTTCTCAACCATCCTTATTGATTCTGATCTGCAGGTCAGAAAGGTGAGGATCCAGTTGCAGAGGTGAGGAAAGAGTCCCAGGGCTCAGACTGTGTCGATGAGTCTTGTTGGCATTATGGTGATAAAGGCAGAGCTAAAGTCAATATCTCGGAGTCTGACGGAGGTGTCCTTGTTATCCAGACGGTCCTGGGATGGGTGAAGGGGAGGAAGATGGCGTCTGCATGGATCTATTTCGATGGGAGGTGAATTATAGTGGACCAAGGCATTCTGGGAGGCTGGAGTTAATGTGTGCCATTCCTAACCTCTCAAAGCACTTCATAGATGAGTCCAACCATGGAGTGTATTAAATATCGGAGCAGGCTCGAGGGGCCGAAATCCTGACTCCTGCTCCTTTTCCTTGTGTTTGTTTGTTCCTTACAGCACAGAGGGAGACATGTTACCGAATGGCCCTGGCAGTCAATGAAGATTCAAATACACAAAGTGCGTCAGTGTGACACTTGGTAAATGCCTGTTTTCTGGATAAAATGCTCTTAATTCCACGCCAAAACTCTGACAGATTCCCAACAAGGTCACACACCGACAATTCGGTAGCAGACCTGTCAGGTTACCTTTTGTGTATTCCCATCGTTTTTATTGGTTGAAGTTTGGAAAGTCAGACAGACTGCTGACATTTTTAATTATCTCAGGGCACTGACTTTAAACAGATCCTTGAATCCACATGTTAATCAATTGAAACATTGTAACATAGTTCTCCATATCCTGCTTTTGCTGTTTAATTTGTAAATTAACATTTCCAAATGCAGGAATACATGAATGGAAAAGGCGTTTCATTCATTTGCCCCTCTCCTGTGCTGACTGAATTCCAGACTCAAACTGAAGCCTTCCCTGTTCCTGCACCCAGATTAACATTGTACCATTTAGTTTAGATTGTCCCTCCTCTAACATCCAAAATACATCGGTTCACAACCTGCTTTATTTCATCTGCAGGAGGCCGAGAGATGACAATGTACGAAGTGTAAGGTGTGTTTTAATCTGCAAAACAGGACAAATGATTTCAGCAGTGTCAGTCAGTTAGCCATTTTAGGTTTGTTCAACGCAGCCATTTGATGTTAGCACAGCACTGACAGTGACTTTATAAACAGGGAAAGGCAAGACCGAGTGGGGACTTGGGAGCCCATGTGCAAGTGAATGCAGCGTAGATTCACAGAACTATAGCTGGACAGCACGGGTTCAATGGCCAGGGAAATGACACAAGCCCAGGATGGTGTCACCGGAATTTTGAAAGATCTAAAATGATATAAGTTTGAGAATTATGACAGGAACTGTTGGGTTAGATAGAGACAAAATATTTTATTTGCTTCTGGATGCTCATTGTCTCGTAACCGAACAACAGACTGGAACCCTTTGGAAACTCAGGCCGTGTTCAGCGTGAGGTTAGGTTTTGTTTAAATCACCCGATACTGTCCCCATCAAACTCTCGCAGAAAAAGGGTCCGCATGGGGTTAGGTACAGAGTAAAGCTTCCTCTACACTGTCCCCATCAACCAATCCCAGGACAGGTACAGTATGGAGTTAGATGAAGAGCAAAGCTCCCTTTACATCGCCCCCATGAAACCCTCCCAGGATAGGGATCATAGGACCATAAGATAATAAGACGTCGGAGTGGAAGCAAGACCATTCAGCCCATTGAGACCATTCCACCATTTAATCATGGCTGATGGGCGTTTCAATTCCACTTACCCACACTCTCCCTGTACCCCTTAATTCCCTGCGAGATCATTTCCATGTCTTCTCATTTCCATTCCAAATTGACCCCCTCTAATTTTAAAGCTGTGCCCAAGGGTCCTAATCTCCCCGCCTAACAGAAACAACTTCCCAGTATCCACCCTTTCTAAGCCATGCATTATCTTGTAAGTTTCTATTAGATCTCCCCTCAACCTTCTAAACTCTAATGAATACAATCCCAGGATCCTCAGCCATTCATCGTATGTTAGGCCTACCATTCCAGGGATCATCCGTGTGAATCTCTGCTGGACATGCTCCAGTGCCAGTATGTCCTTCCTGAGGTGTAGGGCCCAAAACTGGACACAGTATTGTAAATGGGGCCTAACCCAAACTTTATAAAGTCTCAGTAGCACATCGCCGCTTTTACATTCCAACCCTCTTGAGATAAATGACATTACATTTGCTTACAGTCCAAAGATGTGCAGGTCAGGTGAATTGACCACGCTAAATTGCCCATAGTGTTAGGTAAGGGGTAAATGTAGGGGTATGGGTGGGTTGTGCTTCGGCGGGTCGGTGTGGACTTGTTGGGCCGAAGGGTCTGTTTCCACACTGTAATGTAATCTAATCTAATCTTTCTTAACCACAGATTCAACCTACAAGTCAATCTTTAGAGAATCCTGGACTAGCACTCCCAGATTCCTTTGTAGTTTGGCTTTAGGACTTTTCTCACCGTTTAAAAAAAAGTCCATGCTTATAGTCTGTTTTCCAAAGTCTAAGACCTCACATTTTTTTCACATTGAATTTCATCAGCCATTTCCTGGACTACTTTCCTAAACTGTCTTAATCTTTCTGCAGCCTCCCCACCTCCTCAGTACTACCTGCCTGTCCAGCTAACTTTCATCTTATCAGCAAACTTCGCCAGAATGCCCTCAGTTCCTTCATCCAGATCATTAATATATAAAGTGAACAGCTGGAGTCCCAACACTGAACCCTGTGGGATACCACTTGTCACTAACTGCCATTCTGAAGAAGAACCTTTTATCCCACCTCTCTGCCTTCAGTCAGACAGCCAATCCTGAATCCATGCCAGGAGCTCACCTCGAACACTATGGGCCTTCCCCTTACTCAGCAGCCTCCCATGAGGCACCTTATCAAAGGCCTTTTGGAAGTCTAGATCGATAACAATCACAGAGACAATAAAACACTTTCTCCATATGACCAAAAACTGATTGTCTTCCATCCACTGGTGTCCCGGTCTTGTGTGGGTCACAGATTGAGCTCTGAAACATCTCTAGGACAATCTCATCCTGTACCTGTGGCTCTGGCTCTGTATCAGTGTCTGTCACTCTCCCTGTTTCTAAAATTACCTCCATTCCCTACAATGCCGGATATATTCCAAAACAGTTCCACTCCTTGGGATACCCTTAAGATATAAAACAGAAAGTACTTTATAACTGCCCACTCCCTCCGTTTAAATGAGGATATTCAGTGTATTTCTGCTACATTTATATTGTCCGTGAATCACACAGAACATTAACACCCAGGGACTGTGAACAATCCGGAAGGTCCATGAAGTGTCGGTCTTTATTGCAGGCGATTGGCCATCGACAGTAAGGAAGCCTTCCTGTGACTGTTTCACTGAGACAGCATCAGGAATCCTGTGGCCCACTTTGATCCTCACACTGACTGTTCATCGTCTCTGCAAATAAAATCACATTTTCAAGATGCAGGAATGTGAACGAAAACAGCTACTGATGTGCTTCCCCAATGTAATCACTGATACTTTTCAGGGTGAGATTTTCAGAAGTACATTAAACTGACAGAAACACAGAAACCAGAAGAGGCCATTCTGTGTTGTCATGTCTGACTCTCTATCTCACCGCTATATTCCCAATTTCTCTCCAAACCCTGAGATGTCATTAAGCAGTTAAAACATTATCAATTTCTTTCCTGAATATGCTCAGTAACCTGTGCTCCACAGCCTTCTGTGGGAGAGAATTCCTCAGGCTGATCACTCTGGGTGAATATAATTCTCTTCCTCTCTATTAGAAATGGGTGAGCCCATGTCCTGAGACTGTGATGCTTGTTCTGAGAACATCTGCCCAGGGGATACAGCCCACCCCCTGTATCTCGTCTGTCCAACCGTTAGAATTGGATGCATATCCATCAGATCCCCCTCTCATTGTCCTGAATACATGCCCAGACAAACCAATCTCTCATGGGACAGTCCTGTCATCCCCAGGATTTGCCGAGTGAAGCTAATGAGCTGTCAGAGGAAGTGGTGGAGGATGGTACAATGGCATGTGGTTCACATTTGTAGGAGGAACAGAAATAAAAAACAGAATGACTCGGTTGAAAATAGTGAGAAGTTATTTAATATCATTATCCAGAAGGATTTATGGGATTAGAAATGTAACTGATAGTGGAGTTAATGAGGAGGAGGAAAAATGATACACTGTCAGTTATTTCCAGCAGACCAGATAAGGACAGGGAGGTTGTCTGCTGTGAAACTTTCTCAGCCAGGTTTTCCCTTTCATTGAAGATATTAATATCTCTTTGGATCCTCTGTCACACAATCGCTCTGTAACACATTCTACACACAGCATCACTGGGGTCTCTCACATTGAGGATGACTCTCTTCCACTCTGAGTGAGTCACTCGGTGGCTGTACAGACCAATGCTGCTTATTGGGATGGATTCCTGAAACAGGGAACGTTTCCGGGTTGGAGGTAGTTACAGAGATAGAGGCCGTGCACACTCATGGATGCTTCAGGCTGAGTGAAATCATTGACATATCTGATAGCAAGATAACATTAAAATACAGATTTGAAGGCAAGACCAATATGAAACGCAGATGTTGCTGGAGACAGCGCAGTTCAGATGGAAACCACATGGAGTTACCTAATGGATGGCAGACACTTCAGCGACATGAAGCCGACTGACAATAAAATCATGGTTAACATGTCAAGTCTGAGTCTGAAATTTCCAGTAATGGTGTAAGAACAGGGTATAGGAAGATTTAAACAGCATGTGGATTGATGCAGGAATTAAACACAAACAAACACACTTGATGCTGAGACTCGGTTCGAAGTTATCCAAAAGCTCGGATTTAAAACTGAGATTGGGAACTGTCTGAGACAATTCCCGGGAAGGTGTGGAGTATGTGATCTGCTGTCAAGTGATGACATTGACCTCTGTGCTGAATATAGACTCAGTTCCTGGAACTGTCTCCAGATTTTCTCCCAATCCTTTAGACAGGCTCCTTGGGCTGAGATACTCAATGTTCGCAATCATCATGTTTATGGATATGATCTGTCCAGATTATCCCCACTCCACCCCCCATCACTCCCACCTCCCAATCACCCGAGCACTCTCACTAGGCAGCTGGAGAACAGAATACCCCCAGCACCAGCTACTGGTGGGAGAATCAGAATGACATGAATAATTGGGATGGTTTATTGAAGCATAAGAAACAGTCCAGCACCTACATGGATGTTCATTTTGAAAACAGAAACGTTGTTTGTTTTCTCGGATGGAAAGAGCTGAAAACTGAAGCATCAGAGCTGGAGTCGACATCCTGGATCACTTCCTCTGATACAGGAGGAAGCAGAAACTGTGCTCCTGCTACTTCCCACCTGGTTATCTTGGACAAATCATGGCTCTTTCCCCTTGCTCCACTGACCTTTCGTCTGTGCAGTGTCTCCAGCTCATTCACACTGGTCCCCAAAATGTTAAATAAAACAAAACAGGAATTGTTGCAAAGACTCTGCAGGTTTGGCAGTATCTGTGGGAGAGAAATCAGAGTGAATGTTTCGGGTCCAGTGACCCTCTTCCAGGACAGAAATAGTACCTCTGCTCTTTGAATGGGAAACCTGTGTCCTTATCTTCATCTTCTTTCAGTTCTCTTGATGTCTGCTAAATATTCTATCTTCTCTGATCTCTCTGACAGATTTGCATCTGTAGAAGGGTTCCCTTTGGTCCTCCATGGTCATTTCTTGCCCATCACCCACGGGACTTTGAGCTTTTGTCAGATTTATGCAGCGATTAGTTTAATAACTCTGGAAACTGGATATTTCAACGCTCTATTGAACTGAGCTTGGGGGAATCATGGCTACATGTGGTGTAAATAGCAAGTATGAAGACATTTTCCCATTATTTGACTCAGTATGACCTCACTGATAATGACCAGTAGATCTGCTGCTGCCATGGCCACCAGATAGCGTGTTGTGCAGATAGCGAGGCCACACTTTCCCTGGGAGAGGATCATAATAGGCACGAAATTCACTATCAAAAGGGTAATGGGAAAATGTCTTCATGTTAATGAACACTCTTTTCTGCATAAATTTAAAGTCAATCTGTATACTTGCTATAACAGGGATATGCGATCACCCAGTATTAAAAGAATTGTGATGTAAACTGCAAATGTGTAACTTGCCAATTTCGAGCTTGAATAGAAACAGGCAGCTGGTGAACAGCAGTTGGAATCTAGGATACCGGTCGTAAAGGTACCCCCAAAACATGTAACATTTAGCAGGATGAATTTACACCACATGTAGCCATGATTCCCCCAAGAAGTATCAATACAGCTGTATAATATGGTGAGAGAATTGGATGGCTCCACACGCTAGGGAAATACTAAAAGTTTAACCATTCTTCTTTTCATTTCGTATTCTCTATGTGTGTGTGTGTGTGTGCGCCCCTCTCTCTGAGACTCTGTGTGTGTGCGTGTGTGTGTGTGTCTGTGTGCATGTGTGTGTGTGTGTGTGTGTGTGTGTCTGTGTGCATATGTGTGTGTGTGTGTGTGTGTGTGTGTGTGTCTGAGACCATTCCCTAACTTCTGAAAAGCGAAGTAAATCTCTACAGTGAATCTTGCATTAAGTTATGAGGAGGAATAGCTGTTAAATATCAAAAAAGGGCATATATAAATCGATTGTTATGAAAGAGAAAAGGGGTATGCGGACAGGTAGAGAAAGTTTTTTTTAATGATCGGCTTGAGGGCAGATGCAGTTCAACTACAAAGGGATAATGATCCGAGGCAGTGATAATCCATGGTGTTAAAATGTGATTTCCAGGCAGAGGCAAATGCTTCCTCTTGAAGCACAATGAAAGATGAGGGAGGGGGGATCGTTGTAAATCTGGTCAAGCGCGAACCCCAACCATCTGTAAATATGATGGGGAATGAGGGGCAGATCCTGTCGGTTGGAGCAACATTGTGGATGCACGGACGTAGGGGTGACAGTAAAAGAAAATTGCCACCCCCGGCAAAGCTGCATTAATGTTCCTCAATTATCAACACATAACATCCAAGAAGATAACTGCAGTGAATTGACACTGGATTCTTTACATTCAATTGGATTCCTGCAAGATTTTGAAAATTAATAATATGCTGTACATCATTCCGTTTAAAATGTAAAGATGTAGGAGCCGTATACAAAGGCAGAAAGTCGAGTTAAACCGGGTGTTGTGGAGATGCTCGGGCGGATCCCCAGGGCACCTTCAGCAAAATAAACTGTCCAGGCATACACTGTAACTTCAGTGTTACAGAAGGTTTCGTGTGGACAGGTACCTACATTGAAAGAAGTGAACATTAGTTTCAGTCCCACCTACATACATTTGTATGCTCCTATAAGAGTAGATGAAAGGAAATAAGAGGGAATGAAACTCGTGATCAAACAGAAATGTACCAAGTGCTCTGCTACTGCTGTGCCCAGGAATGTAAGAAACGACAGAGAGTTGTGAACACAGGCCAGATCATACACAAGCCAACTTTCCAACCATTGACTGAATGTACATTTCTTGTTGCCACAGAAAGCCAGCCAACACCATTAAAGACCCTCCCACCCCGGTTAAACTCTCCTCCAACCTCTTCCGTCAGTCAGGAGATCCAAAACCATAAACACACAGAACAATGTGTTCAAGACTAGCGTCGTCCCCACTGTTATTTGAATTCTGAATGGACCTCAAATGTTAAACCTCATGTTGATCTTGCTTCTTGTGCACCTCCCTTGTAGCTATACCTCTGTATCCCTCACTCTGTTCAATCACCTGATGGCCTTTGTGTCTTTCCATGGAATATTCGCTGCACGGCAAACAGAACAAGTTTCTTTCCCACAATACAGAGGTAAACGTGACAATATAATAATAAATTAAATCAAATCAGGGTTTATTTAAAAATGGTAAATGACAGAGATGTTGGAAGAGGAACCCTGCCTATCAGCAGAGCCAGTAGAATACCTTGTGAGGCAAGACACATTACATGGTGTCTATAGCTGAACAGTGTGAAATGCCTGAGGATGGCTTACTCAATGTTGGAGTGGAGGGGAGGGGGGGGGGGGGGTTGCTACAATTTCAAAGGGACTAGCATGGAATGCTGCATCACTGGGAAAGTTGCTGAAATGGCAGAGATTCTGCAACAATGAAAGATACCCCGAACAGTAACAGAGTTTGGGACAATGGCAGTCAGGGTCATTGTTGGAGTCAATGGCTCTGGGGGAAGTATTGGTTGAAAAGACAATGGTCCAGCTGGGAGTTGGAGAAGTTTTGGAGACATAGAGACTTCATGCACAGAAAATAAAAATGCACTTTGCCCGATAGAATCCATGAAACAATTGCCTCCGAATTCTCATCCAGTTTTCCAGCATTAGGTCCATAACCCTGACATTTAAAGAGTTCTATGCTATCGGGGATCTGCTTCTACTACCCACATAGTCACAACACTTCCGATGGAAAACTCAATCCCCTGCCTCTCTGTATCTCTGCCCCTGGTCATTGACCTGACCACAAAGGGGAAAACACATTTTCTTCTCTACTGACTATGACTCTTATAATATTATACATTTAAATGATGCCCCCTATCAATCCCCCCTGCTCCAAGGAAAACAGTCCCAGTCCATGCAATCTCCCTTCATGCCCAAAACTTTACTACCTTGGAGACTTCCAGGAAAGTCTCCACCTTCTTTCAGACAATCAAAGTACTCCAACATTCTAGCTGTAGCCTGGCCAATATTTTATACAGTGCCAACATACTGTCCCTGCTCCTAAACTCTATGTCTCGCATTTAAAAGCCAAAAAATCCCAATACCTTCTCAACCATTTCATCGATCTGTCCTACTACTTTAAGTTAGAGGGAACTGGTATTTATTTTTAATTCTATTTCGATCCTATATTTTGGAACCCGAGAATGTACACCTGACCGTTACACTTGTCTGTCCTCATAGGGACACCCTCCATCCACAAACAGCAGGCCCCACGGCAGATTACAGCTTTGAACCGAGACATGGATGGAACGAGCTGTGAGAGGCAGTGGTGATGGTGGGTAAAATTAAACATTTAAAAGGCATGGGTATATGAACAGGAAGGATTTAGAAGGATATGGGCCAAATGCTGGTAAATGGGATTAGGTTAATTTGCGATATCTGGTCAGGATGGAGGAATTGACAAAAGGGCCGTTTCTGTGCTGCATGATTCTATAAGGAGAAAATTATTCCTCAAATCTTCATCACTCCCATAATTGGAAAGGTCAATCCGTGCTCCTCAACAGTTACCCAAGCCGACAGTGGATTCTGAACATTCAACATTCAGAGCTAACAGAATCTGAAACCCACACGGTGTAAAGGAGATTAACCAGCTCAAACCCCTTTTACTGTAGTGCTCCCTAAAGTAGGAAGGAGGAAATGTGCTGCTACCAATAGAACTGAACAAACACAGATACACGCAGGAATGTGGGAATACTGGGATGATGAGATCCACTGCACTGACTGACCAAGATCCATTGCAGCTCTATACTTGCTGACATTTCCAATAACTCCTTCCCTGAAAGTAGCCTCCAGTCTAAGGTGCGACTCAGGAGTTCATAACATTTGACTAAGGGTAATCATGGAGTAAAGCAATAAAACGACAATAAAATATAAAATGTAACTGTGATATTACAACAACGGATTGGGATAACACTGAATATTACACGAGAACGCAAATCTCTTAATTAACAAGGAAAAACAGAGGAGATCCAGTAATTGTCGCCACTTTATGAACAGAGAGGCAGCCTGCTGTTGTAATAATGTTGCCTTCACATAAAGAGATTACATTGCTTTCTAGTGGATGGATGTGATTTTGTTTGCTGCATCAACCTTATTTTCCTCTTCCTTAATGCCCCGCTAACAGCGAAATTTGCTTTCTAATTTGTGTTGGATTTTTGTCCAGCAGCTTGGTGTTGAGGGAATGTACCTCACATTGTCTCCGTGATGTCAGTCATGACCATTTATTGTATGAATCCCTGACATTAGCGAGCTCTCTAGCGTAGCTCTACCATGGGCTGTCATTACCCATGTCTCAGATAATTCCCATATCCTAGATTACCTGTAGGAATGTAGTTGACCTGTCATTGTACCATGTCCGTCCCATCTCTGTGTTGGAGAAATTCAGGTCCCCTCATTGTCACCCTCCTGCCGTGGCATGGATTTGCTTTTCCCAGTTGCTGATCCAATACCGTTCTGGTATAATCTAGTTCCAAACCAGGCTCAGACGGATCATTTTAGCTCCTCACAAAGTATTCTTTGTTTTTGTTTTTGGAATCATCTCATTCTGCCATTTGCACTTTTGACAATAACCTGAGTGTCCGTTTGCCTTCCTCCTCTCTGGGAGGGGGTCAGCTTAACTCCATTTTATTGGGCCAGATGACCCACAATTTTGAGGACATCTATTTAATAAAATCACTTCCAAACGAAACAGAAATGCCCAGCTTCTCCAAACTATCAACATAGCTGATATCCACATTCCTGGGACAATTCTTTTAAAGATGGAAATGTGTTGCTGGAGAAGCGCAGCAGGTCAGGCAGCATCTAGGGAACAGGAGAATCGACGTTTCGGGCATTAGCCCTTCTTCAGGAATTCTTTTAAAGATGTGCAGCGTTCACACATCCCTTGGAAAGTTCGGTGCTCAGGTCTATATGCGACACAATAAGTGCAGCATATCCCCAAGTACTTCAGGGCCCCAATTCATAAGCAGTTGCTGACATCAGTATTGGCTCAGAAATGTTTGGCAGGTCAGGTCATATTGGGAGCACAGATGGAACCTCCATGTCCCAAACCAGAAGCCGAGAAACCAAAGAGAATCTGCCCCGGCCCAGGGAGAAGCGGATAGCATTGAACCACATTGGGAATGGGACAGTATGGAGACACACTTGGTGCCCTGTACAACAGTGACAGAAATTAACTTGTTTCAGACTGGCAGGTCAATTGGAATGTAAGGGACAGCCTTTGCACTGGCTCGGGTTCACACATAATTGTGGGCTTTCAAGGTCGAGACACTGTCACCGGGGAATGTGTCATTTTGCTGGAGTGGTTCCTCTCAAACTGCCACACACAGTGCACCACAATGTACTATTTGATCTGTTCACATCAGCGAGACACTGAGAACACCATTACCTCACTCTGACTTTGTGCAAAAATGCTCAATAGAACCCTACCTCTGTGTAATTGGCAGCTAACATTGTTATCAATCTGGCCAGAAACACCTCACCCTGGTGGAGACATTGTCATGATGTGGCCTTTTGAAATTGCCCAGGTTCCTTCAGTTCCAGTTGTGTCTGCAGGAACAGAGAAATTACAGCCCGTTACAGCAGTTGAAGGGGAGGTGGAGATTTGGAACAATCCGTCATAATTCAGAATCATAGAATGCTACAGCTGTTATAGTACTGAACAAACTAATACACACATTGTATTTGTGAGGGCTCTCTGCACTGACAACCTGGCTAATTTCACCACCTACCTTTCATTAAATTCGCTCTAATTTCTGGTAATTCCCCATTTTATTTCCCTGAGTTAACCAGATGATGCTAAAAAAGGAGAATGCAAATGTCAGTGTTGGACAGATTGTGGCACAAATCCTATTTCCTCATTGACAACTTGTTCCTTTACCAGATATAACCAGTCCGTCCTTACCTTTCACCATGACCAATGTAACCTGTCAGTTTCCCTTGTTGAACACACTGTCAGATAGAGCCAGGGACTTGGAGACAGATGACAGCACGGAAAGCAGCCACACGGCATTTCGGGTTTGTCTCAGTGAAGCCCAATCAACGTTGTGCCTGAAGGATGCTTGAACCAGCTTAGATCGGAGGGTCTAACACTCTCCTCACTGAGTTTATCCAGACACGCAAATGCAGCACAGTTCCTATCATCCATTTTATCCCCATCACAAACACTCTCTCCATCGATCAATCTTTTTCCTTCAAAGAAATTCTCTCAAACTGAGCAAGGTACAACCTTCCCTGAGAAACCCATGCTGACTCTCCTGGATTAATCACTCACTGTTGACATCACCATTTAGAGAATCTCTCAGAGTTTTGCCAGCTCTGGAAGTGGAACAGCAGCTGGTATCCCATCCTCAAACGTTTGGAAAACTTCTGATAGATGGATCTCATTGACCTCATCTCGGGGTTTTCCATTGAACATCGCTTCAAAGGTGTCACCGTGCGATGGCTGAGATCTGAACCCATACCAACTGCTTGGAAGGCAGCCATGCTGCCCACTATACCCCCATCCCCTGCCAGCTGGGTGCTCGCTATTCTCAAACACAGTTAACAACACCGACATCATCACCAATTGAATTGGGGCTGAAATAAAAACAGAAATAGCTGGCGAAACGGTCCTGCTGAGTTTCTCTAACAATCTCCATGTTGGGGTTCAGCTCTCCAGGATCTGCAGGACTGTGTTTGTAATCCCAGAGACGTTGACCCACGGAAGGGGATATTGGGTCAGGTGAAGGTCTACCTCATTCATTGGGGCAGATGTCAAGGAGCATCTTAAACCGGAGAGGGATCGGGGGGAATTGGAGCCGTTTAGAGAGAGAGTACAGAAGGTAAGACAGCTCAGCTCAAAGCATGGTGCTCAATGCTGCCCCGATTAAAATATTGTAGATTTCAGAGGGGCAGATGAGCTGAGACAGGGTGGGAGCTGGGCGATATTGATGATGTGGAAGGACAGTGTGTGCATCTGATCACATTCTGTCAGTCTGAGTAATAGCAGTCATTCCTGGCACTGGATTCACTGAGGGGTGAAGGGTCAGTGAACAGAGCGGACTGTCCCTGTAAAACTGGTTGGAAACAGAGTGGCTAAAACAGAGGGCGAGAAACAATGAGCGAGAAACAGGGGCTGAAACAGAGGTGCTGGATTTTGGGAAAGCAAATCTTATCAGGACTTATACACTTAATGATAAGGTCCTAGGGAGTGCTGCTGAACAATAAGACCTTGGAGTGCAGGGTTCATAGCTCCTTGAAAGTGGCGTCACAGGTAGATAGGATAGTGAAGAAGACATTTGGTATGCTTTCCTTTATTAGAACATAGAACATAGAACAGTACAGCACAGAACAGGCCCTTCAGCCCACGATGTGCTGACCACTGATCCTCATGTATGCACCCTCAGATTTCTGTGGCCATATGCATGTCCAGTAGTCTCTAAAATGTCCCCAATGACCTTACTTCCACAACTGCTGCTGGCAACGCATTCCATGCCCTCACAACTCTCTGTGTAAAGAACCCGCCTCTGACATCCCCTCTATACTTTCCTCCAACCAGCTTAAAACTATGACCCCTCGTGTTAGTCATTTCTGCCCTGGGAAATAATCTCTGGCTATCGACTTTATCTATGCCTCTCATTACCTTGTATACCTCAATTAGGTCCCCTCTCCTCCTCCTTTTCTCCAATGAAAAAAGTCTGAGCTCAGTCAACCTCTCTTCATAAGATAAGCCCTCCAGTCCAGGTAGCATCTTGGTAAACCTCCTCTGAACCCGCTCCAAAGCATCCACATCTTTCCTATAATAGGGTGACCAGAACTGGACACAGTATTCCAAGTGCGGTCTAACCAAAGTTTTATAGAGCTGCAACAAGATCTCACGACTCTTAAACTCAATCCCCCTGTTAATGAAAGCCAAAACACCATATGCTTTCTTAACAACCCTGTCCACTTGGGTGGCCATTTTAAGGGATCTATGTATCTGCACACCAAGATCCCTCTGCTCCTCCATACTGCCAAGAATCCTATCCTTAATCCTGTACTCAGCTTTCAAATTCGACCTTCCAAAATGCATCACCTCACATTTATCCAGGTTGAACTCCATTTGCCACCTCTCAGCCCATCTCTGCACCCTGTCAATGTCCCGCTGCAGCCTACAACAGCCCATTATACTGTCAACGACACCACCAACCTTTGTGTCATCGGCAAACTTGCTGACCCATCCTCAATACCCTCATCCAAGTCATTAATAAAAATTATAAACAGTAGAGGCCCAAGGACAGAGCCCTGTGGAACACCACTCACCACAGACTTCCAGGCAGAATATTTTCCTTCTACGACCACTCGCTGTCTTCTGTTGGCCAGCCAATTCTGTATCCAGACAGCTAAGTTCCCCTGTATCCCATTCCTCCTGACCTTCTGAATGAGCCCACCACGGGGAACCTTATCAAATGCCTTGCTGAAGTCCACATACACCACATCCACAGCTCGACCCTCATCAACTTTTCTAGTCACATCCTCAAAGAACTCGATGAGATTTGTGAGGCATGACCTGCCCCTCACAAAGCCGTGTTGACTGCATTTAATCAAGCCCTGCTCTTCCAGATGGTCATAAATCCTATCCCTCAGAAACGTTTCTAACACCTTGCAGACGACAGACGCGAGACTTACTGGTCTGTAATTGCCGGGGATTTCCCTATTTCCTTTCTTGAAGAGAGGAATTATATTTGCCTCTCTCCAGTCCTCAGGTACGACTCCAGTGGAGAGCGAGGATGCAAAGATCTTCGCAAGTGGCGAAGCAATTGCATTTCTCGTTTCCCAAAGCAGCCGAGGACAAATCTGGTCCGGGCCTGGCAACTTGTCAATCTTAATGTTTGACAAAATTTTCAGCACATCAGCTTCCTCTATCTCTGTCCATTCCAGCATGCACACCTGCTCTTCAAAGGTTTCATTCACTACAAAGTTCATTTCTTTCGTAAAGACAGAAGCAAAAAACTTATTTAGGGCTTCCCCTACCTCCTCAGATACCACACACAAATTCCCTATGCTATCCCTGATCGGGCCTACTCTTTCTTTGACCATTCTCTTATTCCTCACAAAAGTGTAAAATGCCTTTGTGTTCTCCCTAATCCGTGCCCCCTCCTGGCTCTCCTCAGACCATTTTTGAGCTCCTTCCTCACCTGCCTGTAATCCTCTAGAGCTGAGCTTGATCCTAGCTTCCTCCACCTTATGTAAACTACCTTCTTCCTTTTGACAAGAAGCTCCATCGCCCTCGTCATCCAAGGTTCCTTTATCTTACCCCTTCTTGCCTGTCTCAGAGGGACTTGCAACAACTGTTCCTTAAACAGTCTCCACATGTCTATCGTGCCTTTACCATGGAACAATTGCTCCCAATCCATGCTTCCTAACTCATGTCTAATCGCATCATAGTTTCCTCTTCACCAATTAAATATCCTCTCATTTTGCCTAATCCTCTCCTTCTCCATAGCTATGTGGAATGTGAGGCAATTATGGTCACTATCAACAAAATGCTCTCCCACCACAAGATCTGATACCTGCCCTGGCTCGTTTCCGAGCACCAAGTCTAGAATGGCCTCTCCCCTCGTCGGCCTGTCAACGTACTGAGTTAGGAAATCCTCCTGAACACACCTTACAAAAACAGCTCCATTCAAATCTTCTGCTCGAAGGAGGTTGCAATCAATATTTGGAAAGTTAAAGTCACCCATTACAACAACCCTACTACATCCACACTTTTCCAAAATCTGCCGACCTATGCTTTCTTCCATCTCCCTGCTGCTATTGGGGGGGCCTGTAGTAAACCCCTAAAGAGGTGACTGCTCCCTTGCTGTTCCCTAATTTCCACCCATACTGACTCGGTAGGCAGGTCTTCCTCAACAATGGAAGCTTCTGTAGCTGTGATACCCTCTCTGATTAGTAGTGCTACACCCCCTCCTCTTTTTCCCCCCTCCCTATTCTTTTTAAATGCTCTAAACCCTGGAACATCTAGCAACTATTCCTGCCCCTGAGAAACGCATGTCTCTGTTATGGCCACAACATCATAGCACCAGGTACTGATCCATGCTCTAAGTTCATCACTTTTACTTCTGATACTCCTTGCGTTAAAGGAAACACACTTGAACTGATCCCTAGGTTCCTTGCCAGGAAAATCCTTCCCACGAGCTGGTCCATCTCTTGCTATTGCCTCATCTGCATCAACTCTCACCTCCGGTATACAGCTCAGGTTCCCACCCCCTGCCATACTAGTTTAAACCCTCTCGAACTACTTGAGCAAAACTTCCACCCAGGGCATTGGTCCCCTTCCAGTTCAGATGCAACGCGTCCTTCTTGTACAGGTCCCACCTTCCCCAGAAGGCATCCCAATTATCTACATATCTGAAGCCCTCCCTCCTACACTAGCTGCGCAGCCACGTATTAAGCTGCGCCCTCTCCCTGTTCCTCACCTCGCTATCTCGTGGCACCGGTAGTAAACTAGAGAACACTGCTCTGTTCATCCTGCTTTGCCGCTTCCATCCTAACTCCCTGAAATCACTTTTTATATCCTCGATCCTTTTCCTGGCTATATCATTAGTGCCAATATGAAACACGATTTCAGGCTGTTCGCCCTCTGCTTTTAGAACCTTATACCACGATCGGAGATGTCCCAGACTTACAGTGTTACGATCTCCCTGACCCCATCAGACTTATTGCGTCACTATCACCCTGACCCCCTCACTTACTGCGTCACTATCACCCTGACCCCATCACACTTACTGCGCCACTATCACCTTGATCCCAACACACTTACAGTGTTACGATCCCCTGACCCCATCACACTTATTGCATCACTATCACCCTGATCCCCTCACACTTACTGCGTCACTATCACCCTGACCCCATCACACTTATTCGTCACTACCACCCTGACCCTCTCGCACTTACTGCATTGCTATCACCCTGACCCCATTACACTTACTGCTTCACTATAATCCTGACCCCTCACACTTAATGCCACACGCTCACCCTTAGCCCACACACTTACTGCATCACTATCACCCTGATCCCTTCACACTTACTGCGTCACTATCACCCTGACCCCATCACACTTACTGCGTCACTATCACCTGACCCCTCACACTTACTGCATCACTATCACCCTGATCCCCTCACACTTACTGCGTCACTATCACCCTGACCCCTCACACTTACTGCATCACTATCACCCTGATCCCCTCACACTTACTGCGTCACTATCACCCTGACCCCATCACACTTACTGCGTCACTATCACCCTGACCCCTCACAGTTACTGCATCACTATCACCCTGATCCCCTCACACTTACTGCATCACTATCACCCTGATCCCATTACACTTACTGCATCACTCTCACCCTGACCCGCTCACATTTACTGCGTCACTATTACCCTGACCCCATCACACTTAGTGCGTCACAAACACCCTGATCGCCTCACACTTCCTGCATCACTATCACCCTGACCCCATCACACTTACTGCATCACTATCATCCTGATCCACTCACACCTACTGCATCACTCTCACCCTGACCCGCTCACATTTACTGCGTCACTATATCCCTGACCCCTCACACTGCGTCACTTTCACCCTGATCCTCTCACACTTACTGCGTCACGATCACCCTGATCCCATCACCCTTACTGTGTCACTATCTCCCTGATCGCCTCACACTTACTGCGTCACTATCTCCCTGGCCCCTCACACTTACTGCATCACTATCTCCCTGATCCCCTCTCAACTACAGCATCACTATCACCCTGACCCCCTCACACTTACTGCGTCTCTATCACCCTGACACCTTCACAATTATTGCATCACTATTACCCTAAACCCATCACACTTACTGCATCACTATCACCCTGAACCCCTCACACTTACTGAGTCACTAACACCCTGCCCCCTCACACTTACTGTGTAACTATCTCCCTGACCGCTCACACTCACTGCATCACTAACTCCCTGACCCCTCACACTTGCTGCATCACTATCACCCTCTTCCTAACTCACTTACTGCGTCACTATCTCACTGATCCCCTCACACTTACTGCGTCACCTTCTCCCTGACACCATCACACCTACTGCGTCACCATCTCCCTGATCCCATCACCCTTACTATGTCACTATTACACTGACCCCTTCACACTTACTGCGTCACTATTACCCTGACCCCCTCACACTTACTGCATAACATTCTTCCTGACCCCTCAAGCTCACTGAGTCACTATCACCGTGACCCCTTCAGACTTACTGCATCACTATCACCCTGAGCCCCTCACACTTACTGCATTGCTATCACCCCGTTTCCCTCACACTCACTGCGTCACTATCACCCTGACCCCCTCACACATACTGCGTGACTATCTCCAGGGTCCCCTCACACTTAGTGCGTCACTATCCCCCTGACCCCCTCACACATACTACACCACTATCACCCAGACCCCCTCACACTTACTGCGTCACTATCACCCTGACCCCCTCACACTTACTGTGTCACTATCACACTGACACCCTCACACTTACTGCGTCACTATTACCCTGACCCCCTCACACTTACTGCGTCACTATCACACTGACACCCTCAAACGTACTGCGTCACTATCACACTGATCCGATCAACTTCCTGCGTCACTATCTCACTGATCGCCACACACTTACTGCGTCAATATCACCTTGACTCATTCACACTTACTGCGTCACTATCACCCCGAAAACCACACACTTCCTGCATTAATATCACCCTAACACCATCACACATAACGCGTCACTATCTCCCTGACCCCCTCACACTAACTGTGTCACTATCACCCCGATACCTTCACACTTACTGCGTCACTATCTCCCTGAACCCTCACATTTACTGCGCCACTATCACCCTGACACTCTCACACTTACCGTGTCACTATCTCCCTGATCCCCTCACACTAACGGTGTCACTATCACCCTGACACCCTCACACTTACTGTGTCACTATCTCCCTGATTCCCTCACACTTACTGCGTCACTATTACCCTGATCCCATCACACTTACTGCGTCACTATCACCCTAACCCCATCACACTTACTGCATCACTATCACCCTAACCCCATCACACTTACTGCGTAACTATCTCGCTGACCCCTCACACTCACTGCGTCACTATCACCCTAACCCCATCACACTTACTGCATCACTATCACCCTGACCCCATCACACTCACTGCGTCACTATCACCCTGATCCCCTCACACTCACTGCATTACTATCTCCCCGTTCCCCTCACACTCACTGAGTCACTATCACCCTGACCCCCTCACACTTACTGCGTCACTATCTTCCTGATCCCCTCACACTTAGTGCGTCACTATCTCCCTGACCCCCTCACACATACTACGTCACTATCACTCTGACCCCCTCATACTTACTGCGTCACTATCTCCCTGAATGCCTCACACTTACTGCTTCACTATCTCCCTGACCCCTCACATTTACTGCACCACTATCACCCTGACACTCTCACACTTACTGTGTCACTATCGCCCTGATCCCCTCACACTTACTGCGTCACTATCTCCAGGGTCCCCTCACACTTAGTGCGTCACTACCTCCCTGACCCCCTCACACATACTGCGTCACTATCACCCCAATAAACTCATACTTCCTGATTACTATCACACTGACACCATCACACATACCGCATCACAATCTCCCTGACCCCTTCACACTAACTGTGTCACTATCACCCTGATACCTTCACACTTACTGCGTCACTATCTTCCTGACCCCTCACACTTACTGCGCCACTATCACCCTGATCCCATCACCCTTACTGCATAACTATCACCCTGACCCCCTCACACTTACTGCGCCACTATCACCCTGATCCCATCACCCTTACTGCATAACTATCACCCTGACCCCCTCACACTTACTGCCTCACTATCTCCCGGACCACTCACACTTTCTGCGTCACTATCACCCTGACACTCTCACACTTACCGTGTCACTATCACCCTGATCCCCTCACTCTTACTGCGTCACTAACTCCCTGATCCCATCACACTTACTGCGTCACTATCACCCTGATCCCATCACCCTTACTGCGTCACTATCACCCTGATCCCATCACACTTACCGAGTCACTATCTCCCTGATCCCATCACCCTTACTGCGTCACTATCACCCTGAGCCCATCACACATAGCGCATCACTATCACCCTTATCCCCTCACACTTACTGCTTCACTATCTCCCGGACCACTCACACTTCCTGCGTCACTATCACCCTGACACTCTCACACTTACCGTGTCACTATCACCCTGATCCCCTCACTCTTACTGCGTCACTAACTCCCTGATCCCATCACACTGCGTCACTATCACCCTGACCCCATCACCCTTACTGCGTCACTATCACCCTGATCCCATCACCCTTACTGCGTCACTATCTCCCTGATCCCCTCACACTTACTGTGTCACTATCTCCCTGAACGCCTCACACTTATTGCTTCACTATTACCCTGATCCCCTCACACTTACTGCGTCATTATCTCCCGGACCACCCACACTTTCTGCGTCACTCTCACCCCGATAAACTCATACTTCCTGATTACTATCACCCTGACACTATCACACATACCGCGTCACTATCACCCTGATCGCCTCACACTTAGTGCGTGACTATCTACATGATCCCATCACCCTTACTGCGTCACTCTTACCCTGACCACCTCACACTTACTGCGTAACTATCTCCGTGACCCCTCAAACTTAATGCGTCACTATCACCATGTCCCTTCACAGTTACTGCATCACTATCACGCTGACCCCCTCACACTTACTGCGTCACTATCACCCTGACCCCCTCACACTTACTGCATTACTATGACCCTGACCCCATCACACTCACTGCGTCACTATCATCCTGATCCCCTCACACTCACTGCAATACTATCTCCCCGTTCCCCTCACACTCACTGCGTAACTATCACCCTGACCCCCTCACACTTACTGCGTCACTATCACCCTGATCCCCTCACACTCACTGCAATACTATCTCCCCGTTCCCCTCACACTCACTGCCGAACTATCACCCTGGCCCTCTCACACTTACTGTGTCACTATCTCCCTGACCCCCTCACACATACTACATCACTATCACCCTGACCCCCTCACACTTACTGCATCACTATCATCCTGACACCCTCACACTTACCTTGTCACTATCTCCCTGATCCCCTCACACTTACTGCGTCACTATCTCCCTTATCCCATCAAACTTACTGCGAAACTATCACCCAGACCCCCTCACACTTACTGTATAACTTTCTTCCTGACCCCTCAAACTCACTGCGTCAATGTCTCCCTGACCTATTCTGACTTACTGCATCACTATCTCCCTGACCCCATCACACTCACTGCGTCACTATCACCCTGATCCCCTAACACTCATTGCGTTGCTATCTCCCTGTTTCCCTCACACTCACTGCGTCACTATCACCCTGACCCCCTCACACTTACTGCGTCAGTATCTCCAGGATCCCCTCACTCTTAGTGCGTCACTATCTCCCTGACCCCTTCACACATACTACATCACGATCACCCTGACCCCCTCACACTTACTGCGTCACTATATCCCTGATCCCCTCACACTTACTGTGTCACTATCTCCCTGAATGCCTCACACTTACTGCTTTACTATTACCCTGACTCCCTCACACTTACTGCGTCACTATCACACTGACACCTTCAAACGTACTGCGTCACTATCATACTGATCCCATCACACTTCCTGCGTCACTATCTCCCTGATCGCCACACACTTACTGCGTCACTATCACCTTGACTCATTCACACTTACCGCGTCACTATCACCCCGAAAACCACACACTTCCTGCATTAATATCACCCTAACACCATCACACATAACGCGTCACTATCTCCCTGACCCCCTCACACTAACTGTGTCACTATCACCCCGATACCTTCACACTTACTGCGTCACTATCTCCCTGACCCCTCACATTTACTGCGCCACTATCACCCTGACACTCTCACACTTACCGTGTCACTATCTCCCTGATCCCCTCACACTAACGGTGTCACTATCACCCTGACACCCTCACACTTACTGTGTCACTATCTCCCTGATTCCCTCACACTTACTGCGTCACTATTACCCTGATCCCATCACACTTACTGCGTCACTATCACCCTAACCCCATCACACTTACTGCATCACTATCACCCTAACCCCATCACACTTACTGCGTAACTATCTCGCTGACCCCTCACACTCACTGCGTCACTATCACCCTAACCCCATCACACTTACTGCATCACTATCACCCTGACCCCATCACACTCACTGCGTCACTATCACCCTGATCCCCTCACACTCACTGCATTACTATCTCCCCGTTCCCCTCACACTCACTGAGTCACTATCACCCTGACCCCCTCACACTTACTGCGTCACTATCTTCCTGATCCCCTCACACTTAGTGCGTCACTATCTCCCTGACCCCCTCACACATACTACGTCACTATCACTCTGACCCCCTCATACTTACTGCGTCACTATCTCCCTGAATGCCTCACACTTACTGCTTCACTATCTCCCTGACCCCTCACATTTACTGCACCACTATCACCCTGACACTCTCACACTTACTGTGTCACTATCGCCCTGATCCCCTCACACTTACTGCGTCACTATCTCCAGGGTCCCCTCACACTTAGTGCGTCACTACCTCCCTGACCCCCTCACACATACTGCGTCACTATCACCCCAATAAACTCATACTTCCTGATTACTATCACACTGACACCATCACACATACCGCATCACAATCTCCCTGACCCCTTCACACTAACTGTGTCACTATCACCCTGATACCTTCACACTTACTGCGTCACTATCTTCCTGACCCCTCACACTTACTGCGCCACTATCACCCTGATCCCATCACCCTTACTGCATAACTATCACCCTGACCCCCTCACACTTACTGCGCCACTATCACCCTGATCCCATCACCCTTACTGCATAACTATCACCCTGACCCCCTCACACTTACTGCCTCACTATCTCCCGGACCACTCACACTTTCTGCGTCACTATCACCCTGACACTCTCACACTTACCGTGTCACTATCACCCTGATCCCCTCACTCTTACTGCGTCACTAACTCCCTGATCCCATCACACTTACTGCGTCACTATCACCCTGATCCCATCACCCTTACTGCGTCACTATCACCCTGATCCCATCACACTTACCGAGTCACTATCTCCCTGATCCCATCACCCTTACTGCGTCACTATCACCCTGAGCCCATCACACATAGCGCATCACTATCACCCTTATCCCCTCACACTTACTGCTTCACTATCTCCCGGACCACTCACACTTCCTGCGTCACTATCACCCTGACACTCTCACACTTACCGTGTCACTATCACCCTGATCCCCTCACTCTTACTGCGTCACTAACTCCCTGATCCCATCACACTGCGTCACTATCACCCTGACCCCATCACCCTTACTGCGTCACTATCACCCTGATCCCATCACCCTTACTGCGTCACTATCTCCCTGATCCCCTCACACTTACTGTGTCACTATCTCCCTGAACGCCTCACACTTATTGCTTCACTATTACCCTGATCCCCTCACACTTACTGCGTCATTATCTCCCGGACCACCCACACTTTCTGCGTCACTCTCACCCCGATAAACTCATACTTCCTGATTACTATCACCCTGACACTATCACACATACCGCGTCACTATCACCCTGATCGCCTCACACTTAGTGCGTGACTATCTACATGATCCCATCACCCTTACTGCGTCACTCTTACCCTGACCACCTCACACTTACTGCGTAACTATCTCCGTGACCCCTCAAACTTAATGCGTCACTATCACCATGTCCCTTCACAGTTACTGCATCACTATCACGCTGACCCCCTCACACTTACTGCGTCACTATCACCCTGACCCCCTCACACTTACTGCATTACTATGACCCTGACCCCATCACACTCACTGCGTCACTATCATCCTGATCCCCTCACACTCACTGCAATACTATCTCCCCGTTCCCCTCACACTCACTGCGTAACTATCACCCTGACCCCCTCACACTTACTGCGTCACTATCACCCTGATCCCCTCACACTCACTGCAATACTATCTCCCCGTTCCCCTCACACTCACTGCCGAACTATCACCCTGGCCCTCTCACACTTACTGCGTCACTATCTCCCTGACCCCCTCACACATACTACATCACTATCACCCTGACCCCCTCACACTTACTGCATCACTATCATCCTGACACCCTCACACTTACCTTGTCACTATCTCCCTGATCCCCTCACACTTACTGCGTCACTATCTCCCTTATCCCATCAAACTTACTGCGAAACTATCACCCAGACCCCCTCACACTTACTGTATAACTTTCTTCCTGACCCCTCAAACTCACTGCGTCAATGTCTCCCTGACCTATTCTGACTTACTGCATCACTATCCCCCTGACCCCATCACACTCACTGCGTCACTATCACCCTGATCCCCTAACACTCATTGCGTTGCTATCTCCCTGTTTCCCTCACATTCACTGCGTCACTATCACCCTGACCCCCTCACACTTACTGCGTCAGTATCTCCAGGATCCCCTCACCCTTAGTGCGTCACTATCTCCCTGACCCCTTCACACATACTACATCACGATCACCCTGACCCCCTCACACTTACTGCGTCACTATATCCCTGATCCCCTCACACTTACTGTGTCACTATCTCCCTGAATGCCTCACACTTACTGCTTTACTATTACCCTGACTCCCTCACACTTACTGCGTCACTATCACACTGACACCTTCAAACGTACTGCGTCACTATCATACTGATCCCATCACACTTCCTGCGTCACTATCTCCCTGATCGCCACACACTTACTGCGTCACTATCACCTTGACTCATTCACACTTACCGCGTCACTATCACCCCGATAACCTCACACTACCTGCATTACTATCACCCTAACACCATCACACATACCGCGTCACTATCTCCCTGACCCCCTCACACTAACTGTGTCACTATCACCCTGATACCTTCACACTTACTGCATCACTATCTCCCTGACCCCTCACACTTACTGCATCACTATCTCCCTGACCCCTCACATTTACTGCACCACTATCACCCTGACACTCTCACACTTACCGTGTCATTATCTCCCAGATCCCCTCACACGCACTGCGTCACTATCTCCCTGATCCCATCAAACTTACTGCGTAACTATCTCACTGACCCCATCACACTTAGCACATCACTATCACCCTGTTCCCCTCACACTTACTGCGTCAATATCTTCCGGACCACTCACACTGACTGCGTCACAATCACCCTGACACCCTCAAACTTAGGGTGTCACTATCACCCTGAACCCCTCATACTTACTGTGTCACTATCACCCTGATCACCTCACACTTACTGTATCACTATCACCCTAGCCCCATCATACTTACTGCGTCACTATCTTTCTGACCCCTCACACTCACTGTGCCACTATCACCATTACCCCATCACACTTACTGCATCACTATCACCCTGAGCCCATCACACTCACTGCGTCACTATCACCCTGATCCCCTCACACTCACTGCATTATTATCTCCCCGTTCCCCTCACACTCACTGCGTCACTATCACCCTGACCCCCTCACACTTACTGCATCACTATCTCCCTGATCCCCTCACACTTAGTGCGTCACTATCACCCTGACCCCCTCACACTTACTGCGTCACTATCACCCTGACCCCCTCACACTTACTGCGTCACTATATCCCTGATCCCCTCACACTTACTGTGTCACTATCTCCCTGAACGCCTCACACTTATTGCTTCACTATTACCCTGATCCCCTCACACTTACTGCGTCACTATCTCCCGGACCACTCACACTTTCTGCGTCACTATCACCCTGACACTCTCACACTTACCGTGTCACTATCACCCTGATCCCCTCACTCTTACTGCGTCACTAACTCCCTGATCCCATCACACTTACTGCGTCACTATCACCCTGATCCCATCACCCTAACTGCGTCACTATCACCCTGATCCCATCACCCTTACTGCGTCACTATCTCCCTGATCCCATCATACTTATCGAGTCACTATCACCCTGATCCCATCACCCTTACTGCGTCACTATCACCCTGACCCCATCACACATAGCGCATCACTATCACCCTTATCCCCTCACACTTACTGCTTCACTATCTCCCGGACCACTCACACTTCCTGCGTCACTATCACCCTGACACTCTCACACTTACCGTGTCACTATCACCCTGATCCCCTCACTCTTACTGCGTCACTAACTCCCTGATCCCATCACACTTACTGCGTCACTATCACCCTGATCCCATCACCCTTACTGCGTCACTATCACCCTGATCCCATCACCCTTACTGCGTCACTATCTCCCTGATCCCATCACACTTACCGAGTCACTATCACCCTGAGCCCATCACCCTTACTGCGTCACTATCTCCCTGATCCCGTCACCCTTACTGCGTCACTATCTCCCTGATCCCATCATACTTATCGAGTCACTATCACCCTGATCCCATCACCCTTACTGCGTCACTATCACCCTGACCCCATCACACATAGCGCATCACTATCACCCTTATCCCCTCACACTTACTGCTTCACTATCTCCCGGACCACTCACACTTCCTGCGTCACTATCACCCTGACACTCTCACACTTACCGTGTCACTATCACCCTGATTCCCTCACTCTTACTGCGTCACTAACTCCCTGATCCCATCACCCCTACTGTGTCACGATCACCCTGATCCCATCACACTTACTGCGTCACTATCTCCCTGTTCCCCTCATACTTACTGCGTCAATATGCCCATGTTCCCCTCATACTGACTGCGTCACTATCTCCCTGATCCCTTCACACTTACTGCATCACTACCTCCCTGAAACCCTCACACTTCCTGCGTCACGATCACCCTGACTCATTCACACTTACTGCGTCACTATCTCCCTGACCCCTCACACCTACTGTGCCATTATCACCCTGACAATTACTGTGTCACTATCACCCTGATCCCCTCACACTTACTGTGTCACTATCTCCATGACCCCATCACCTTTACTGCGTCACTATCACCCTGATCACCTTACACTTACTGCGTCACTATTTCCCTGATCCCCTCACACGTACTGTGTCACTATCACCCTGATCACCTCACACTTACTGTATCACTATCACCCTAGCCCCATCATACTTACTGCGTCACTATCTTTCTGACCCCTCACACTCACTGTGCCACTATCACCATTACCCCATCACACTTACTGCATCACTATCACCCTGAGCCCATCACACTCACTGCGTCACTATCACCCTGATCCCCTCACACTCACTGCATTATTATCTCCCCGTTCCCCTCACACTCACTGCGTCACTATCACCCTGACCCCCTCACACTTACTGCATCACTATCTCCCTGATCCCCTCACACTTAGTGCGTCACTATCACCCTGACCCCCTCACACTTACTGCGTCACTATCACCCTGACCCCCTCACACTTACTGCGTCACTATATCCCTGATCCCCTCACACTTACTGTGTCACTATCTCCCTGAACGCCTCACACTTATTGCTTCACTATTACCCTGATCCCCTCACACTTACTGCGTCACTATCTCCCGGACCACTCACACTTTCTGCGTCACTATCACCCTGACACTCTCACACTTACCGTGTCACTATCACCCTGATCCCCTCACTCTTACTGCGTCACTAACTCCCTGATCCCATCACACTTACTGCGTCACTATCACCCTGATCCCATCACCCTTACTGCGTCACTATCTCCCTGATCCCATCATACTTATCGAGTCACTATCACCCTGATCCCATCACCCTTACTGCGTCACTATCACCCTGACCCCATCACACATAGCGCATCACTATCACCCTAATCCCCTCACACTTACTGCTTCACTATCTCCCGGACCACTCACACTTCCTGCGTCACTATCACCCTGACACTCTCACACTTACCGTGTCACTATCACCCTGATCCCCTCACTCTTACTGCGTCACTAACTCCCTGATCCCATCACACTTACTGCGTCACTATCACCCTGATCCCATCACCCTTACTGCGTCACTATCACCCTGATCCCATCACCCTTACTGCGTCACTATCTCCCTGATCCCATCACACTTACCGAGTCACTATCACCCTGAGCCCATCACCCTTACTGCGTCACTATCTCCCTGATCCCATCACCCTTACTGCGTCACTATCTCCCTGATCCCATCATACTTATCGAGTCACTATCACCCTGATCCCATCACCCTTACTGCGTCACTATCACCCTGACCCCATCACACATAGCGCATCACTATCACACTTATCCCCTCACACTTACTGCTTCACTATCTCCCGGACCACTCACACTTCCTGCGTCACTATCACCCTGACACTCTCACACTTACCGTGTCACTATCACCCTGATTCCCTCACTCTTACTGCGTCACTAACTCCCTGATCCCATCACCCCTACTGTGTCACGATCACCCTGATCCCATCACACTTACTGCGTCACTATCTCCCTG
Source organism: Chiloscyllium plagiosum (assembly GCF_037043375.1). Taxonomy (NCBI): domain Eukaryota; kingdom Metazoa; phylum Chordata; class Chondrichthyes; order Orectolobiformes; family Hemiscylliidae; genus Chiloscyllium; species Chiloscyllium plagiosum. The sequence continues at coordinate 36,944,976 of NW_028270181.1, read as the reverse complement.
TTCCCCTCATACTTACTGCGTCAATATACCCATGTTCCCCTCATACTGACTGCGTCACTATCTCCCTGATCCCTTCACACTTACTGCATCACTACCTCCCTGAAACCCTCACACTTCCTGCGTCACGATCACCCTGACTCATTCACACTTACTGCGTCACTATCTCCCTGACCCCTCACACCTACTGTGCCATTATCACCCTGACAATTACTGTGTCACTATCACCCTGATCCCCTCACACTTACTGTGTCACTATCTCCATGACCCCATCACCTTTACTGCGTCACTATCACCCTGATCACCTTACACTTACTGCGTCACTATTTCCCTGATCCCCTCACACGTACTGTGTCACTATGACCCTGACTCCCTCACACTCACTGTGTCACTATCTCCCTGATCCCATCACAATTACTGCGTCACTATCTCCCTGATCCCCTCACACTTACTGCTTCACTATCTCCCAGACCACTCACACTTCCTGCGTCACTATCACCCTGACACTCTCACACTTACTGTGTCACTATCACCCTGATCCCCTCACTCTTACTGTGTCACTAAGTCCCTGATCCCATCACCCCTACTGTGTTACTATCACCCTGATCCCATCACGATTACTGCGTCACTATCACCCTGATCCCCTCACACTTACTGTGTCAATATCTCCATGATCCCATCACCTTTACTGTGTCAATATCACCCTGATCACCTTACACTTACTGCGTCACTATTTCCCTGATCCCATCACACTTACTGCGTCACTCTCACCCTGACCTCCTCACACTTACTGCGTAACTATCTCCCTGACCCCTCAAACTTACTGCGTCACTATCACCCTGACCCCATCACTCTTACTGCATCACTATCTCTCTGACCCCTCACACCTACTGCTTCACTCTCACGCTGACCCCCTCACACTTACTGCATCACTATCACCCTGATCCCATCACACTTCCTGCGTCACTATCTTCCCGATCGCCACACACGTACTGCATCACTATCACCTTGACTCATTCACACTTACTGCGTCACTATCACCCCGATAACCTCACACTTCCTACATTACTATCACCCTGACACCATCACACATACCGCGTCACTATCTCCCTGACCTCCTCACACTAACTGTGTCACTATCACCCTAATACCTTCACACTTACTGCGTCACTATCTCCCTGACCCCTCACACTTACTGCGCCACTATCACCCTGACACCCTCACATTTACCGTGTCACTATCTCCCTGATCCCATCACCCTTACTGTGTCACTATCACCCTGATCCCATCATACTTACAGCGTAACTATCTCCCTGACCCCTCACACTCACTGTGTCACTAGCACCATTACCCCATCACACTTACTGCATCACTATCACCCTGACCCCATCACAATCACTGCATCACTATCACCCTGATCCCCTCACACTTACTGCGTTACTATCACCCTGATCCCATCACACTCACTGCGTCACTATCTCCCTGACCACTCACACTTACTGCATCACTATCACCACGTTCCCAACTCACTGCGTCACTATCTCCCTGACCCCATCACACCTGCTGCGTCACTATCTCCCTGACACCCCACACTTACTGCGTCACTATCATCCTGACACCCTCACATTTATTGCATCACTGTCAACCTGATCCCCTCACACGTAATGCGTCACTATCTCCCTGATCCCCTCACACTTACTGTGTCACTATGACCCTGACTCCCTCACACTCACTGCGTCACTATCTCCCTGATCCCCTCACACTTACTGCATCACTATCACTCTGACTCCCTCACACTCACTGCGTCACTATCACCCTGACCCCATCACACTTACTGCGTCACTATCTCCCTGACCCCTCACATTTACTGCGTCACTATCACTCTGACCCCCTCACACGTATTGCGTCACTATCACCCTGATACCATCACACTTACTGCGTCACTATCACACTGACCCACTCACATTCACTGCATCAATATCACCATTACCCCCTCACACTTACTGCATCACTATCACACTGATCCCTTCACACTTACTGCGTCACTATCACCCTGATCCCCTCACACTTACTGCGTAACTATCTCCCTGATCCCATTACCCTTACTGTGTCACTATCACCCTCATACCTTCACACTTACTGCGTCACTATCACCCTGAGCCCATCACTCCTTCTGCATCACGATCTCCCTGACCCCATCACACTTACTGCAACACTATCACTCTGTTCCCCTCACACTTACTACGTCACTATCACCCTGCCCCATCACACTTTCTGTGTAACTATATCCCTGACCCCTCACACTCACCGCGTCAATATCACCCTGACCCCATCACACTCACTGCGTCACTATCTCCCTGCCCCATCACACTTTCTGTGTAACTATATCCCTGAACGCCTCACACTCACCGCGTCAATATCACCCTGACCCCATCACACTCACTGCGTCACTATCTCCCTGACCACTCACACTTACTGCATCACTATCACACAGACACTCTCACACTTACCGTGTCACTATCACCCTGATCCCCTCACTCTTACTGCGTCACTAACTCCCTGATCCCATCACACTTACTGCGTCACTATCACCCTAATCCCATCACCCTTACTGCGTCACTATCACCCTGATCCCATCACCCTTACTGTGTCACTATCTCCCTGATCCCATCACACTTACCGAGTCACTATCACCCTGATCCCATCACCCTTACCGAGTCACTATCTCCCTGAGCCCATCACCCTTACTGCGTCACTATCTCCCTGATCCAATCATACTTATCGAGTCACTATCACCCTGATCCCATCACCCTTACTGCGTCACTATCACCCTGACCCCATCACACATAGCGCATCACTATCACACTTATCCCCTCACACTTACTGCTTCACTATCTCCCGGACCACTCACACTTCCTGCGTCACTATCACCCTGACACTCTCACACTTACCGTGTCACTATCACCCTGATTCCCTCACTCTTACTGCGTCACTAACTCCCTGATCCCATCACCCCTACTGTGTCACGATCACCCTGATCCCATCACACTTACTGCGTCACTATCTCCCTGTTCCCCTCATACTTACTGCGTCAATATACCCATGTTCCCCTCATACTGACTGCGTCACTATCTCCCTGATCCCTTCACACTTACTGCATCACTATCTCCCTGAAACCCTCACACGTCCTGCATCACGATCACCCTGACTCATTCACACTTACTGCGTCACTATCTCCCTGACCCCTCACACTTACTGTGTCACTATCACCCTGACCCCATCACCTTTACTGCGTCACTATCACCCTGATCACCTTACACTTACTGCGTCACTATTTCCCTGATCCCCTCACACTTACTGTGTCACTATGACCCTGACTCCCTCACACTCACTGTGTCACTATCTCCCTGATCCCATCACACTTACTGCGTCACTATCTCCCTGATCCGATCACACTTATTGCTTCACTATCTCCCGGACCACTCACACTTCCTGCGTCACTATCACCCTGACACTCTCACACTTACTGTGTCACTATCACCCTGATCCCCTCACTCTTACTGTGTCACTAACTCCCTGATCCCATCACCCCTACTGTGTCACTATCACCCTGATCCCATCACGCTTAGTGCGTCACTATCTCCCTGTTCCCCTCACATTTACTGCGTCAATATACCCCTCTTCCCCTCATACTGACTGCGTCACTATCTCCCTGATTCCTTCACGCTTACTGCATCACTATCTCCCTGAAACCATCACACTTCCTGCGTCACGATCATCCTGACTCATTCACACTTACTGCGTCACTATCTCCCTGACCCCTCACACCTACTGTGCCATTATCACCCTGACAATTACTGTGTCACTATCACCCTGATCCCCTCACACTTACTGTGTCACTATCTCCATGATCCCATCACCTTTACTGTGTCAATATCACCCTGATCACCTTACACTTACTGCGTCACTATTTCCCTGATCCCATCACACTTACTGCGTCACTCTCACCCTGACCTCCTCACACTTACTGCGTAACTATCTCCCTGACCCCTCAAACTTACTGCGTCACTATCACCCTGACCCCATCACTCTTACTGCATCACTATCTCTCTGACCCCTCACACCTACTGCTTCACTCTCACGCTGACCCCCTCACACTTACTGCGTCACTATCACCCTGATCCCATCACACTTCCTGCGTCACTATCTTCCCGATCGCCACACACGTACTGCATCACTATCACCTTGACTCATTCACACTTACTGCGTCACTATCACCCCGATAACCTCACACTTCCTACATTACTATCACCCTGAAACCATCACACATACCGCGTCACTATCTCCCTGACCTCCTCACACTAACTGTGTCACTATCACCCTAATACCTTCACACTTACTGCGTCACTATCTCCCTGACCCCTCACACTTACTGCGCCACTATCACCCTGACACCCTCACATTTACCGTGTCACTATCTCCCTGATCCCATCACCCTTACTGTGTCACTATCACCCTGACCCCATCATACTTACAGCGTAACTATCTCCCTGACCCCTCACACTCACTGTGTCACTAGCACCATTACCCCATCACACTTACTGCGTTACTATCACCCTGATCCCATCACACTCACTGCGTCACTATCTCCCTGACCACTCACACTTACTGCATCACTATCACCACGTTCCCAACTCACTGCGTCACTATCTCCCTGACCCCATCACACCTGCTGCGTCACTATCTCCCTGACACCCCACACTTACTGCGTCACTATCATCCTGACACCCTCACATTTATTGCATCACTGTCAACCTGATCCCCTCACACGTAATGCGTCACTATCTCCCTGATCCCCTCACACTTACTGTGTCACTATGACCCTGACTCCCTCACACTCACTGCGTCACTATCTCCCTGATCCCCTCACACTTAGTGCATCACTATCTCCCTGATCCCATCACACTTACTGCGTCACTATCACCCTGATCCCATCACACTTACTGCGTCACTATCACCCTGACCCCATCACACTTACTGCGTCACTATCTCCCTGCCCCCTCACATTTACTGCGTCACTATCATTCTGACCCCCTCACACTTATTGCGTCACTATCACCCTGATCCCATCACACTTACTGCGTCACTATCTCCCTGTTCCCCTCATACTTACTGCGTCAATATACCCATGTTCCCCTCATACTGACTGCGTCACTATCTCCCTGATCCCTTCACACTTACTGCATCACTACCTCCCTGAAACCCTCACACTTCCTGCGTCACGATCACCCTGACTCATTCACACTTACTGCGTCACTATCTCCCTGACCCCTCACACCTACTGTGCCATTATCACCCTGACAATTACTGTGTCACTATCACCCTGATCCCCTCACACTTACTGTGTCACTATCTCCATGACCCCATCACCTTTACTGCGTCACTATCACCCTGATCACCTTACACTTACTGCGTCACTATTTCCCTGATCCCCTCACACGTACTGTGTCACTATGACCCTGACTCCCTCACACTCACTGTGTCACTATCTCCCTGATCCCATCACAATTACTGCGTCACTATCTCCCTGATCCCCTCACACTTACTGCTTCACTATCTCCCAGACCACTCACACTTCCTGCGTCACTATCACCCTGACACTCTCACACTTACTGTGTCACTATCACCCTGATCCCCTCACTCTTACTGTGTCACTAAGTCCCTGATCCCATCACCCCTACTGTGTTACTATCACCCTGATCCCATCACGATTACTGCGTCACTATCACCCTGATCCCCTCACACTTACTGTGTCAATATCTCCATGATCCCATCACCTTTACTGTGTCAATATCACCCTGATCACCTTACACTTACTGCGTCACTATTTCCCTGATCCCATCACACTTACTGCGTCACTCTCACCCTGACCTCCTCACACTTACTGCGTAACTATCTCCCTGACCCCTCAAACTTACTGCGTCACTATCACCCTGACCCCATCACTCTTACTGCATCACTATCTCTCTGACCCCTCACACCTACTGCTTCACTCTCACGCTGACCCCCTCACACTTACTGCATCACTATCACCCTGATCCCATCACACTTCCTGCGTCACTATCTTCCCGATCGCCACACACGTACTGCATCACTATCACCTTGACTCATTCACACTTACTGCGTCACTATCACCCCGATAACCTCACACTTCCTACATTACTATCACCCTGACACCATCACACATACCGCGTCACTATCTCCCTGACCTCCTCACACTAACTGTGTCACTATCACCCTAATACCTTCACACTTACTGCGTCACTATCTCCCTGACCCCTCACACTTACTGCGCCACTATCACCCTGACACCCTCACATTTACCGTGTCACTATCTCCCTGATCCCATCACCCTTACTGTGTCACTATCACCCTGATCCCATCATACTTACAGCGTAACTATCTCCCTGACCCCTCACACTCACTGTGTCACTAGCACCATTACCCCATCACACTTACTGCATCACTATCACCCTGACCCCATCACAATCACTGCATCACTATCACCCTGATCCCCTCACACTTACTGCGTTACTATCACCCTGATCCCATCACACTCACTGCGTCACTATCTCCCTGACCACTCACACTTACTGCATCACTATCACCACGTTCCCAACTCACTGCGTCACTATCTCCCTGACCCCATCACACCTGCTGCGTCACTATCTCCCTGACACCCCACACTTACTGCGTCACTATCATCCTGACACCCTCACATTTATTGCATCACTGTCAACCTGATCCCCTCACACGTAATGCGTCACTATCTCCCTGATCCCCTCACACTTACTGTGTCACTATGACCCTGACTCCCTCACACTCACTGCGTCACTATCTCCCTGATCCCCTCACACTTACTGCATCACTATCACTCTGACTCCCTCACACTCACTGCGTCACTATCACCCTGACCCCATCACACTTACTGCGTCACTATCTCCCTGACCCCTCACATTTACTGCGTCACTATCACTCTGACCCCCTCACACGTATTGCGTCACTATCACCCTGATACCATCACACTTACTGCGTCACTATCACACTGACCCACTCACATTCACTGCATCAATATCACCATTACCCCCTCACACTTACTGCATCACTATCACACTGATCCCTTCACACTTACTGCGTCACTATCACCCTGATCCCCTCACACTTACTGCGTAACTATCTCCCTGATCCCATTACCCTTACTGTGTCACTATCACCCTCATACCTTCACACTTACTGCGTCACTATCACCCTGAGCCCATCACTCCTTCTGCATCACGATCTCCCTGACCCCATCACACTTACTGCAACACTATCACTCTGTTCCCCTCACACTTACTACGTCACTATCACCCTGCCCCATCACACTTTCTGTGTAACTATATCCCTGACCCCTCACACTCACCGCGTCAATATCACCCTGACCCCATCACACTCACTGCGTCACTATCTCCCTGCCCCATCACACTTTCTGTGTAACTATATCCCTGAACGCCTCACACTCACCGCGTCAATATCACCCTGACCCCATCACACTCACTGCGTCACTATCTCCCTGACCACTCACACTTACTGCATCACTATCACACAGACACTCTCACACTTACCGTGTCACTATCACCCTGATCCCCTCACTCTTACTGCGTCACTAACTCCCTGATCCCATCACACTTACTGCGTCACTATCACCCTAATCCCATCACCCTTACTGCGTCACTATCACCCTGATCCCATCACCCTTACTGTGTCACTATCTCCCTGATCCCATCACACTTACCGAGTCACTATCACCCTGATCCCATCACCCTTACCGAGTCACTATCTCCCTGAGCCCATCACCCTTACTGCGTCACTATCTCCCTGATCCAATCATACTTATCGAGTCACTATCACCCTGATCCCATCACCCTTACTGCGTCACTATCACCCTGACCCCATCACACATAGCGCATCACTATCACACTTATCCCCTCACACTTACTGCTTCACTATCTCCCGGACCACTCACACTTCCTGCGTCACTATCACCCTGACACTCTCACACTTACCGTGTCACTATCACCCTGATTCCCTCACTCTTACTGCGTCACTAACTCCCTGATCCCATCACCCCTACTGTGTCACGATCACCCTGATCCCATCACACTTACTGCGTCACTATCTCCCTGTTCCCCTCATACTTACTGCGTCAATATACCCATGTTCCCCTCATACTGACTGCGTCACTATCTCCCTGATCCCTTCACACTTACTGCATCACTATCTCCCTGAAACCCTCACACGTCCTGCATCACGATCACCCTGACTCATTCACACTTACTGCGTCACTATCTCCCTGACCCCTCACACTTACTGTGTCACTATCACCCTGACCCCATCACCTTTACTGCGTCACTATCACCCTGATCACCTTACACTTACTGCGTCACTATTTCCCTGATCCCCTCACACTTACTGTGTCACTATGACCCTGACTCCCTCACACTCACTGTGTCACTATCTCCCTGATCCCATCACACTTACTGCGTCACTATCTCCCTGATCCGATCACACTTATTGCTTCACTATCTCCCGGACCACTCACACTTCCTGCGTCACTATCACCCTGACACTCTCACACTTACTGTGTCACTATCACCCTGATCCCCTCACTCTTACTGTGTCACTAACTCCCTGATCCCATCACCCCTACTGTGTCACTATCACCCTGATCCCATCACGCTTAGTGCGTCACTATCTCCCTGTTCCCCTCACATTTACTGCGTCAATATACCCCTCTTCCCCTCATACTGACTGCGTCACTATCTCCCTGATTCCTTCACGCTTACTGCATCACTATCTCCCTGAAACCATCACACTTCCTGCGTCACGATCATCCTGACTCATTCACACTTACTGCGTCACTATCTCCCTGACCCCTCACACCTACTGTGCCATTATCACCCTGACAATTACTGTGTCACTATCACCCTGATCCCCTCACACTTACTGTGTCACTATCTCCATGATCCCATCACCTTTACTGTGTCAATATCACCCTGATCACCTTACACTTACTGCGTCACTATTTCCCTGATCCCATCACACTTACTGCGTCACTCTCACCCTGACCTCCTCACACTTACTGCGTAACTATCTCCCTGACCCCTCAAACTTACTGCGTCACTATCACCCTGACCCCATCACTCTTACTGCATCACTATCTCTCTGACCCCTCACACCTACTGCTTCACTCTCACGCTGACCCCCTCACACTTACTGCGTCACTATCACCCTGATCCCATCACACTTCCTGCGTCACTATCTTCCCGATCGCCACACACGTACTGCATCACTATCACCTTGACTCATTCACACTTACTGCGTCACTATCACCCCGATAACCTCACACTTCCTACATTACTATCACCCTGAAACCATCACACATACCGCGTCACTATCTCCCTGACCTCCTCACACTAACTGTGTCACTATCACCCTAATACCTTCACACTTACTGCGTCACTATCTCCCTGACCCCTCACACTTACTGCGCCACTATCACCCTGACACCCTCACATTTACCGTGTCACTATCTCCCTGATCCCATCACCCTTACTGTGTCACTATCACCCTGACCCCATCATACTTACAGCGTAACTATCTCCCTGACCCCTCACACTCACTGTGTCACTAGCACCATTACCCCATCACACTTACTGCGTTACTATCACCCTGATCCCATCACACTCACTGCGTCACTATCTCCCTGACCACTCACACTTACTGCATCACTATCACCACGTTCCCAACTCACTGCGTCACTATCTCCCTGACCCCATCACACCTGCTGCGTCACTATCTCCCTGACACCCCACACTTACTGCGTCACTATCATCCTGACACCCTCACATTTATTGCATCACTGTCAACCTGATCCCCTCACACGTAATGCGTCACTATCTCCCTGATCCCCTCACACTTACTGTGTCACTATGACCCTGACTCCCTCACACTCACTGCGTCACTATCTCCCTGATCCCCTCACACTTAGTGCATCACTATCTCCCTGATCCCATCACACTTACTGCGTCACTATCACCCTGATCCCATCACACTTACTGCGTCACTATCACCCTGACCCCATCACACTTACTGCGTCACTATCTCCCTGCCCCCTCACATTTACTGCGTCACTATCATTCTGACCCCCTCACACTTATTGCGTCACTATCACCCTGATGCCATCACACTTACTGCGTCACTATCACACTGACCCACTCACATTCACTGCATCAATATCACCATTACCCCCTCACACTTACTGCGTCACTATCACCCTGATCCCTTCACACTTACTGCGTCACTATCACCCTGATCCCCTCACACTTACTGCGTAACTATCTCCCTGATCCCATCACCCTTACTGTGTCACTATCACCCACATACCTTCACGCTTACTGCGTCACTATCACCCTGAGCTCATCACTCCTTCTGCATCACGATCTCCCTGACCCCATCACACTTACTGCATCACTATCACTCTGTTCCCCTCACACTTACTACGTCACTATCACCCTGCCCCATCACACTTTCTGTGTAACTATATCCCTGACCCCTCACACTCACCGCGTCAATATCACCCTGACCCCATCACACTTACTGCGTCACTATCTCCCTGACCCCTCACACCTACTGTGCCATTATCACCCTGACAATTACTGTGTCACTATCACCCTGATCCCCTCACACTTACTGTGTCACTATCTCCATGATCCCATCACCTTTACTGTGTCACTATCACCCTGATCACCTTACACTAACTGCGTCACTATTTCCCTGATCCCATCACACTTACTGCGTCACTCTCCCCCTGACCTCCTCACACTTACTGCGTCACTATCTCCCTGACCCCTCAAACTTACTGCGTCACTATCACCCTGACCCCATCACTCTTACTGCATCACTATCTCTCTGACCCCTCACACCTACTGCTTCACTCTCACGCTGACCCCCTCACACTTACTGCGTCACTATCACCCTGATCCCATCACACTTCCTGCGTCACTAACTTCCCGATCGCCACACACGTACTGCATCACTATCACCTTGACTCATTCACACTTACTGCGTCACTATCACCCCGATAACCTCACACTTCCTACATTACTATCACCCTGACACCATCACACATACCGCGTCACTATCTCCCTGACCCCCTCACACTAACTGTGTCACTATCACCCTAATACCTTCACACATACTGCGTCACTATCTCCCTGACCCCTCACACTTACTGCGCCACTATCACCCTGACACCCTCACATTTACCGTGTCACTATCTCCCTGATCCCATCACCCTTACTGTGTCACTATCACCCTGATCCCATCATACTTACAGCATAACTATCTCCCTGACCCCTCACACTCACTGTGTCACTAGCACCATTCCCCCATCACACTTACTGCATCACTATCAACCTGACCCCATCACACTCACTGCATCACTATCACCCTGATCCCCTCACACCTACTGCGTTACTATCACCCTGATCCCATCACACTCACTGCGTCACTATCTCCCTGACCACTCACACTTACTGCATCACTATCACCCTGATCCCATCACACTTACTGTGTCACTATCTCCCTGACCACTCACACTTCCTGCATCACTATCACCACGTTCCCAACTCACTGCGTCACTATCTCCCTGACCCCATCACACCTGCTGCGTCACTATCACCCTGACACCCCACACTTACTGCGTCACTATCATCCTGACACCCTCACATTTACTGCGTCACTATCACTCTGACCCCCTCACACTTATTGCGTCACTATCACCCTGATGCCATCACACTTACTGCGTCACTATCACACTGACCCACTCACATTCACTGCATCAATATCACCATTACCCCCTCACACTTACTGCATCACTGTCACCCTGATCCCTTCACACTTACTGCGTCACTATCATTCTGATCCATTCACACTTACTGCGTTACTATCACCCTGATCCCATCACACTTACTGCGTAACTATCTCCCTGACCACTCACACTTACTGCGTCACTATCACACTGACCCCCTCACACTTACTGCGTCACTATCATTCTGGCCCCCTCACACTTACTGTGTCACTATCACCCTGATGCCATCACACTTACTGTGTCACTATCTCCCTGACCCCTCACATTTACTGCGTCACTATCACATGACCCCCTCACACTTACTGCGTCACTATCACCCTGATCCCCTCACACTTACTGTGTCACTATCTCCATGAACCCATCACCTTTACTGTGTCACTATCATCCTGATCACCTTACACTTACTGCGTCACTATTTCCCTGATCCCATCACACTTACTGCGTCACTCTCACCCTGACCTCCTCACACTTACTGCGTAACTATCTCCCTGACCCCTCAAACTTACTGCGTCACTATCACCATGTCCCATCACACTTACTGCGTCACTATCACCCTGACCCCATCACTCTTACTGCATCACTATCTCTCTGACCCCTCACACCTACTGCTTCACTATCACGCAGACCCCCTCACACTTACTGCGTCACTATCACCCTGATCCCATCACACTTACTGCGTCACTATCACCCTGATCCCCTCACACTTACTGTGTCACTATCTCCATGAACCCATCACCTTTACTGTGTCACTATCATCCTGATCACCTTACACTTACTGCGTCACTATTTCCCTGATCCCATCACACTTACTGCGTCACTCTCACCCTGACCTCCTCACACTTACTGCGTAACTATCTCCCTGACCACTCACACTTACTGCGTCACTATCACACTGACCCCCTCACACTTACTGCGTCACTATCATTCTGGCCCCCTCACACTTACTGTGTCACTATCACCCTGATGCCATCACACTTACTGTGTCACTATCTCCCTGACCCCTCACATTTACTGCGTCACTATCACATGACCCCCTCACACTTACTGCGTCACTATCACCCTGATCCCCTCACACTTACTGTGTCACTATCTCCATGAACCCATCACCTTTACTGTGTCACTATCATCCTGATCACCTTACACTTACTGCGTCACTATTTCCCTGATCCCATCACACTTACTGCGTCACTCTCACCCTGACCTCCTCACACTTACTGCGTAACTATCTCCCTGACCCCTCAAACTTACTGCGTCACTATCACCATGTCCCATCACACTTACTGCGTCACTATCACCCTGATCCCATCACACGTCCTGCGTCACTAACTTCCCGATCGCCACACACGTACTGCATCACTATCACCTTGACTCATTCACACTTACTGCGTCACTATCACCCCGATAACCTCACACTTCCTACATTACTATCACCCTGACACCATCACACATACCGCGTCACTATCTCCCTGACCCCCTCACACTAACTGTGTCACTATCACCCTAATACCTTCACACATACTGCGTCACTATCTCCCTGACCCCTCACACTTACTGCGCCACTATCACCCTGACACCCTCACATTTACCGTGTCACTATCTCCCTGATCCCATCACCCTTACTGTGTCACTATCACCCTGATCCCATCATACTTACAGCATAACTATCTCCCTGACCCCTCACACTCACTGTGGCACTAGCACCATTCCCCCATCACACTTACTGCATCACTATCAACCTGACCCCATCACACTCACTGCATCACTATCACCCTGATCCCCTCACACCTACTGCATTACTATCACCCTGATCCCATCACACTCACTGCGTCACTATCTCCCTGACCACTCACACTTACTGCATCACTATCACCCTGATCCCATCACACTTACTGTGTCACTATCTCCCTGACCACTCACACTTCCTGCATCACTATCACCACGTTCCCAACTCACTGCGTCACTATCTCCCTGACCCCATCACACCTGCTGCGTCACTATCACCCTGACACCCCACACTTACTGCGTCACTATCATCCTGACACCCTCACATTTACTGCGTCACTATCACTCTGACCCCCTCACACTTATTGCGTCACTATCACCCTGATGCCATCACACTTACTGCGTCACTATCACACTGACCCACTCACATTCACTGCATCAATATCACCATTACCCCCTCACACTTACTGCATCACTGTCACCCTGATCCCTTTACACTTACTGCGTCACTATCATTCTGATCCATTCACACTTACTGCGTTACTATCACCCTGATCCCATCACACTTACTGCGTAACTATCTCCCTGACCACTCACACTTACTGCGTCACTATCACACTGACCCCCTCACACTTACTGCGTCACTATCATTCTGGCCCCCTCACACTTACTGTGTCACTATCACCCTGATGCCATCACACTTACTGTGTCACTATCTCCCTGACCCCTCACATTTACTGCGTCACTATCACATGACCCCCTCACACTTACTGCGTCACTATCACCCTGATCCCCTCACACTTACTGTGTCACTATCTCCATGAACCCATCACCTTTACTGTGTCACTATCATCCTGATCACCTTACACTTACTGCGTCACTATTTCCCTGATCCCATCACACTTACTGCGTCACTCTCACCCTGACCTCCTCACACTTACTGCGTAACTATCTCCCTGACCCCTCAAACTTACTGCGTCACTATCACCATGTCCCATCACACTTACTGCGTCACTATCACCCTGACCCCATCACTCTTACTGCATCACTATCTCTCTGACCCCTCACACCTACTGCTTCACTATCACGCAGACCCCCTCACACTTACTGCGTCACTATCACCCTGATCCCATCACACTTACTGCGTCACTATCACCCTGATCCCCTCACACTTACTGTGTCACTATCTCCATGAACCCATCACCTTTACTGTGTCACTATCATCCTGATCACCTTACACTTACTGCGTCACTATTTCCCTGACCCCATCACACCTGCTGCGTCACTATCACCCTGACACCCCACACTTACTGCGTCACTATCATCCTGACACCCTCACATTTACTGCGTCACTATCACTCTGACCCCCTCACACTTATTGCGTCACTATCACCCTGATGCCATCACACTTACTGCGTCACTATCACACTGACCCACTCACATTCACTGCATCAATATCACCATTACCCCCTCACACTTACTGCATCACTGTCACCCTGATCCCTTCACACTTACTGCGTCACTATCATTCTGATCCATTCACACTTACTGCGTTACTATCACCCTGATCCCATCACACTTACTGCGTAACTATCTCCCTGACCACTCACACTTACTGCGTCACTATCACACTGACCCCCTCACACTTACTGCGTCACTATCATTCTGGCCCCCTCACACTTACTGTGTCACTATCACCCTGATGCCATCACACTTACTGTGTCACTATCTCCCTGACCCCTCACATTTACTGCGTCACTATCACATGACCCCCTCACACTTACTGCGTCACTATCACCCTGATCCCCTCACACTTACTGTGTCACTATCTCCATGAACCCATCACCTTTACTGTGTCACTATCATCCTGATCACCTTACACTTACTGCGTCACTATTTCCCTGATCCCATCACACTTACTGCGTCACTCTCACCCTGACCTCCTCACACTTACTGCGTAACTATCTCCCTGACCCCTCAAACTTACTGCGTCACTATCACCATGTCCCATCACACTTACTGCGTCACTATCACCCTGACCCCATCACTCTTACTGCATCACTATCTCTCTGACCCCTCACACCTACTGCTTCACTATCACGCAGACCCCCTCACACTTACTGCGTCACTATCACCCTGATCCCATCACACTTACTGCGTCACTATCACCCTGATCCCCTCACACTTACTGTGTCACTATCTCCATGAACCCATCACCTTTACTGTGTCACTATCATCCTGATCACTTACACTTACTGCGTCACTATTTCCCTGATCCCATCACACTTACTGCGTCACTCTCACCCTGACCTCCTCACACTTACTGCGTAACTATCTCCCTGACCCCTCAAACTTACTGCGTCACTATCACCATGTCCCATCACACTTACTGCGTCACTATCACCCTGACCCCATCACTCTTACTGCATCACTATCTCTCTGACCCCTCACACCTACTGCTTCACTATCACACAGACCCCCTCACACTTACTGCGTCACTATCACCCTGATCCCATCACACTTCCTGCGTCACTATCATCCCGATCGCCACACACGTACTGCATCACTATCACCCTGACCTCCTCACACTTACTGCGTCACTGACACCCCGATAACCTCACACTTCCTGCATTACTATCACCCTGACACCATCACACATACCGCGTCACTATCTCCCTGACCCCCTCACACTTACTGTGTCACTATCACCCTAATACCTTCACACTTACTGTGTCACTATCTCCCTGACCCCTCACACTTACGGCGCCACGATTACCCTGACACCCTCACATTTACCGTGTCACTATCTCCCTGATCCCATCACCCTTACTGTGTCACTATCACCCTGATCCCATCACACTTACTGCGTCACTATCACCCTAACCCCATCATACTTACTGCGTAACTATCTCCCTGACCCCTCACACTCACTCTATCACTAGCACCATTACCCCATCACACTTACTGCATCACTATCACCCTGACACCATCACACTCACTGCGTCAATATCACCCTGATCCCCTCACACTTACTGCGTCACTATCACCCTGATCCCATCAGACATACTGCGTCACTATCACCCTGATCCCCTCACACTTACTGCGTAACTATTTCCCTGATCCCATCACCCTTACTGTGTAACTATCACCCTCATACCTTCACACTTACTGCGTCACTATCACCCTGAGCCCATCACTCCTTCTGCATCACGATCTCCCTGATCCCTTCACGCTTACTGCATCACTATCTCCCTGAAACCCTCACACTTCCTGCGTCACGATCACCCTGACTCATTCACACTTACTGCGTCACTATCTCCCTGACCCCTCACACCTACTGTGCCATTATCACCCTGACAATTACTGTGTCACTATCACCCTGATCCCCTCACACTTACTGTGTCAATATCTCCATGATCCCATCACCTTTACTGTGTCAATATCACCCTGATCACCTTACACTTACTGCGTCACTATTTCCCTGATCCCATCACACTTACTGCGTCACTCTCACCCTGACCTCCTCACACTTACTGCGTAACTATCTCCCTGACCCCTCAAACTTACTGCGTCACTATCACCCTGACCCCATCACTCTTACTGCATCACTATCTCTCTGACCCCTCACACCTACTGCTTCACTCTCACGCTGACCCCCTCACACTTACTGCGTCACTATCACCCTGATGCCATCACACTTCCTGCGTCACTATCTTCCCGATCGCCACACACGTACTGCATCACTATCACCTTGACTCATTCACACTTACTGCGTCACTATCACCCCGATAACCTCACACTTCCTGCATTACTATCACCCTGACACCATCACACATACCGCGTCACTATCTCCCTGACCCCCTCACAGTAACTGTGTCACTATCACCCTAATACCTTCACACTTACTGCGTCACTATCTCCCTGACCCCTCGCACTTACTGCGCCACTATCACCCTGACACCCTCAGACTCACCGTGTCACTATCTCCCTGAACCCCTCACACTTACTGCGTCACTATCTCCCTGATCCCATCACCCTTACTGTGTCACTATCACCCTGATCCCATCACACTTACTACGTCACTATCACCCTAACCCCATCATACTTACTGCGTAACTATCTCCCTGACCCCTCACACTCACTGTGTCACTAGCACCATTACCCCGTCACACTTACTGCATCACTATCACCCTGACCCCCTCACACTTACTGTGTTACTATCACCCTGATCCCATCACACTTCCTGCGTCACTATCTTCCCGATCGCCACACACGTACTGCATCACTATCACCTTGACTCATTCACACTTACTGCGTCACTGTCACCCCGATAACCTCACACTTCCTGCATTACTATCACCCTGACACCATCACACATACCGCGTCACTATCTCTCTGACCCCCTCACACGAACTGTGTCACTATCACGCTAATACCTTCACACTTACTGCGTAAATATCTCCCTGACCCCTCACACTCACTGTGTCACTAGCACCATTACCCCATCACACTTACTGCATCACTATCACCCTGACCCCCTCACACTTACTGCGTTACTATCACCCTGATCCCATCAGACATACTGCGTCACTATCACCCTGATCCCCTCACAGTTACAGCGTTACTATCACCCTGATCCCATCAGACATACTGCGTCACTATCACCCTGATGCCCTCACACTTACTGTGTAACTATCTCCCTGATCCCATCACCCTTACTGTGTCACTATCACCCTCATACCTTCACACTTACTGCATCACTATCACCCTGAGCCCATCACTCCTTCTGCATCACGATCTCCCTGACCCCATCACACTTACTGCATCACTATCACTCTGTTCCCCTCACACTTACTGCGTCACTATCAACGTGCCCCATCACACTTTCTGTGTAACTATATCCCTGACCCCTCACACTCACCGCGTCAATATTACCCTGACCCCATCACACTCACTGCATCACTATCTCCCTGACCACTCACACTTACTGCATCACTATCACCATGTTCCCAACTCACTGCGTCACTATCTCCCTGACCCCATCACACCTGCTGCGTCACTATCTCCCTGACACCCCACACTTACTGCGTCACTATCATCCTGACACCCTCACATTTATTGCGTCACTGTCACCCTGATCCCCTCACACGTAATGCGTCACCATCTCCCTGATCCCCTCACACTTACTGCATCACTATCACCCTGACTCCCTCACACTCACTGCGTCACTATCACCCTGACCCCATCACACTTACTGTGTCACTATCTCCCTGACCCCTCACATTTACTGCGTCACTATCACTCTGACCCCCTCACACTTATTGCGTCACTATCACCCTGATGCCATCACACTTACTGCTTCACTATCACACTGACCCACACACATTCACTGCATCAATATCACCATTACCCCCTCACACTTACTGCGTCACTATCACCCTGATCCCTTCACACTTACTGCGTCACTATCATTCTGATCCATTCACACTTACTGCGTTACTATCACCCTGATCCCATCACACTTACTGCGTAACTATCTCCCTGACCACTCACACTTACTGCGTCACTATCACACTGACCCCCTCACGCTTACTGCGTCACTATCATTCTGGCCCCCTCACACTTACTGCGTCATTATCACCCTGATGCCATCACACTTACTGTGTCACTATCTCCCTGATCCCATTACCCTTACTGTGTCACTATCACCCTCATACCTTCACAATTACTGCGTCACTATCTCCCTGACCTCTCACACTTACTGCGTCACTCTCACCCTGACATCTTCACACTTACTGCGTCACTATCACCCTGAACCCATCACTCTTACTGCATCACTATCTCCCTGACCCCTCACACTTACTGCGTCACTATCACCCTGATCCCATCACCCTTACTGCGTCAATATTACACTGACCCCATCACACTTACTGCATCACTATCACCCTGAACCCATCACTCTTACTGCATCACTATCTCCCTGACCCCTCACACTTACTGCGTCACTTTCACCCTGATCCCATCACCCTTACTGCGTCAATATTACACTGACCCCCTCACACTTACTGCGTCACTATCACCCTGATCCCTTCACACTTACTGCGTCACTATCATTCTGATCCATTCACACTTACTGTGTCACTATCACACTGACCCCCTCACACTTACTGCGTCACTATCACCCTGAACCCATCACTCTTACTGCATCACTATCTCCCTGACGCCTCACATTTACTGCATCACTATCTCACTGAATCCCTCACACTTCCTGCGTCACTATCACCCTGACATATTCACACTTACTGCGTCACTATCTCCCTGACCCCTCACACTTACTGCGCCACTATCACCCTGACACCCTCACAATTACGGAGTCACTATCACCCTGATCCCCTCACACGTACAGCGTCACTATCTCCCTTTTCCCATCAACCTTACTGTGTCACTATTACACTGACCCCATCACACTTACTGCATCACTATCTCCCTGACCCCTCACATTTACTGCGTCACTATTACTCTGACCACCTCACACTTAATGCGTCACTATCACCCTGATGCCATCACACGTACTGCGTCACTATCTCCCTGACCCCATCACACTTACTGCGTCACTATCACACTGACCCACTCACATTCACTGCATCAATATCACCATTACCCGCTCACACTTACTGCGTCACTATCACCCTGACTCCCTCACACTTACTGCGTCACTATCATTCTGATCCATTCACAGTTATGGCATTACTATCACCCTGATCCCATCACACTTACTGCGTAACTATCTCCCTGACCACTCACACTTACTGCGTCACTATCACACTGACCCCCTCACACTTACAGCGCACTATCACTCTGGCTCCCTCACACTTACTGCGTCACTATCACCCTGTTGCCATCATACTTACTGCGTCACTATCTCCCTGACCCCCTCACACTTACTGCGTCACTCTCACCCTGGTCTCCTCACACTTATTGCGTCACTATCTCCCTGATGCCATCACCCTTACTGTGTCACTACCACCTTCATACTTTCACAATTACTGCGTCACTATCACCTTGAACCAATCACTCTTACTGCATCACTATCTCCCTGACCCCTCACACTTACTGCGTCACTATCACCCTGATCCCATCACCCTTACTGCATCACTATCACCCTGATCCCATCACACCTACTGTGTCACTATCTCTTTGATCCCGTACACACTTTTTGCGTCACTATCTCCCTGAACCCTCACACTTACTGCGTCACTATCACTCTGACCCCCTTACACTGACGGCGTCACTATCACCCTGATGCCATTAGCCTTACTGCGTCACTATCTTTCTGATCCCCTCACAATACTGCGTCACTATCACCTTGACCCCATCACACTTACTGCGTCACTATCACCCTGACCCCCTCACACTTACTGCGTCACTATCTCCCTGATCCCATTACCCTTACTGCGTCACTATCACCCTGACCCCATCACACTTACTGCGTCACTATCACCCTGAACCCATCACTCTTACTGCATCACTATCTCCCTGAACCCTCACACTTACTGCGTCACTATCACCCTGATCCCATCACACTTTTGCGTCACTATCTCCCTGACCCCTCACACTAACTGCGTCACTCTCACTCTGACCCCTTCACACTTACTGCGTCACTATCACTCTGATGCCATCACCCTTACTGCGTCACTATCTTCTTGATCCCCTCACACTTACTGCTTCACTATCACCCTGACCCCATCACACTTACTGCGTCACTATCACCCTGACCCCCTCACACTTACTGCGTCACTATCACCCTGGTCTCCTCACACTTACTGCGTCACTATCTCCCTGATCCCATCACACTTACTGTGTCACTACCACCCTCATACCTTCACAATTACTGCGTCACTATCTCCCTGACCTCTCACACTTACTGCGTCACTATCACCCTGACATCATCACACTTACTGTGTCACTATCACCCTGAACCCATCACTCTTACTGCATCACTATCTCCCTGACCCCTCACACTTACTGCGTCACTATCACCCTGAGCCCATCACACTTACTTCATCACTATCACTCTGACCCCCTCACACATACTGCATCACTATCACCCTGCCCACTCACACTTACTGCGTATCTGTCTCCCTGACCCCTCACACTCACCGTATCACTATCACTATGACCACATCACACTTACTGCGTCACTCTTTCCCTGACCACTCACACTTACTGCCTCACTATCACCTCGTTCCCAACTCACTTACTGCGTCACTATCTCCCTGACCCATCACACTCAATGCATCACTATCACCCTGATCCCCTCACACTTACTGCTTCACTATACACCTGCTCCCCTCACACTTACTGTGTCACTGTCTCCCTGACTCCCTCACACTTACTGCGTCACTATCACCCTGAACCCCTGACTCTTACTGCATCACTATCACACTGACACGCGCACACTTACTGCGTCACTACCTCCCTGATCCCTCACAATTCGTGCGTCACTATCTCCCTGATCTCCTCACACTCACTGCACCACTATTTCCCTGATCCCCTCACACTTACTGTGTCATTATTACCCTGAACCCACACACTTACTGCGTCACTATCCACTGACACCCTCAAACATATTGCATCAATATCATCTTGATCCCCTCACACTTATTGTGTCACTGTCACCCTGATCCCCTCACACTTACTTCGTCACTATCTCCCTGATCCCCTCACACATCCTGCTTCACTATCTCTCTGATCGCCTTACACTTACTGCGTCAATATCAACCTGATCTCCTCACACTTACTGCGTCACTGTCACCCTGACTCCCTCATGTCTACTGCGTCACTATCACCATGAACCCAGCACACTCACTGCATTACTATCTCCCTGATCCCGTCACACTTACTGCGTCACTATCACACTGACCCCCCCACACGTACTGTGACACTATCACCTTGACCCCAGCACACTTAAGGAGTCACTACACCCCTGTTCTCCTCACACTGACTGCATAACTATCTCCCTGACCCCTCAAACCCACTGCGTCACTATCACCATGAGCCCTTCACACTTTCTGCATCACTAACACACTGACCCCAAAACACTTACTGCGTCACTATCACCCTGATCCCCTCACACTTACTGTGTCACTATCACCCTGAACCCCTCACACTTACTGCGTCACTATCACACAGACACCCTCACACTTTCTGAGTCACTATTTCCTTGATCGCCTCACACTTACTGTGTCGCTATCATCCTGATCCCCTCACACTTATTGTGTCACTATCACCCTGAACCCCTCACACTTACTGCGTCACTATCACACAGACACCCTCAAACTTACTGCGTCACTATCTCCCTGATCCCCTCACACTTAGTGCGTCACTATCTCCCTGACCCCCTCACACATACGACGTCACTATCACCCTGACCCCCTAACAGTTACTGCGTCACTATCACCCTGACCCCCTCACATTCACTGCATCAATAGCACCATTACCCCCTCACACTTACTGCGTCACTATCACCCTGATCCCCTCACACTTACTGCGTCACTATCATTCTGATCCATTCACACTTATGGCATCACTATCACCCTGATCCCATCACACTTACTGCGTAACTATCTCCCTGACCACTCACACTTACTGCATCACTATCACACTGACACCATCACACATACCGCATCACTATCTCCCTGACACCCTCACATTAACTGTGTCACTAACACTCTGATACCTTCACACTTACTGCATCACTATCTTCCTGACCCCTCACACTTACTGCACCACTATCACCCTGACACCCTCACACTTACCATGTCACTATCTCCTTGATCCCCTCACAATTACTGCGTCACTATCACACTGACCCCATCACCTTTACTGTGTCACTGTCACCCTGATCCCCTCACACTCACTGCGTCACTATCTCCTTGACCCCCTCACACTTTCTGCGTCACTATCTCCCTGATCCCCTCACCTTTACTGCGTCACTATCACACAGCCCCCTCTCACTTTCTGTGTAACTCTCTCCCTGACCCATCACACTCACCGCATCAATATCACCCTGACCCCATTACACTTACTGCGTCACTATCTCCCTGACCACTCACACTTACTTCATCACTATCTCCACGTTCCCAACTCACTGCGTCACTATCTCCCTGACCCCATCACACCTACTGCATCACTATCTCACTGAACCCCCACACTTACTGCGTCACTATCATCCTGACACCCTCACATTTATTGCGTCACTGTCAACCTGATCCCTCACACGTAATGCGTCATTATCTCCCTGATCCCATCACACTTACTGTGTCACTATCACCCTGACTCCCTCACACTTACTGCATCACTATTTCCCTGATCCCCTAACACCTACTGTGTCACTATCACCCTGACTCCCTCACACTCACTGCATCACTATCTCCCTGACACCCTCACACTTACTGCGTCACTATCACCCTGACCCCTCACACTTAGTGTGTCACTACCTCCCTGATCCCCTCACAATTAGTGTGTCACTATCTCCCTGATCTCCTCACACTCACTGCACCACTATTTTCCTGATCCCCTCACACTTACTGTGGCACTATTAACCTGAACCCTCACACTGCGTCACTATCCACTGACACCCTCAAACTTATTGCGTCAATATCATCTTGATCCCCTCACACTTATTGCGTCGCTATCTCCCTGATCCCCTCACACTTACTTCGTCACTATCTCCCTGATCCCCTCACACATCCTGCGTCACTATCTCCCTGATCGCCTCACACTTACTGCGTCAATATCACCCTGATCCCCTCACACTTAGTGCGTCACTATCTCCCTGATCCCATTACATTTACTGCGTCACTATCACCCGACCCCTCACACTTACTGTGACACTATCTCCCTGATCCCCTCACACCTACTGCGTCACGTCTCCCTGAACCCTTCACACTTACTGCGGCACTATATTCCTGATCTCCTCACACTTACTGGGTCACTATACCCATGTTCCCCTCACACTTACTGTGTCACAATCTCACTGATTCCCTTCCACTTACTGCATCATTATATCCCTGATCCCCTCACAATTAGTGCATCACTATCACCCTGATCCCATCACACTTACTGCGTCACTATCACCCTGACACCCTCACACTTACTAAGTCACTGTCACCGGGATCCCCTCACACTCACTGCGTCACTCTCTCCATGATCCCTTCTCATTTACTGCGTCACTATCTCCCTGATCCCATCACCCTTACTGTGTCACTATCACACTGACCCCACACACTTACGGTGTCACTATCACCCTGATCCCCTCACACTTCTTGCATCACTATCACCCTGACTCATTCACACTTACTGTGTCACTATCTCCCTGACCCCTCACACTTACTGTGCCACTATCGCCCTGACACTCTCATACGTACCGTGTCACTATCACCCTGATCCCCTTACCTTTACTGCGTCACTATCTCCCTGATCCCATCACCCTTACTGTGTCACTATTACCCTGACCCCATCACACTTACTGCGTCAATATCTCCCTGTTCCCATCACCCTAACTGTGTCACTATCACCCTGATCCCCTCACAATTACTGCGTCACTCTCACCCTGACCTCCTCACATTTACTGTGTAACTATCTCCCTGACCCCTCAACCGTACTGCGTCACTATCGCCATGACCGATCACACTTACTGCGTCACTATCACCCTGTACCCCTGACACTTACTGCGTCACTATCACACTGTACCCCTGACACTTACTGCGTCACTATCACACTGACACCCTCACAATTACTGCATCACTATCACCCTGATCCCATCACCCTTACTGTGTCACTATCACCCTGATACCTTCACACGTACTGCGTCACTATCTCCCTGACCCCTCACACTTCCTGCTTCACTATCACCCTGACACCATCACACTTACCGTGTCACTCTCACCCTGATCCCCTGACACTTACTCCGTCACTATCTACCTGATCCCATCACACTTACTGTGCCATTATCACCCTGATCCCATCAAACGTACTGCGTCACTATGTCCCTGATCCCATCACACTTACTGCGTCACTATCACCCTGAAACCCTCACACTTACTGCGTCACTATCGGCTGAATCCTCTCACACACACTGCATTACGAACTCCCTGATCCCGTCACACCAACTGTGTCACTATCACCCTGACCCCATCACACTTACTGCGTCACTATACCCCTGTTCCCCTCACACTTACTGCGTCACTATCACCCTGATACCCACACTTACTGCGTCACTATCACCCTGATCCCCTCACACTTACTGCGTCACTATCACCCTGACTCATTCATACTTACTGCATCACTATCTCCCTGACCCCTCACACTTACTGCGCCACTATCACCCTGACACCCTCACACTTACCGTGTCACTCTCACCCTGATCCCCTCACCCTTTCTTCTTCACTATCTCCCTGACCCTTCACACTCACCGCGTCACTATCACGCTGACCCCCTCACACTTACTGTTTCACTATCACCCTGACCCCATCACACTTGCTGCGTCACTATACCCCGGTTCCCCTCAAAATTATTGCGTCACTATCACCCTGATCCCATCACACTTACTTCGTCACTATCTCCCTCATCCCCTCACACATCCTGCATCACTATCTCTCTGATCCCCACACACGTACTGCGTCACTATCTCCCTGATCACATCACCCTTACTGCGGCACTATCTCCCTGATCACATCACCCTTACTGTGTCACTATCACCCTGATCCCATCACACTTACTGTGTCACTATCTCCCTGATCCTCTCACACTTCCTGCGTCACTTCTCCCTGAACCCCTCACACTTACTGCGGCACTATCTTCCTGATCCTCTCACACTTACTGCGTCACTATACCCATGTTCCCCTCACACTTACTCCGTCAAAATCTCCCTGATTCTCTTCCACTTACTGCATCACTATCTCCCTGATCCCCTCACAATTAGTGCGTCACTATCTCCCTGATCCCCTCACACTTACTGCATCACAATCTCCCTTATCCCATCACACTTACTGTGTCACTATCACCCTGACGCCATCAGACTTACTACATTACTCTCACCCTGACACCCTCACACTTACTGAGTCACTGTCACCGTGATCCCCTCACACTCACTGCATCACTATCTCTCTGATCCCCTCACATTTACTGCATCATTATCTCCCTGATCCCATCACCCTGACCGTGTCACTATCACCCTGACCCCACACACTTACTGTGTCACTATCACCCTGATCCCCTCACACTTACTGCGTCACTATCTCATTGAAACCCTCACAGTTACTGCGCCACTATCACCATGACCCACTCACATTACTGCGCCACTATCAACCTGACACCTTCACACTTACCATGTCACTATCACCATGACCCCCTCACACTTACTGCGCCACTATCAACCTGACACCTTCACACTTACTGTGTCACTATCACCCTGACCCCTTCAGACTTACTGCATCACTATCTCCCTGACCCCTCACACTTACTGCGTCACTATCACGCTGATCCCCTCACACTTACTGCGTCACTATCACCCGTATCCCCTCACACTTAGTGCGTCACTATTCCCTGATCCCATCAAACTTACTGCGTCACTATCACCCTGACCCCAGACACTTACTGTGTCACTATCACCCTGATCCCCTCACACTTACTGCATCACTATCTCATTGAAACCCTCACACTTACTTCGCCACTATCACCCTGACACCCTCACACATACTGCGCCACTATCAACCTCACACCTTCACACATAACGTGTAACTATCACCATGACCCCTTCAGACTTACTGCATCACTATCTCCCTGACCCCTCACACTTACTGCGTCACTATGACCCTGAGCCCATCACACTCACTGCGTCACTATCACCCTGAGCCCATCACACTTATTGCGTCACTATCACTCTGTTCCCCTCACACTTACTGCATCACTATCACACTGCCCCCCCCTCACTTTCTGTGTAACTCTCTCCCTGACCCATCACACTCACCGCGTCAATATCACCCTGACCCCATCACACTTACTGCGTCACTATCTCCCTGACCACTCACACTTACTTCATCACTATCTCCACGTTCCCAACTCACTGCGTCACTATCTCCCTGACACCCTCACAATTACTGAGTCACTGTCACCGTGATCCCCTCACACTCACTGCGTCACTATCACCCTGTTCCCATCACCCTTACTGTGTCACTATCACTCTGACCCCACACACTTACGGTGTCATGATCACCCTGATCCCCTCACACTTATTGCATTACTATCTCCCTGAAACTCTCACACTTCCTGCGTCACTATCACCCTGACTCATTCACACTTACTGCGCCACTATCACCCTGACACTCTCACACGTACCGTGTCACTATCACCCTGATCCCCTCACACCTACTGCGTCACTATCACCCTGATACCCACACACTTACTGCGTCACTATACCCCTGTTCTCCTCACACTTACTGTGTCATTATCACCCTGACTCCATCACACTTGCTGCGTCACTATCACCCTGAACCCCTCACACTCACTGCATTACTATCACCCTGATCCCGTCACACTTACTGCGTCACTATCACACTGACCCCCTCACACGTACTGTGACACTATCACCTTGACCCTAGCACACCTACGGAGTCACTATACCCCGTTCCCCTCACACTGACTGCATAACTATCTCCCTGACCCCTCAAACCCACTGCGTCACTATCACAATGAGCCCTTCACACTTACTGCATCATTAACACCTTGACCCCAAAACACTTACTGCGTCACTATCATCCTGATCCCCTCACACTTACTGTGTCACTATCACCCTAAACCCCTCACACTTACTGTGTCACTATCACACAGACACCCTCACACTTACTGCGTCACTATTTCCCTGATTGCCTCACACTTACTGTGTCACTATCACCCTGATCCCCTCACACTTACTGCGTCACTATCTCCCTGACCCCTCACACTCAATGCATCACTATCATCCTGATCCCCTCACACTTACTGTGTCACTATTACCCTAAACCCCTCACACTTACTGTGTCACTATCACACAGACACCCTCACACTTACTGCGTCACTATTTCCCTGATTGCCTCACACTTACTGTGTCACTATCACCCTGATCCCATCACACTTACTGCATCACTATCACCCTGACCCCATCACACTTACTGCATCACTATCACGCTGACACCCTCATAATTACTGTGTCACTATCACCCTGTTCCCTTCAGACTTACGGCATCACTATCTTCTTGACCCCATCACACTTACTGCGTCACTATCACCCTGTTCACAACTCACTTACTGCGTCACTATCTTCTTGACCCCATCACACTTACTGCATCATTATCACCCTGACCCCTCACAATTACTGTGTCACTATTTCCCAGATCCCCTCACACACACTGCACCACTATTTCCCTGATCCCCTCACACTTACTGTGTCACTATCACCCTGAACCCTCACACTTACTGCGTCACTATCACACTGACACCCTTAAACTTATTGCGTCAATATCATCCTGATCCCCTCAAACGTATTGCGTCACTGTCACCCTGATCCCATCACACTTACTTCAACATTATCTCCCTGATCCCCTCACACATCCTGCATCACTATTTCCCTGATCGCCTCATACTTACTGCGTCAATATCACCCTGATCCCCTCACACTTACTGCGTCACTATCACCCTGACCCCTCACACGTACTGTGACACTATCTCCCTGATCCCCTCACACTTCCTGCGCCACTATCTCCCTGATCACCTCACACTTACTGCATCACTATCTCCCTGATCCCATTACACTTACTGCGTCACTATCACCCTGACCCCTCACACTTACTGTGACACTATCTCCCTGATCCCCTCACACTTCCTGCATCACTTCTCCCTGAACCCTTCACACTTACTGCAGCACTATTTCCCTGATCCCCTCACACTTACAGGGTGACTATACCCATGTTCCCCTCACACTTACTGTATCACAATCTCCCAGATTCCCTTCCACTTACTGCATCATTATATCCCTGATCTCCTCACAATTAGTGCGTCACTATCTCCCTGATCACCTCACACTTACTGCATCACTATCACCCTGATCCCAACACACTTACTATGTCACTATCACGCCGATCCCATCACACTTACTGCGTCACTATCACCCTGACAACCTCACACTTACTGAGTCACTGTCACCGTGATCCCCTCACACTCACTGCGTCACTATCTCCCTGATCCCCTCACACTCACTGCGTCACTATCTCCCTGATCCCCTCACATTTACTGCGTCACTATCTCCCTGATCCCCTCACATTTACTGCGTCACTATCTCCCTGATCCCCTCACACTCACTGCGTCACTATCACCATGATCCCCTCACAATTACTGCATCACTATCTACCTGAAACCCTCACACTTCCTGCGCCACTATCACCCTGACACCCTCACACGTACCGTGTCACTATCACCCTGATCCCCTCACCTTTACTGCGTCACTATCTACCTGATCCCATCACACTTACTGTGACACTATTACCCTGATCCCAACACACTTACTGCGTCACTATCTCCCTGATCCCATCACACTTACTGCGTCACTATCAACCTGAAACCCTCACACTTACTGCGTCACTATCAGCTGAATCCTCTCACACACTGCATTACGAACTCCCTGATCCCGTCACACCAACTGTGTCACTATCACGCTGACCCCCTCACACTTACTGTGTCACTATCACCCTGGTCTCATCACACTTACTGCGTCACTATACCCCTGTTCCCCTCACACTTACTGTGTCATTAAAACCCTGACTCCCTCACACTACCTGCGTCACTATCACCCTGAACCCCTCACATTCATTGCATTAAAATCTCCCTGATAGCGTCACACTTACTGCGTCACTATCACCCTGACCCCATCACACTTACTGAGTCACTATATCACTGTTCCCCTCACACTTACTGCATAACTATCTCCCTGACCCCTCAAACCCATTGCGTCACTATCACCATGACCCTGTCACACTTACTGCATCACTAACACCCTGACCCCAAAACACTTACTGCGTCACTATCACCCTGATCCCCGCACACTTACTGCGTCACGATCACCCTGTACCCCTCACACTTACTGCGTCACTATCACCCTGATACCTTCACACTTACTGCGTCACTATCACTCTGACATCCTCAAACTTACTGCGTCACTATCTCCCTGTACGCCTCACAGTTACTGTGTCACTATCACCACGACACCCTCACACTTACCGTATCACTATCACCCTGATCCCCTCACACTTACTGTGTCACTGTCACCCTGACCCCATGACAGTTACTGCGTCACTACCTCCCTGACCCCCCACGCTTACTGCATCACTATCACGCTAACACCCTCACACATACTGTGTCACTATCACCCTGACCCCATCACACTTACTGCGTCACTACCTCCCTGACCCCTCACACTTACTGCATCACTACCTCCCTGACCCCTCACACTTACTGTGTCACTATACCCCTGTTCCCCTCACACTTACTGTGTCACTATCACCCTGATCCCCTCACACTTACTGCGTCACTATCTCCCTGACCCCTCACACTCAATGCATCACTATCTGCCTGATACTCTCACACTTACTGTGACACTATCTCCCTGATCCCCTCACACTTACTGCATCACTATCTCCCTGACCCCTCACACTTACTGCATCACTATCTCCCTGACCCCTCACACGAACTGCGCCACTATCACCCTGATCCCATCACACTTACTGCATCACTATCACGCTGACACCCTCACACTTACTGTGTCACTATCACCCTGACCCCATCACACTTACTGCATCGCGATACCCCTGTACACCTCACACTTACTGTGTCATTATCACCCTGACTCCCTCACACTTACTTCGTCACTATCACCCTGAACCCCTCACACTCACTGCAGTACTATCTCCCTGATCCCGTCACACATACTGCGTCACTATCATACTGACCCCCTCACACGTACTGTGTCACTATCACCCTGACCCCATCGCACTTACTGAGTCACAATACCCCTGTTCCCCTCACACTTACTGAATAACTATCTCCCTGCCCCCTCAAACCCACTGTGTCACTATCTCCCTGACCCCTTCACATTTACTGCATCACTAACACCCTGACCCCAAAACACTTACGGCGTCACTATCACCCTGATCCCCTCACACTTACTGCGTCACTATAACCCTGATCACCTCACACTTACTGCATCACGATCACCCTGAAACACTCACACTTACTGCGTCACTATCACACTGACACCCTCAAACTTACTGCGTCATATCTCCAAGATCGCCTCACACTTACTGTGTCACTATCACCCTGACCCCATCACACTTACTGCGTCACTATACCCCTGTTCCCCTCACACTTATTGCGTCACTATCACCCTGATCCCTTCACACATACTGCGTCACTGTACCCCTGTTCCCCTCACACTTACTGTGTCATTATCACCCTGACTCCCTCACACTTACTGTGTCACTATCACCCTGAACCCCTCACATTCACTGCATTAAAATCTTCTTGATACCGTCACACTTACTGCGTCACTATCACACTGACCCCCTCACACATACTGTGTCACTATCACCCTGACCCCCTCACACTTACTGCGTCACTACCTCCCTGACCCCCTCACACTTACTGCGTCACTACCTCCCTGACCCCTCACCCTTACTGCATCACTATCACGCTGACACCCTCACACTTACTGTGTCACTATCACCCTGACCCCATCACACTTACTGCATCACTGTACCCCTGTTCCCCTCACACTTACTGAATAACTATCTCCCTGTCCCCTCACACCCACTGCGTCACTATCTCCCTGACCCCTTCACATTTACTGCATCTCTAACACCCTGACCCCAAAACACTTACTGCGTCACTATCTCCCTGAACCCCTCACAATTAGTGCATCACTATCTCCCTGATCCGCTCACACTCACTGCACCACTACATCCCTGATCCCCTCACACTTACTGCGTAACTATCACACTGATACCCTCAAACGTATTGCGTCACTATCACCCTGATCTCATCACCCTTACATCGTCACTGTCTCCCTGATCCCAACACACACCCTGCGTCACTATCTCCCTGATCCCCACACACTTACTGCGTCACTATCTCCCTGATCCCCACACGCTTACTGCGTCACTATCTCTCTGATCACATCACCCTTACTGTGTCACTATTACCCTGATCCCATCACATTTACTGTGTCACTATCACCCTGACCCCTCACACTCAATGCATCATTATCACCCTAAACCCCTCACACTTACTGTGACACTATCTCCCTGATCCCCTCACACTTCCTGCGTCACTTCTCCCTGAACCCCTCCCACTTACTGCGGCACTATCTTCCTGATCCTCTCACACTTACTGCGTCATAATCTCCCTGATTCTCTTGCACTTACTGCGTCACCATCTCCCTGATCCCCTCACACTTACTGCATCACTATCTCCCTGATCCCATCACACTTACTGCGTCACTATCTCCCTTATCCCATCACACTTACTGCGTCACTATACCCCTGTTCCCCTCACACTTACTGTGTCATTAAAACCCTGAATCCCTCACACTACCTGCGTCACTATCACCCTGAACCCCTCACATTCACTGCATTAAAATCTCCCTGATACTGTCTCACTTACTGCGTCACTATCACCCTGACCCCATCACACTTACTGAGTCACTATATCACTGTTCCCCTCACACTTACTGCATAACTATCTCCCTGACCCCTCAAACCCATTGCGTCACTATCACCATGACCCTGTCACACTTACTGCATCACTAACACCCTGACCCCAAAACACTTACTGCGTCACTATCACCCTGATCCCCTCACACTTACTGCGTCACTATCACCCTGATACCTTCACACTTACTGCGTCACTATCACCCTGATCCCCTCACACTTACTGTGTCACTATCACCCCGACACCCTCACACTTACCGTATCACTATCACCCTGATCCCCTCACACTTACTGTGTCACTATCACCCTGACCCCATGACAGTTACTGCGTCACTACCTCCCTGACCCCCCACGCTTACTGCATCACTATCACGCTAACCCCCTCACACATACTGTGTCACTATCACCCTGACCCCATGACACTTACTGCGTCACTACCTCCCTGACCCCTCACACTTACTGCATCACTATCACGCTGACACCCTCACACTTACTGTGTCACTATCACCCTGACCCTATCACACTTACTGCATCACTATACCCCTGTTCCCCTCACACTTACTGCGTTACTATCACCCTGATCCCCTCACATGTACTGCATCACTATACCCCTGTTCACCTCACACTTACTGTGTCATTATCACCCTGACTCCCTCACACCTACTTCGTCACTATCACCCTGAACCCCTCACACTCACTGCAGTACTATCTCCCTGATCCCGTCACACTTACTGCGTCACTATCATACTGACCCCCTCACACGTACTGTGTCACTATCACCCTGACCCCATCGCACTTACTGAGTCACAATACCCCTGTTCCCCTCACACTTACTGAATAACTATCTCCCTGCCCCCCCAAACCCACTGCGTCACTATCTCCCTGACCCCTTCACATTGACTGCATCACTAACACCCTGACCCCAAAACACTTACGGCGTCACTATCACCCTGATCCCCTCACACTTACTGCGTCACTATAACCCTGATCACCTCACACTTACTGCATCACGATCACCCTGAAACCCTCACACTTACTGCGTCACTATCACACTGACACCCTCAAACTTACTGCGTCATATCTCCAAGATCGCCTCACACTTACTGTGTCACTATCACGCTGACCCCCTCACACTTACTGTGTCACTATCACCCTGACCCCATCACACTTACTGCGTCACTATACCCCTGTTCCCCTCACACTTACTGCGTCACTATCACCCTGATACTTTCACACCTACTGCGTCACTATACCCCTGTTCCCCTCACACTTACTGTGTCATTATCACCCTGACTCCCTCACACTTACTGTGTCACTATCAGCCTGAACCCCTCACATTCACTGCATTAAAATCTTCCTGATACCGTCACACTTACTGCGTCGCTATCACACTGACCCCCTCACACGTACTGTGTCACTATCACCCTGACCCCATCACACTTACTGCGTCACTACCTCCCTCACCCCCTCACACTTACTGTGTCATTATCACCCTGACCCCATCACACTTACTGTGTCACTACCTCCCTGACCCCTCACCCTTACTGCATCAATATCATGCTGACACCCTCACACTTACTGTGTCACTATCACCCTGACCCCATCACACTTACTGCATCACTGTACCCCTGTTCCCCTCACTTACTGAATAACTATCTCCCTGTCCCCTCACACCCACTGCGTCACTATCTCCCTGACCCCTTCACATTTACTGCATCACTAACACCCTGACCCCAAAATACTTACTGCGTCACTGTCTCCCTGAACCCCTCACAATTAGTGCGTCACTATCTCCCTGATCCGCTCACACTCACTGCACCACTATATCCCTGATCCCCTCATACTTACTGTGTCACTATCACCCAGAACCCCTCACACTTACTGCGTAACTATCAAACTGATACCCTCAAACGTATTGCGTCACTATCACCCTGATCTCATCACCCTTACATCGTCACTATCTCCCTGATCCCAACACACACCCTGCGTCACTATCTCCCTGATCCCCACACACTTACTGCGTCACTATCTGCCTGATCCCCACACGCTTACTGCGTCACTATCTCTCTGATCACATCACCCTTACTGTGTCACTATTACCCTGATCCCATCACATTTACTGTGTCACTATCACCATGACCCCTCCCACTCAATGCATCATTATCACCCTAAACCCCTCACACTTACTGTGACACTATCTCCCTGATCCCCTCACACTTCCTGCGTCACTTCTCCCTGAACCCCTCCCACTTACCGCGGCACTATCTTCCTGATCCTCTCACACTTACTGCGTCATAATCTCCCTGATTCTCTTGCACTTACTGCATCACCATCTCCCTGATCCCATCACAATTAATGCGTCACCATCTCCCTGATCCCCTCACACTTACTGCATCACTATCTCCCTGATCCCATCACACTTACTGCGTCACTATACCCCTGTTCCCCTCACACTTACTGTGTCATTAAAACCCTGACTCCCTCACACTACCTGCGTCACTATCACCCTGAACCCCTCACATTCACTGCATTAAAATCTCCCTGATACTGTCACACTTACTGCGTCACTATCACCCTGACCCCATCACACTTACTGAGTCACTATATCACTGTTCCCCTCACACTTACTGCATAACTATCTCCCTGACCCCTCAAACCCATTGCGTCACTATCTCCATGACCCTGTCACACTTACTGCATCACTAACACCCTGACCCCAAAACACTTACTGTGTCACTATCACCCTGATCCCCTCACACTTACTGCGTCACGATCACCCTCTACCCCTCACACTTACTGCGTCACTATCACCCTGATACCTTCACACTTACTGCGTCACTATCACCCTGATCCCCTCACACTTACTGTGTCACTATCACCCCGACACCCTCACACTTACCGTATCACTATCACCCTGATCCCCTCACACTTACTGTGTCACTATCACCCTGACCCCATGACAGTTACTGCGTCACTACCTCCCTGACCCCCACGCTTACTGCATCACTATCACGCTAACCCCCTCACACATACTGTGTCACTATCACCCTGACCCCATCACACTTACTGCGTCACTACGTCCCTGACCCCTCACACTTACTGCATCACTATCACGCTGACACCCTCACACTTACTGTGTCACTATCACCCTGACCCTATCACACTTACTGCATCACTATACCCCTGTTCCCCTCACACTTACTGCGTTACTATACCCTGATCCCCTCACATGTACTGCATCACTATACCCCTGTTCACCTCACACTTACTGTGTCATTATCACCCTGACTCCCTCACACTTACTTCGTCACTATCACCCTGAACCCCTCACACTCACTGCAGTACTATCTCCCTGATCCCGTCACACATACTGCGTCACTATCATACTGACCCCCTCACACGTACTGTGTCACTATCACCCTGACCCCATCGCACTTACTGAGTCACAATACCTCTGTTCCCCTCACACTTACTGAATAACTATCTCCCTGCCCCCCCAAACCCACTGCGTCACTATCTCCCTGACCCCTTCACATTTACTGCATCACTAACACCCTGACCCCAAAACACTTACGGCGTCACTATCACCCTGATCCCCTCACACTTACTGCGTCACTATAACCCTGATCACCTCACACTTAATGCATCACGATCACCCTGAAACACTCACACTTACTGCGTCACTATCACACTGACACCCTCAAACTTACTGCGTCATATCTCCAAGATCGCCTCACACTTACTGTGTCACTATCACGCTGACCCCCTCACACTTACTGTGTCACTATCACCCTGACCCCATCACACTTACTGCGTCACTATACCCCTGTTCCCCTCACACTTACTGTGTCACTATCACCCTGATCCCCTCACACTTACTGCGTCACTATCTCCCTGACCCCTCACACTCAATGCATCACTATCTGCCTGATACTCTCACACTTACTGTGACACTATCTCCCTGATCCCCTCACACTTACTGCATCACTATCTCCCTGACCCCTCACACTTACTGCATCACTATCTCCCTGACCCCTCACACGAACTGCGCCACTATCACCCTGATCCCATCACACTTACTGCATCACTATCACGCTGACACCCTCACACTTACTGTGTCACTATCACCCTGACCCCATCACACTTACTGCATCGCGATACCCCTGTACACCTCACACTTACTGTGTCATTATCACCCTGACTCCCTCACACTTACTTCGTCACTATCACCCTGAACCCCTCACACTCACTGCAGTACTATCTCCCTGATCCCGTCACACATACTGCGTCACTATCATACTGACCCCCTCACACGTACTGTGTCACTATCACCCTGACCCCATCGCACTTACTGAGTCACAATACCCCTGTTCCCCTCACACTTACTGAATAACTATCTCCCTGCCCCCTCAAACCCACTGTGTCACTATCTCCCTGACCCCTTCACATTTACTGCATCACTAACACCCTGACCCCAAAACACTTACGGCGTCACTATCACCCTGATCCCCTCACACTTACTGCGTCACTATAACCCTGATCACCTCACACTTACTGCATCACGATCACCCTGAAACACTCACACTTACTGCGTCACTATCACACTGACACCCTCAAACTTACTGCGTCATATCTCCAAGATCGCCTCACACTTACTGTGTCACTATCACCCTGACCCCATCACACTTACTGCGTCACTATACCCCTGTTCCCCTCACACTTATTGCGTCACTATCACCCTGATCCCTTCACACATACTGCGTCACTGTACCCCTGTTCCCCTCACACTTACTGTGTCATTATCACCCTGACTCCCTCACACTTACTGTGTCACTATCACCCTGAACCCCTCACATTCACTGCATTAAAATCTTCTTGATACCGTCACACTTACTGCGTCACTATCACACTGACCCCCTCACACATACTGTGTCACTATCACCCTGACCCCCTCACACTTACTGCGTCACTACCTCCCTGACCCCCTCACACTTACTGCGTCACTACCTCCCTGACCCCTCACCCTTACTGCATCACTATCACGCTGACACCCTCACACTTACTGTGTCACTATCACCCTGACCCCATCACACTTACTGCATCACTGTACCCCTGTTCCCCTCACACTTACTGAATAACTATCTCCCTGTCCCCTCACACCCACTGCGTCACTATCTCCCTGACCCCTTCACATTTACTGCATCTCTAACACCCTGACCCCAAAACACTTACTGCGTCACTATCTCCCTGAACCCCTCACAATTAGTGCATCACTATCTCCCTGATCCGCTCACACTCACTGCACCACTACATCCCTGATCCCCTCACACTTACTGCGTAACTATCACACTGATACCCTCAAACGTATTGCGTCACTATCACCCTGATCTCATCACCCTTACATCGTCACTGTCTCCCTGATCCCAACACACACCCTGCGTCACTATCTCCCTGATCCCCACACACTTACTGCGTCACTATCTCCCTGATCCCCACACGCTTACTGCGTCACTATCTCTCTGATCACATCACCCTTACTGTGTCACTATTACCCTGATCCCATCACATTTACTGTGTCACTATCACCCTGACCCCTCACACTCAATGCATCATTATCACCCTAAACCCCTCACACTTACTGTGACACTATCTCCCTGATCCCCTCACACTTCCTGCGTCACTTCTCCCTGAACCCCTCCCACTTACTGCGGCACTATCTTCCTGATCCTCTCACACTTACTGCGTCATAATCTCCCTGATTCTCTTGCACTTACTGCGTCACCATCTCCCTGATCCCCTCACACTTACTGCATCACTATCTCCCTGATCCCATCACACTTACTGCGTCACTATCTCCCTTATCCCATCACACTTACTGCGTCACTATACCCCTGTTCCCCTCACACTTACTGTGTCATTAAAACCCTGAATCCCTCACACTACCTGCGTCACTATCACCCTGAACCCCTCACATTCACTGCATTAAAATCTCCCTGATACTGTCTCACTTACTGCGTCACTATCACCCTGACCCCATCACACTTACTGAGTCACTATATCACTGTTCCCCTCACACTTACTGCATAACTATCTCCCTGACCCCTCAAACCCATTGCGTCACTATCACCATGACCCTGTCACACTTACTGCATCACTAACACCCTGACCCCAAAACACTTACTGCGTCACTATCACCCTGATCCCCTCACACTTACTGCGTCACTATCACCCTGATACCTTCACACTTACTGCGTCACTATCACCCTGATCCCCTCACACTTACTGTGTCACTATCACCCCGACACCCTCACACTTACCGTATCACTATCACCCTGATCCCCTCACACTTACTGTGTCACTATCACCCTGACCCCATGACAGTTACTGCGTCACTACCTCCCTGACCCCCCACGCTTACTGCATCACTATCACGCTAACCCCCTCACACATACTGTGTCACTATCACCCTGACCCCATGACACTTACTGCGTCACTACCTCCCTGACCCCTCACACTTACTGCATCACTATCACGCTGACACCCTCACACTTACTGTGTCACTATCACCCTGACCCTATCACACTTACTGCATCACTATACCCCTGTTCCCCTCACACTTACTGCGTTACTATCACCCTGATCCCCTCACATGTACTGCATCACTATACCCCTGTTCACCTCACACTTACTGTGTCATTATCACCCTGACTCCCTCACACCTACTTCGTCACTATCACCCTGAACCCCTCACACTCACTGCAGTACTATCTCCCTGATCCCGTCACACTTACTGCGTCACTATCATACTGACCCCCTCACACGTACTGTGTCACTATCACCCTGACCCCATCGCACTTACTGAGTCACAATACCCCTGTTCCCCTCACACTTACTGAATAACTATCTCCCTGCCCCCCCAAACCCACTGCGTCACTATCTCCCTGACCCCTTCACATTGACTGCATCACTAACACCCTGACCCCAAAACACTTACGGCGTCACTATCACCCTGATCCCCTCACACTTACTGCGTCACTATAACCCTGATCACCTCACACTTACTGCATCACGATCACCCTGAAACCCTCACACTTACTGCGTCACTATCACACTGACACCCTCAAACTTACTGCGTCATATCTCCAAGATCGCCTCACACTTACTGTGTCACTATCACGCTGACCCCCTCACACTTACTGTGTCACTATCACCCTGACCCCATCACACTTACTGCGTCACTATACCCCTGTTCCCCTCACACTTACTGCGTCACTATCACCCTGATACTTTCACACCTACTGCGTCACTATACCCCTGTTCCCCTCACACTTACTGTGTCATTATCACCCTGACTCCCTCACACTTACTGTGTCACTATCAGCCTGAACCCCTCACATTCACTGCATTAAAATCTTCCTGATACCGTCACACTTACTGCGTCGCTATCACACTGACCCCCTCACACGTACTGTGTCACTATCACCCTGACCCCATCACACTTACTGCGTCACTACCTCCCTGACCCCCTCACACTTACTGTGTCATTATCACCCTGACCCCATCACACTTACTGTGTCACTACCTCCCTGACCCCTCACCCTTACTGCATCAATATCATGCTGACACCCTCACACTTACTGTGTCACTATCACCCTGACCCCATCACACTTACTGCATCACTGTACCCCTGTTCCCCTCACTTACTGAATAACTATCTCCCTGTCCCCTCACACCCACTGCGTCACTATCTCCCTGACCCCTTCACATTTACTGCATCACTAACACCCTGACCCCAAAATACTTACTGCGTCACTGTCTCCCTGAACCCCTCACAATTAGTGCGTCACTATCTCCCTGATCCGCTCACACTCACTGCACCACTATATCCCTGATCCCCTCATACTTACTGTGTCACTATCACCCAGAACCCCTCACACTTACTGCGTAACTATCAAACTGATACCCTCAAACGTATTGCGTCACTATCACCCTGATCTCATCACCCTTACATCGTCACTATCTCCCTGATCCCAACACACACCCTGCGTCACTATCTCCCTGATCCCCACACACTTACTGCGTCACTATCTGCCTGATCCCCACACGCTTACTGCGTCACTATCTCTCTGATCACATCACCCTTACTGTGTCACTATTACCCTGATCCCATCACATTTACTGTGTCACTATCACCATGACCCCTCCCACTCAATGCATCATTATCACCCTAAACCCCTCACACTTACTGTGACACTATCTCCCTGATCCCCTCACACTTCCTGCGTCACTTCTCCCTGAACCCCTCCCACTTACCGCGGCACTATCTTCCTGATCCTCTCACACTTACTGCGTCATAATCTCCCTGATTCTCTTGCACTTACTGCATCACCATCTCCCTGATCCCATCACAATTAATGCGTCACCATCTCCCTGATCCCCTCACACTTACTGCATCACTATCTCCCTGATCCCATCACACTTACTGCGTCACTATACCCCTGTTCCCCTCACACTTACTGTGTCATTAAAACCCTGACTCCCTCACACTACCTGCGTCACTATCACCCTGAACCCCTCACATTCACTGCATTAAAATCTCCCTGATACTGTCACACTTACTGCGTCACTATCACCCTGACCCCATCACACTTACTGAGTCACTATATCACTGTTCCCCTCACACTTACTGCATAACTATCTCCCTGACCCCTCAAACCCATTGCGTCACTATCTCCATGACCCTGTCACACTTACTGCATCACTAACACCCTGACCCCAAAACACTTACTGTGTCACTATCACCCTGATCCCCTCACACTTACTGCGTCACGATCACCCTCTACCCCTCACACTTACTGCGTCACTATCACCCTGATACCTTCACACTTACTGCGTCACTATCACCCTGATCCCCTCACACTTACTGTGTCACTATCACCCCGACACCCTCACACTTACCGTATCACTATCACCCTGATCCCCTCACACTTACTGTGTCACTATCACCCTGACCCCATGACAGTTACTGCGTCACTACCTCCCTGACCCCCACGCTTACTGCATCACTATCACGCTAACCCCCTCACACATACTGTGTCACTATCACCCTGACCCCATCACACTTACTGCGTCACTACGTCCCTGACCCCTCACACTTACTGCATCACTATCACGCTGACACCCTCACACTTACTGTGTCACTATCACCCTGACCCTATCACACTTACTGCATCACTATACCCCTGTTCCCCTCACACTTACTGCGTTACTATACCCTGATCCCCTCACATGTACTGCATCACTATACCCCTGTTCACCTCACACTTACTGTGTCATTATCACCCTGACTCCCTCACACTTACTTCGTCACTATCACCCTGAACCCCTCACACTCACTGCAGTACTATCTCCCTGATCCCGTCACACATACTGCGTCACTATCATACTGACCCCCTCACACGTACTGTGTCACTATCACCCTGACCCCATCGCACTTACTGAGTCACAATACCTCTGTTCCCCTCACACTTACTGAATAACTATCTCCCTGCCCCCCCAAACCCACTGCGTCACTATCTCCCTGACCCCTTCACATTTACTGCATCACTAACACCCTGACCCCAAAACACTTACGGCGTCACTATCACCCTGATCCCCTCACACTTACTGCGTCACTATAACCCTGATCACCTCACACTTAATGCATCACGATCACCCTGAAACACTCACACTTACTGCGTCACTATCACACTGACACCCTCAAACTTACTGCGTCATATCTCCAAGATCGCCTCACACTTACTGTGTCACTATCACGCTGACCCCCTCACACTTACTGTGTCACTATCACCCTGACCCCATCACACTTACTGCGTCACTATACCCCTGTTCCCCTCACACTTACTGCGTCACTATCACCCTGATACCTTCACACCTACTGCGTCACTATACCCCTGTTCCCCTG
Source organism: Chiloscyllium plagiosum (assembly GCF_037043375.1). Taxonomy (NCBI): domain Eukaryota; kingdom Metazoa; phylum Chordata; class Chondrichthyes; order Orectolobiformes; family Hemiscylliidae; genus Chiloscyllium; species Chiloscyllium plagiosum. The sequence continues at coordinate 36,901,526 of NW_028270181.1, read as the reverse complement.
ACCCTTACTGTGTCATATCACCCTGACTCCCTCACACTTACTGTGTCACTATCACCCAGAACCCCTCACATTCTCTGCATTAAAATCTTCCTGATACCGTCACACTTACTGCGTCACTATCACACTGACCCCCTCACACGTACTGTGTCACTATCACCCTGACCCCATCACACTTACTGCGTCACTACCTCCCTGACCCCCTCACACTTACTGTGTCATTATCACCCTGACCCCATCACACTTACTGCGTCACTATCACCCTGACCCCATCACACTTACTGCATCACTGTACCCCTGTTCCCCTCACTTACTGAATAACTATCTCCCTGTCCCCTCACACCCACTGCGTCACTATCTCCCTGACCCCTTCACATTTACTGCATCACTAACACCCTGACCCCAAAACACTTACTGCGTCACTGTCTCCCTGAACCCCTCACAATTAGTGCGTCACTATCTCCCTGATCCGCTCACACTCACTGCACCACTATATCCCTGATCCCCTCATACTTACTGTGTCACTATCACCCAGAACCCCTCACACTTACTGCGTAACTATCAAACTGATACCCTCAAACGTATTGCGTCACTATCACCCTGATCTCATCACCCTTACATCGTCACTATCTCCCTGATCCCAACACACACCCTGCGTCACTATCTCCCTGATCCCCACACACTTACTGCGTCACTATCTCCCTGATCCCCACACACTTACTGCGTCACTATCTCTCTGATCACATCACCCTTACTGTGTCACTATCACCCTGATCCCATCACATTTACTGTGTCACTATCACCCTGATCCCTCCCACTCAATGCATCATTATCACCCTAAACCCCTCACACTTACTGTGACACTATCTCCCTGATCCCCTCACACTTCCTGTGTCACTTCTCCCTGAACCCCTCACACTTACTGCGGCACTATCTTCCTGATCCTCTCACACTTACTGCGTCATAATCTCCCTGATTCTCTTGCACTTACTGCGTCACCATCTCCCTGATCCCATCACAATTAATGCGTCACTATCTCCCTGATCCCCTCACACTTACTGCGTCACTATCTCCCTTATCCCATCACACTTACTGTGTCACTATCACGCTGGTCCCATCACACTTACTGCGTTGCTATCACCCTGACACCCTCACACTTACTGAGTCACTGTCACCGTGATCCCCTCACACTCACTGCGTCACTATCTCTCTGATCCCCTCACATTTACCCCTTACTGTGTCACTATCACCCTGACCCCACACACTTACTGTGTCACTATCACCCTGATCCCCTCACACTTACTGTGTCATTATCTCCCTGTAACCCTCACACTACCTGCATCACTATCACCCTGACTCATTCATACTTACTGCATCACTATCTCCCTGTAACCCTCACACTACCTGCATCACTATCACCCTGACTCATTCATACTTACTGCATCACTATCTCCCTGACCCCTCACACTAACTCCGCCACTATCAACCTGACACCCTCACACTTACTGCGCCAGTATCAACCTGACACCCTCACACTTACCGTGTCACTATCACTATGACCCCTTCAGACTTACTGCATCACTATCTCCCTGATCCCCTCACACTTACTGCGTCACTATACCCATGTTCCCCTCACACTTACTGCATCACAATCTCCCTGATTCTCTTCCACTTACTGTGTCACTATCTCCCTGCTCCCCTCACAATTAGTGCGTCACGATCTCCCTGATCCCCTCACACTTACTGCATCACTATCTCCCTTATCCCATCACACTTACTGTGTCACTATCACCCTGACCCCATCAGACTTACTACATTACTATCACCCTGACACCCTCACACTTACTGAGTCACTGTCACCGTGATCCCCTCACACTCACTGCATCATCACCTCCCTGATTCCCTCACATTTACTGCGTCATTATCTCCCTGATCCCATCACCCTTACTGTGTCACTATCACCCTGACCCCACACACTTACCGTGTCACTATCACCCTGACCCCATACACTTACTGTGTCACTGTCACCCTGACACCCTCACACTTACTGCATCACTATCTCATTGAAACCCTCACACTTACTGCGCCACTATCACCCTGACACCCTCACACTTACTGCACCAATTTCAACCTGACACCTTCACACTTACCGTGTCACTATCACCATGACCCCTTCAGACTTACTGCATCACTATTTCCCTGACCTCTCACACGTACTGCGTCACTATCACCCTGACCCCCTCACACTCACTGCTTTACTATCACCTTGATATCCTAACACTCACTGCATTACTATCTCCCCGTTCCCCTCACACTTACTGCGTCACTATCATCCTGACCCCCTCAAACTTACTGTGTCACTATCTCCCTGATCCCCTCACACTTCGTGCGTCACTATCACCCTGCCCTCTCTCAATTTCTGTGTAACTATCTCCCTGACCCATCACACTCACCGCGTCAATATCACCCTGACCCCATCACACTCACTGCGTCACTATCTCCGTGACCACTCACACTTACTGCGTCACTATCATCCTGACACCGTCACATTTATTGTGTCACTGTCAACCTGATCCCCTCACATGTACTGTGTCACTATCTCCTTGATCCCATCACACTTACTGCATCACTATTTCCCTGTTCCCCTCACACTTACTGCATCACTATCTCCCTGAACCCCTCACACTTACTGCGTCACTATCTCCCTGATCCCATCACACTTACTGCGTCACTATCTCCCTGAACCCCTCACACTTACTGCGTGACTATCACCCTGACACCTTCACACTTACTGCGTCACTATCACCCTGAACCCATCACTCTTACTGCATCACTATATCCCTGACCCCTCACATTAACTGCGTCACTATCACTATGACACCCCACACTTACTGCGTCAGTATCACGCTGATGCCATCTCACTTACTGCATCACTATCACCCTGACCCCCTCACATTCACTGCATCAATATCGCCATTACCCCCTCACACTTACTGCGTCACTATCACCCTGATCCCATCACACTTACTGCGTAACTATCTCCCTGACCCCCTCACACTAACTGTGTCACTCTCACCCTGATACCTGCACACTTACTGTGTCACTATCTTCCTGACCCCTCACACTTACTGCGCCACTATCACCCTGACACCCTCACACTTACCGTGTCACTATCTCCCTGATCCCTTCACACTCACTGCGTCACTATCTCCCTGATCCCATCACCCTTACAGTGTCACTATCTCCCCGATCCCATCAAACTTTCTGCGTAACTATCACCCTGATCCCCATCACACTGAGCGGATCACTATCACCCTGATCCCCTCACACTTACTGCGTCACTAGCTCACGGACCACTCACACTTACTGCGTCACTATCACCCTGACACCCTCACACTTACCATGTCACTATCGCCCTGATCCCCTCACACTCACTGTGTCACTATCACCCTGATCCCATCACACTTACTGCGTCACTATCACCCTAACCCCATCATACATACTGCGTAACTATCTCCCTGACCCCTCACAGTCACTGCATCAATATCAACATTACCCCCTCACACTTACTGCGTCACTATCACCCTGACCACCTCACATTCACTGCATCAATATCACCATTACCCCCTCACACTTACTGCGTCACTATCACCCTGACCACTCACACTTACTGTGCCACTATAACTCTGGCCCCTTCACACTTACTGCGTCACTATCACCCTGACCACTCACACTTACTGTGCCACTATAACTCTGGCCCCCTCACACTTACTGCATCACTATCTCCCTGATCCCCTCACACTCACTGCACTATCTCCCTGATCCCCTCACCTTACTATGTCACTATCACCCTGAACGCCTCACACTTACTGCGTCACTATCACACTGACACCCACACACTTACTGCGTCACTATCACACTGACACCCTCAAACTTATTGCGTCACTATCATCCTGATCCCATCACACTTACTGCGTCACTATCTCCCTGATCCCCTCACACATCATGCGTCACTATCTCCCTGATCGCCTCACACTTACTGCGTCACTATCTCCCCGATACCCTCACACTTCCAGTGTCACTGTCACCCTGACTCATTCACACTTACTCCGTGACTATCTCCCTGACCCCTCACACGTACTGCGACACTATCACCCTGACACCCTCACAGTTACTGTGTCACTATCACCCTGATCCCATCACACTTACTGCGTCACTATCTCCCTGACCCTCTCACACTCACTGCATCACTATCTCCCTGATCCCGTCACACTTACTGCATCACTATCACGCTGACACCCTCACACTTACTGTGTCACTATCACCCTGATCCCATCACACTTACTGTGTCACTATCTCCCTGATCCCATCAGACATACTGTGTCACTATCTCCCAGATCCCCCACACTTACTGTGTCACTATCTCCCTGATCCCCTCACACTTACTGCGTCACTATCTCCCTGAACCCATCACACTTACTGCATCACGATCACCCTGACCCCCTCACATTCACTGCGTCAATATCACCTTTACCCCCTCACACTTACTGTGTCACTATCCACCTGATCCCCTCGCACCTACTGCGTCACTATCTCTCTGATCCCATCACACTTGCTGCGTCACTATCTCCCTGATCCCATCACACTTACTGCATTACTATCACCCTGACAACCTCACACTTATTGAGTCACTATCACCGTGATCCCCTCACACTCACTGCGTCACTATCTCTCTGATCCCCTCACCCTTACTGCGTCACTATCTCCCTGAAACCCTCACACTTCTGCGTCACTATCACCCTGACTCATTCACACTTACTGCATCACTATCTCCCTGACCCCTCACACTCACTGCGTCACTATCTCCCCGTTCCCCTCACACTCACTGCGTCACTATCACCCTGAGCCCATTGCTCCGTCTGCATCACTATCTCCCTGAACCCATCACACTTACTGCATCACGATCACCCTGACCCCCTCACATTCACTGCGTCAATATCACCTTTACCCCCTCACACTTACTGTGTCACTATCCACCTGATCCCCTCACACATACTGCGTCACTATCTCCCTGATCCCATCACACTTACTGCGTCACTATCTCCCTGATCACCTCACACTTACTGCGTCACTATCTCCCTGATCCCATCACACTTACTGCGTCACTATCTCCCTGATCCCCTCACACTTACTGCGTCACTATCTCCCTGATCCCATCACACTTACTGCGTCACTATCTCCCTGATCCCCTCACACTTACTGCGTCACTATCTCCCTGATCCCATCACACTTACTGCATCACTCTATCCCTGACCTCTCACATTTACTGCATCACTATCACTCTGACCCCCTCACACTTACTGCGTCACTATCACCCTGATGCCATCATACTTACTGCGTCACTATTTTCCTGACCCCTTCACACTTACTGCATCACAATCTCCCTGACCCCTCACACTCACTGCGTCACTATCTCCCCGTTCCCCTCACACTTACTGCGTCACTATTCCCCTGATCCCATCACACTTACTGCATCACTATCTCCCTGACCCCTCACACTTACTGCACCACTATCACACTGACCCCCTCACACTTACTGTGTCACTATCACTCTGTTTCCCTCACACTTACTACGTCACTATCAACCTGATGCCATCACACTTACTGCGTCACTATCATTCTGATCGATTCACACTTATGGCATCACTATCACCCTGATCCCATCACACTTACTGCATCACTATCTCCCTGACCACTCACACTTACTGCGTCACTATCACACTGACACCATCACACATACCGCATCACTATCTCCCTGACACCCTCACACTAACTGCGTCACTATCACCCTGATACATTCACACTTACTGCGTCACTATCTTCCTGACCCCTCACCCTTACTGTGTCACTATCACCCTCATACCTTCACACTTACTGCGTCACTATCACCCTGAGCCCATCACTACTTCTGCATCACGATCTCCCTGACCCCATCACACTTACTGCGTCACTATCACTCTGTTCCCCTCACACTTACTGCGTCACTATCACCCTGCCCTCTCTCAATTTCTGTGTAACTATCTCCCTGACCCATCACACTCACCACGTCAATATCACGCTGACCCCATCACACTTACTGCATCACTATCTCCGTGACCACTCACACTTACTGCGTCACTATCATCCTGACACCCTCACATTTATTGCGTCACTGTCAACCTGATCCCCTCACATGTACTGTGTCACTATCTCCTTGATCCCATCACACTTACTGCATCACTATCTCCGTGACCACTCACACTTACTGCGTCACCATCATCCTGACACCCTCACATTTATTGCGTCACTGTCAACCTGATCCCCTCACATGTACTGTGTCACTATCTCCTTGATCCCATCACACTTACTGCATCACTATTTCCCTGTTCCCCTCACACTTACTGCATCACTATCTCCCTGATCCCCTCACACTTACTGCGTCACTCTCCCTGATCCCATCACACTTACTGCGTGACTATCACCCTGACACCTTCACACTTACTGCGTCACTATCACCCTGAACCCATCACTCTTACTGCATCACTATATCCCTGACCCCTCACATTAACTGCGTCACTATCACTATGACACCCCACACTTACTGCGTCACTATCACGCTGATGCCATCTCACTTACTGCATCACTATCACTCTGACCCCCTCACATTCACTGCATCAAAATCACCATTACCCCCTCACACTTACTGCGTCACTATCACCCTGATCCCATCACACTTACTGCGTAACTATCTCCCTGACCCCCTCACACTAACTGTGTCACTCTCACCCTGATACCTGCACACTTACTGTGTCACTATCTTCCTGACCCCTCACACTTACTGCGCCACTATCAGCCTGACACCCTCACACCTACTGTGACACTATCTTCTTGACCCCATCACACTTACGGAGTTACTCTAATCCTGTTCCCCTCATACTAACTGCATAACTATCTTCCTGACCCCTTAAATCCACTGCATCACTATCTCCCTGAACCCCTCACACTTACTGCGTCACTATCTCCCTGATCCCATCACACTTACTGCGTAACTATCTCCCTAACCACTCACACTTACTGCGCCACTATCACCCTGACACCCTCGCACTTACCGTGTCACTATCTCCCTGATCCCTTCACACTCACTGCGTCACTATCTCCCTGATCCCATCACCCTTACAGTTTCACTATCTCCCCGATCCCATCAAACTTTCTGCGTAACTATCACCCTGATCCCCATCACACTTAGCGGATCACTATCACCCTGATCCCCTCACACTTACTACGTCACTATCTCACGGACCACTCATACTTACTGCGTCACTATCACCCTGACAACCTCACACTTACCATGTCACTATCGCCCTGATCCCCTCACACTCACTGTGTCACTATCACCCTAATCCCATCACACTTACTGCGTCACTATCACCCTAACCCCATCATACTTACTGCGTAACTATCTCCCTGACCCCTCACAGTCACTGCATCAATATCACCATTACCCCCTCACACTTACTGCGTCACTATCACCCTGACCACCTCACAATCACTGCATCAATATCACCATTACCCCCTCACACTTACTGCATCACTATCACCCTGACCACTCACACTTACTGTGCCACTATAACTCTGGCCCCCTCACACTTACTGCGTCACTATCATCCTGACGCCCTCACATTCACTGCATAAATATCACCATTACTCCCACACACTTTCTGCGTAACTATCTCGCTGACCCCTCACAATCACTGCATCACGCTTACTGCATCACGATCACCCTGACCCCCCACACTTACTGAGTCACTATCACCCTGATCCCATCAGACATACTGTGTCACTATCTCCCTGATCCCCCACACTTACTGTGTCACTATCTCCCTGATCCCCTCACACTTACTGTGTCACCATCTGCCTGATCCCATCACACTTACTGCGTCACTATCTCCCTGAACCCATCACACTTACTGCATCACGATCACCCTGACCCCCTCACATTCACTGCGTCAATATCACCTTTACCCCCTCACACTTACTGTGTCACTATCCACCTGATCCCCTCGCACTTACTGCGTCACTATCTCTCTGATCCCATCACACTTACTGCGTCACTATCTCCCTGATCCCCTCACACTCACTGCGTCACTATCACCCTGAGCCCATTGCTCCGTCTGCATCACTATCTCCCTGAACCCATCACACTTACTGCATCACGATCACCCTGACCCCCTCACATTCACTGCGTCAATATCACCTTTACCCCCTCACACTTACTGTGTCACTATCGCCCTGATCCCCTCACACTCACTGTGTCACTATCACCCTGATCCCATCACACTTACTGCGTCACTATCACCCTAACCCCATCATACTTACTGCGTAACTATCTCCCTGACCCCTCACAGTCACTGCATCAATATCACCATTACCCCCTCACACTTACTGCGTCACTATCACCCTGACCACCTCACAATCACTGCATCAATATCACCATTACCCCCTCACACTTACTGCATCACTATCACCCTGACCACTCACACTTACTGTGCCACTATAACTCTGGCCCCCTCACACTTACTGCGTCACTATCACCCTGACGCCCTCACATTCACTGCATCAATATCACCATTACCCCCTCACACTTACTGCGTCACTATCACCCTGACGCCCTCACATTCACTGCATCAATATCACCATTACCCCCTCACACTTACTGCATCACTATCACCCTGACCACTCACACTTACTGTGCCACTATAACTCTGGCCCCCTCACACTTACTGCGTCACTATCACCCTGACGCCCTCACATTCACTGCATCAATATCACCATTACTCCCACACACTTACTGCGTAACTATCTCGCTGACCCCTCACAATCACTGCATCACGCTTACTGCATCACGATCACCCTGACCCCCCACACTTACTGAGTCACTATCACCCTGAGCCCATTGCTCCGTCTGCATCACTATCTCCCTGAACCCATCACACTTACTGCGACACTATATCCCTGTTCCCCTCACGCTTACTGCGTCACTATCTCCCTGACAACCTCACACTTACTGCGTCACTATCACCCTGATACCCTCACACTTCCTGCGTCACTATCTGCCTGACTCGTCACTCTTACTGCATCACTATCACCCTTGTTCCCAACTCACTTACTACACCACTATCTCCCTGATCCCCTCACACTTACTGTGTCACTATCACCTTGAACCCCTCACACTTACTGCGTCACTATCACACTGACACCCTCAAACTTATTGCATCACTATCATCCTAATCCCATCACATTTACTGCGTCACTATCTCCCTGATCCCCTAACACTTACTGCGTCACTATCACCCTGATCGCCTCACTCTTACAGCGTCACTATCACCCTGATCCCCTCACACTTACTGCATCACTATCACCCTGATCCCATCACACTTACTGTGTCACTATCACCCTGATCCCATCACAATTACTGCGTCACTATCACCCTGATCCCCTCACACTTACTGCGTCACTATCACCCTGATCCCATGACACTTACTGCGTCACTATCACCCTGACAACCTCACACTTACTGCATCACTATGACCCTGATACCCTCACACTTACTGCGTCACTATCTCCCTGATCCCCTCACACATCATGCGTCACTATCTCCCTGATCGCCTCACACTTACTGCATCACTATCTCCCCGATACCCTCACACTTCCAGCGTCCCTGTCACCCTGACTCATTCACACTTACTCCGTCACTATCTCCCTGACCCCTCACACTTACTGCGACACTATCACCCTGACACCCTCACAGTTACTGTGTCACTATCACCCTGATCCCATCACACTTACTGTGTCACTATCTCCCTGACCCTCTCACACTCACTGCATCACTATCTCCCTGATCCCGTCACCCTTACTGCATCACTATCACGCTGACACCCTCACACTTACTGTGTCACTATCACCCTGATCCCATCACACTTACTGCGTCACTATCTCCCTGAACCCATCACACTTACTGTGTCACTATCACCCTGATCCCATCACACTTACTGCGTCACTATCTCCCTGAACCCATCACACTTACTGTGTCACTATCACCCTGATCCCATCACACTTACTGCGTCACTATCTCCCTGAACCCATCACACTTACTGCGTCACTATCACCCTGACCCCCTCACACTCACTGTGTCAATATCACCTTTACCCCCTCACACTTACTGTGTCACTATCCACCTGATCCCTTCACACTTACTGTATCACTATCTCCCTGATCCCATCACACTTACTGCATCACTATCTCCCTGATCCCCTCACACTTACTGCATCACTATCTCCCTGATCCCCTCACACTTACTGCGTCACTATCTCCCTGATCCCATCACACTTACTGCGTCACTATCTCCCTGATCCCCTCACACTTACTGCGTCACTATCTCCCTGATCCCATCACACTTACGGCATCACTATCTCCCTGACCCCTCACATTTACTGCATCACTATCACTCTGACCCCCTCACACTTACTGCGTCACTATCACCCTGATGCCATCATACTTACTGCGTCACTATTTCCCTGACCCCATCACACTTACTGCATCACTATCTCCCTGACCCCTCACACTCACTGCGTCACTATCACCCTGAGCCCATTGCTCCGTCTGCATCACTATCTCCCTGAACCCATCACATTTACTGCATCACGATCACCCTGACCCCCTCACATTCACTGCGTCAATATCACCTTTACCCCCTCACACTTACTGTGTCACTATCCACCTGATCCCTTCACACTTACTGCGTCACTATCTCCCTGATCCCCTCACACTTACTGCGTCACTATCTCCCTGATCCCATCACACTTACTGCATCACTATCTCCCTGACCCCTCACATTTACTGCATCACTATCACTCTGACCCCCTCACACTTACTGCGTCACTATAACCCTGATGCCATCATACTTACTGCGTCACTATTTCCCTGACCCCATCACACTTACTGCATCACTATCTCCCTGACCCCTCACACTCACTGCGTCACTATCACCCTGAGCCCATTGCTCCGTCTGCATCACTATCTCCCTGAACCCATCACATTTACTGCATCACGATCACCCTGACCCCCTCACATTCACTGCGTCAATATCACCTTTACCCCCTCACACTTACTGTGTCACAATCCACCTGATCCCCTCACACTTACTGCGTCACTATCTCCCTGATCCCCTCACACTTACTGCATCACTATCTCCCTGATCCCATCACACTTACTGCGTCACTATCTCCCTGATCCCCTCACACTTACTGCGTCACTATCTCCCTGATCCCATCACACTTACTGCGTCACTATCTCCCTGATCCCCTCACACTTACTGCGTCACTATCTACCTGATCCCATCACACTTACTGTGTCACTATCACCCTGATCCCATCGCACTTACTGCGTCACTATCACCCTGAAACCCTCACACTTACTGCGTCACTATCAGCTGAATCCTCTCACACACACTGCATTACGAACTCCCTGATCCCGTCACACCTACTGTGTCAATATCACGCTGACACCCTCACACTTACTGTGTCACTATCACCCTGACCCCATCACACTTACTTCGTAACTATCTCCCTCATCCCCTCACACATCCTGGGTCACTATCTCCCTGATCCCCACACACTTAATGCGTCACTATCTCCCTGATCACATCACCCTTCCTGTGTCACTATCGCCGTGATCCCATCACACTTACTGTGTCACTATCACACTGACCCCTCACACTCAATGCATCAATATCACCCTGAACCCCTCACACTAACTGCGGCACTATCTTCCTGATCCTCTCACACGTACTGCGTCACTATACCCATGTTCCCCTCACACTTACTGCGTCACAATCTCCCTGATTCTCTTCCACTTACGGCGTCACTATCTCCCTGATCCCATCACACTTACTGCATTACTATCACCCTGACAACCTCACACTTACTGAGTCACTATCACCGTGATCTCCTCACACTCACTGCGTCACTATCTCTCTGAAACCCTTACACTTCCTGCGTCACTATCACCCGGACTCATTCACATTTACTGCATCACTATCTCCCTGACCCCTCACACTCACTGCGTCACTATCTCCCCGTTCCCCTCACACTCACTGCGTCACTATCACCCTGACCCCCTCACACTTACTAAGTCACTATCACCCTGAACCCATCACTCTTACTGCATCACTATATCCCTGACCCCTCACATTTACTGCGTCACTATCACTATGACACCCCACACTTACTGCGTCACTATCTCCCTGACCTCATCACACTTACTGCGTCACTATCACCATGACCCACATCACACTCACTGCATCACTATCACCATGACCCCATCACGCTTACTGCATCATGATCACCCTGACCCCCTCACACTTACTGCATCACTATCACCCTGAGCCCATTACTCCCTCTGCATCACTATCTCCCTGACCCCATCACACTTACTGCATCCCGATCACCCTGACCCCCTCACATTCATTGCGTCAATATCACAATTACCCCCTCACAATTACTGTATCACTATCACCCTGATCCCCTCACACTTACTACGTCACTATCACCCTGATCCCATCAGACATACTGCGTCACTATCACCCTGATCCCCTCATACTTACTGCGTCACTATCTCCCTGATCCCATCAGCTTTACTGTGTCACTATCACCCTCATACCTTCACACTTACTGCGTCACTATCACCCTGACCCCATCACACTTAATGCGTCACTATCACCCTGCCCTCTCTCAATTTCTGTGTAACATTCTCCCTGACCCATCACACTGATCCCATCACACTTACTGCGTCACTATCACCCTGATCCCCTCACACTCACTGCATTACGATCTCCCTGATCCTGTCACACTTACTGTGTCTCTATCACGCTGACAGCCTCACACCTACTGTGTCACTATCACCCTGACCCCATCACACTTACTGCGACACTATATCCCTGTTCCCCTCACGCTTACTGCGTCACTATCTCCCTGACAACCTCACACTTACTGCGTCACTATCTCCCTGATACCCTCACACTTCCTGCGTCACTATCTGCCTGACTCCTCACTCTTACTGCATCACTATCACCCTTGTTCCCAACTCACTTACTGCGTCACTATCTCCCTGACCACATCACACTTACTGCGTCACTATCACCCTGACCCCTCACACTCACTGCACCACTATCTCCCTGATCCCCTCACACTTACTGTGTCACTACCACCTTGAACCCCTCACACTTACTGCGTCACTATCACACTGACACCCTCAAACTTATTGCATCACTATCATCCTAATCCCATCACATTTACTGCGTCACTATCTCCCTGATCCCCTAACACTTACTGCGTCATTATCACCCTGATACCCTCACACTTACTGCGTCACTATCACCCTGATCGCCTCACTCTTACAGCGTCACTATCACCCTGATCCCCTCACACTTACTTCATCACTATCATCCTAATCCCATCACATTTACTGCGTCACTATCTCCCTGATCCCCTAACACTTACTGAGTCATTATCACCCTGATACCCTCACACTTACTGCGTCACTATCACCCTGATCCCCTCACTCTTACAGCGTCACTATCACCCTGATCCCCTCACACTTACTGCATCACTATCACCCTGATCCCATCACACTTACTGTGTCACTATCACCCTGATCCCCTCACACTTACTGCGTCACTATCACCCTGATCCCCTCACACTTACTGCGTCACTATCACCCTGATACCCTCACACTTACTGGATCACTATCTGCCTGACTCCACACTCTTACTGCATCACTATCAACCTGATCCCAACTCACTTACTGCGTCACTATCTCCCTGATCCCCTCACACTTACTGCGTCACTATCACTCTGACCCCCTCACACTTACTGCGTCACTAATTCCCTGATCCCCTCACACTTACTGCGTCACTATCACTCTGACCCCCTCACACTTACTGTGTCACTATCTCTCTGACCCCTCACACTTACTGCGTCACTAATTCCCTGATCCCCTCACACTTACTGCACTACTATCTCACTGATCCCCTCACCTTACTATGTCACTATCACCCTGAACCCCTCACACTTACTGCGTCACTATCACACTGACACCCACACACTTACTGCGTCACTATCACACTGACACCCTCAAACTTATTGCGTCACTATCATACAGATCCCATCACACTTACTGCGTCACTATCTCCCTGATCCCCTCACACATTCAGCGTCACTATCTCCCTGATCGCTTCACACGTACTGCGCCACTATCACCCTAACTCATTCACACTTTCTGCGTCACTATCTCCCTGATCCCCTCACACTTACTGTGTCACTATCACACTGAAACCCTCACACTTACTACGTCACTATCACAGTGATCCCCTCACACTTACTGCGTCACTATCACCCTGATCATATCACACTTATTGCATCACTATCACCCTGATCCCCTCACACTTACTGCGTTTCTTTCACCCCGATGCCATCACACTTACTGTGTCACTATCACACTGATACACTCAAACCTATTGTGTCACTATCATCCTAATCCCATCACACTTACTGCGTCACTATCTCTTTGATCCCCTCACACGTACTGCGTCATTATCACCCTGATACCCTCACACTTACTGCGTCACTATCTCCCTGATCCCCTCACACTTACTGCATCACTATCACCCTGAACCCATCACACTTACTGTGTCACTATCTCCCTGATCCCATCACCCTTACTGTGTCACTATCACCCTGATACCTACACACTTACTGTGTCACTATCACCCTGATACCCTCACACTTACGGTGTCACTATCATCCTGATCCCCTCACACTCACTGCATTACGATCTCCCTGATCCTGTCACACTTACTGTGTCACTATCATGTGGACTGCCTCACACTTACTTTGTCACTATCACCCTGACCCCATCACACTTACTGTGTCACTATAAACCCTGTTCCCCTCACAGGTACTGCATCACTATCACCCTGATCGCCTCACACTTACTGCAACACTATAGCCCTGTTCCCCTCACACTTACTGTGTCATTATCACCCTGTCTCCCTCACACTTATTGCGTCACTATCACCCTGAACCCCTCACACTTACCGTGTCACTATCACCCTGATCCCATCACCCTTACTGTGTCACTATCACCCTGAGACTGTATACCTGACCCAAACACTTACTGCGTCACTATATCCCTGACCCAAACACACTTACTGTGTCACTATCACCCTGATCTCCTCACATTTGCTGCGTCACTATCACCTGATCCCATCACAGTCACTGCATCACTATCACCCTGACCCCCTCACACTTACTGCATCACAATCACCCTGACCCCCTCACACTTACTGCGTTACTGTCTCCCTGATTCCCTCACACTTACTGCGTCACTATCACCCTGATCCCCTCATACTTACTGCGTCACTATCACCCTTATCCCCCCACACTTACTGCGTCACTATCTCCCTGATCCCATCACACTTACTGCGTCACAATTTCCCTGATCCCATCACACTTACTGCGTCGCTATCACCCTGGCCCCATCACACTTACTGCGTCACTATCAGCCTGATTCCCTCACACTTACTGCATCACTATACCCCTGTTACCCTCACACATACTGTGTCATTACCACCCAGACTCCCTCACACTTATTGCGTCACTATCACCCTGATCCCATCACCCTTACTGTGTCACTATCACCCTGATACCTTCACACTTACTGTGTAACTATCTCACTGACCCCTCACACTCACTGCATCACTATCAGCCTGACCCCATCACACTTACTGCGTCACTATCTCCCTGCCCCCTCACACTTACTGCGTCACTAGCACCCTGATCCCCAACACACTAACGGAGTCATAACTCCCTGACCACTCACATTTACTGCATCACTATCTCCCTGACCCCTTTACACTTACTGCATCACCATCTCCCTGAACCCAGCACACTTACTGCGTCACTATCACTCTGACCCCCTCACACTTACTGCGTAACTATATCACTGACCCCTCACATTCACCGCGTCACTATCATCCTGACCCCATTCTACTTACTGCGTCACTATCTCCTTGACCCCATCACACTTACTGCGTCACTATCTCCCTGACACCCTCACACTTACGGCGTCACTGTCACCCTGATGCCCTCACACTTACTGCGTCACTATCTGCCTCACCCCATCACACTTACTGAGTCAATATCTCCCTGACCCCTCACACTCACTGCACCACTATCTCCCTGATCCCCTCACACTTACTGTGTCACTATCACCCTGAAACCCTCACACTTACTGCGTCACTATCACACTGACACCCTAATAACTTATTGCGTCACTATCATTCTGATCCCCTCACACTTACTGCATCACTATCTCACTGATCCCCTCACACTTACTGTGTCACTATCACCCTGATCATATCACACTCATTGCATCACTATCACTCTGATCCCCTCACACTTACTGCGTTTCTTTCACCCCGATCCCATCACACTTACTGTGTCACTATCACACTGACACCCTCAAACTTATTGCGTCACTATCATCCTAATCCCATCACATTTACTGCGTCACTATCTCCTTGATCCCCTCACACTTACTGCGTCACTATCACCCTGATCCCCTCACACTTACTGCATCACTATCACCCTGATCCCATCATACTTACTGTGTCTCTATCACCCTGATCCCCTCACATTTACTGCGTCACTATCTCCCTGACCCCTCACACTTACTGCATCACTATCTCCCTGATCCACTCATAATTAGTGCGTCACTATCTCCCTGATCCCCTCACGTTACTGTGTCACTATCACCCTGAACCCCTCACACTTACTGCGTCACTATCACACTGACACCCTCAAACGTATTGCGTCACTATCAGCCTGATCCCCTCACACTCACTGCATTACGATCTCCCTGATCCTGTCACACTTACTGTGTCTCTATCACGCTGACCGCCTCACACTTACTGTGTCACTATCACCCTGACCCCATCACACTTACTGCGTCACTATCGCACTGATCCCATCACATTTACTGCGTCATTTTCACCCTGATACCCTCACACTTACTGCGTCACTATTTCCCTGATCCCATCACCCTCACTGTGTCACTATCACCCTGATCCCCTCACACTTACTGCGTCACTATCGCACTGATCCCATCACACTTACTGTGTCACTATCATCCTGATACCCTCACACTTACTGGATCACTATCTCCCTGATCCCATCACCCTTACTGCGTCACTATCTCCCTGACCCCACACTCTTACTGCGTCACTATCTCCCTGATCCACTCATAATTAGTGCGTCACTATCTCCCTGATCCCCTCACCTTACTATGTCACTATCACCCTGAACCCCTCAAACTTATTGCGTCACTGTCACCCTGACTCATTCACACTTACTCTGTCACTATCACCTTGACTCCTCACATTTACTGCGACACTATCACCTTGACACCCTCACAATTACCGTGTCACTATCCACCTGATCCCCTCACACTTACTGCATCACTATCTCCCTGATCCCCTCACACTTACTGCATCACTATCTGCCTGATCCCTTCACACTTACTGCATCACTATCACCCTGGTCCCATCACCCTTACTGTGTCACTATCACCCTGATACCTTCACACTTACTGTGTAACTATCTCACTGACCCTGATACCCTCACTGCATCCTCTATCATCCTGACCCCATCACACTTACTGCGTCACTATCACCCTGCCCCCTCACACTTACTGCGTCACTAGCACCCTGATCTCCATCACACTAACGGAGTCACTATCTCCCTGACCACTCACACTTACTGCATCACTAACTCCCTGAACCCATCACACTTACTGCGTCACTATCACTCTGACCCCCTCACACTTACTGCGTCACTATCACCCTGCCCCCTCACACATACTGCCTAACTATATCACTGACCCCTCACATTCACCGCGTCACTATCATCCTGACCCCATTCTACTTACTGCGTCACTATCTCCCTGACCCGTTCACACTTACTGTGTCACTATCACCCTGATCCCCTCATACTTACTGCGTCACTATCTCCCTGACACCCTCACACTTACGGCATCACTATCACCCTGATACCCTCACACTTACTGCGTCACTATCTGCCTGACTCCACACACTTACTGCATCACTATCACCCTGTTCCCAACTCACTTACTGCGTCACTATCACCCTGTTCCCAACTCACTTACTGCGTCACTATCTCCCTGACCCCCTCACACTTACTGCGTCAATATCACCCTGACCCCTCACACTCACTGCACCACTATCTCCCTGATCCCCTCACACTTACTGTGTCACTATCACACTGAAACCCTCACACTTACTGCGTCACTATCACCCTGATAATATCACACTTATTGCATCACTATCACCCTGATCCCTTCACACTTACTGCGTCACTATCATCCTGATCATATCACACTTATTCCATCACTATCACCCGGATCCCCTCACACTTACTGTGTTTCTTTCACCCCGATGCCATCACACTTACTGTGTCACTATCACACTGATACACTCAAACCTATTGCGTCACTATCATCCTAATCCCATCACACTTACTGCGTCACTATCTCCTTGATCCCCTCACACTTACTGCGTCATTATCACCCTGATACCCTCACACTTACTGCATCACTATCACCCTGATCCCATCACACTTACTGTGTCACTATCACCCTGATACCCTCACACTTACTGCATCACTATCACTCTGACTCCCTCAGTTACCGTGTCACTATCTCCCTGATCCCCTCACACTTACTGCGTCACTATCGCCCTGATCCAATCACACTTACTGTGTCACTATCACCCTGATCCCCTCACACTTACTGCGTCACTATCTTCCTGACCCCTCACACTTACTGCGTCACTATCTCCCTGATCCACTCATAATTAGTGCATCACTATCTCCCTGATCCCCTCACCTTACTGTGTCGCTATCACCCTGAACCCCTCACACTTACTGCGTCACTATCACACTGACAGCCTCAAACTTATTGCGTCACTATCATCCTGATCCCATCACACTTACAGCGTCACTATCTCCCTGATCCCCTCACACATTCAGCGTCACTATCTCCCTGATCGCTTCACACGTACTGCGCCACTATCACCCTAACTCATTCACACTTTCTGCGTCACTATCTCCCTGATCCCCTCACACTTACTGCGTCACTATCACCCTGATCATATCACACTTATTGCATCACTATCACCCTGATCCCCTCACACTTACTGCGTTTCTTTCACCCCGATGCCATCACACTTACTGTGTCACTATCACACTGATACACTCAAACCTATTGCGTCACTATCATCCTAATCCCATCACACTTACTGCGTCACTATCTCTTTGATCCCCTCACACGTACTGCGTCATTATCACCCTGATACCCTCACACTTACTGCATCACTATCACCCTGATACCCTCACTATCTCCCTGATCCCCTCACACTTACTGCATCACTATCACCCTGATCCCATCACACTTACTGTGTCACTATCACCCTGATACCCTCACACTTACTGCGTCACTATCACTCTGACTCCCTCACAGTTACCGTGTCACTATCTCCCTGATCCCCTCACACTTACTGCGTCACTATCGCCCTGATCCCATCACACTTACTGTGTCACTATCACCCTGATCCTCTCACACTTACTGCGTCACTATCTCCCTGACCCCTCACACTTACTGCGTCACTATCTCCCTGATCCACTCATAATTAGTGCATCACTATCTCCCTGATCCCCTCCCCTTACTGTGTCACTATCTCCCTGAACCCCTCACACTTACTGCGTCACTATCACACTGACACCCTCAAACTTACTGCGTCACTATCACTCTGACTCCCTCACAGTTACCGTGTCACTATCTCCCTGATCCCCTCACTCTTACTGCGTCACTATCGCCCTGATCCCATCACACTTACTGTGTCACTATCACCCTGATACCCTCACACTTACTGTGTCACTATCACCCTGATCCCCCTCACACTTACTGTGTAACTATCTCACTGACCCCTCACACTCACTGCATCACTATCACCCTGATCCCATCACATTTACTGCGTCACTATCACCCTGCCCCCTCACACTTACTGCGTTACTATATCACTGACCCCTCACATTCACTGCGTCACTATCTCCCTGACCACATCACACTTACTGTGTTACTATCACCCTGATCCCCTCACACTTACTGCGTCACTATCTCCCTGACACCCTCACACTTACGGCGTCACTATCACCCTGATACCCTCACACTTACTGCGTCACTATCTGCCTGACTCCACACTCTTACTGCATCACTATCACCCTGTTCCCAACTCATTTACTGCGTCACTATCTCCCTGACCACCTCACACTTACTGTGTTACTATCACCCTAACCCCTCACACTTACTGCACCACTATCTCCCTGATCCCCTCACACTTACTGTGTCACTATCACCCTGAAACCCTCACACTTACTGCGTCACTATCACACTGACACCCTCAAACTAATTGCGTCACTATCATCCTGATCCCATCATACTTACTGCGTCACTATCTCACTGATCCCCTCACACTTACTGCGTCACTATCTCCCTGATCCCCTCACACTTACCGCGTCACTATCTCACTGATCCCCTCACACTTACTGCGTCACTATCATCCTGATCATATCACACTTATTGCATCACTATCACCCTGATCCCCTCACACTTACTGCGTTTCTTTCACCCCGATCCCATCACACTTACTGTGTCACTATCACACTGACGGCCTCAAACTTATTGGGTCACTATCATCCTAATCCCATCACACTTATTGCGTCATTATCTCCTTGATCCCCTCACACTTCCTGCATCACTATCTCCCTGATCCCCTCACAATTAGTGCATCACTATCTCCCTGACCCCATCACACTTACTGCGTCACTATCACACTGACAAACTCATACTTACTGCGTCACAGTCACCCTGATCTCCTCACGCTCACTGCATCACTATCACCCTGATCGCCTCACTCTTACTGCATCACTATCACGCCGACCCCCTCACACTTATGATGTCACTATCACCCTGACCCCCTCACACTTACTGCGTCACTATCATCCTGACCCCTCACACTTACTGCGACACTATCACCCTGACTCATTCACACTTACTGTGTCACTATCTCCCTGACCCCTCACACTTACTGCGACACTATCACCCTGACACCCTCACAATTACCTTGTCACTATCACCCTGATCCCCTCACATTTACTGCGTCACTATCTCCCTGATCCCATCACCCATACTGTGTCACTATTACCCTGACCCCATCACACTTACAGCATTACTATCTGCCTGACCCCTCACACTTACTGCTTCACTATCATCCTGATCCCATCACACTCACTGCGTCATGATCTCCCTGACCCCTCACACTTACTGCGTCACTATCTCCCTGACACCCTCACACTTACTGCGTCACTATCACACTGACACCCTCAAACATATTGCGTCACTATCATCCTGATCCCATCACACATACTGCGTCACTATCTCCCTGATCCCCTCACACATCCTGCGTCACTATCTCCCCGATCGCCTCACACTTACTGCGTCACTATCCCCCTAACTCATTCACACTTACTGCGTCAATATCACCCTGATACCCTCACACTTACCGTGTTACTATCATCCTGATCCCCTCACACTTCCTGCGTCACTATCTCCCTGAACCCATCACCATTACTGTGTCACTATCACCCTGATACCTTCACACTTCCTGCGTCACTATCTCCCTGACCCCTCACACTGCGTCTCTATTACCCTGACTCCCTCACACTTACCGTGTGACTATCACCCTGATCCCTTCACACTTACTGCGTCACTATCACCCTGACCCCTCACACTCAATGCATCACTATCTGCCTGATGCCCTCACACTTACTGCATCACTATCTCCCTGATCCCATCACACTTACTGCGTCACTATCAACCTGACAACCTCACACTTACCACGTCACTGTCACCCTGATCTCCTCACGCTCACTGCATCACTATCACCCTGATCACCTCACTCTTACTGCATCACTAACACGCTGACCCCCTCACACTTACTGTGTCACTATCACCCTGACCCCATCACACTTATTGCGTCACTATCTCCCTGATACCCTCACATTTCCTGCGTCACTGTCACCCTGACTCATTCACACTTACTCCGTCACTATCTCCCTGACCCCTCACACTTACTGCGTCACTATCTCCCTGACCCCTCACACTAACTGCGGCACTATCACCCTGACCCCATCACACTTATGGCGTCACTATCACCGTGACCCCATCATACTTAGTGCATTACAATCACTCTGACTCCATCACACTTACTGCATCACTATCACCCTGACCCCGTCACACTTAGTGCATCACTATCACCCTGACTCCCTCACACTTACTGTGTCACTATCACAGTGATACCCTCACACGTACTGCGTCACTATCACCCTGGCTCCCTCACACTTACTGTGTCACTATCACTTTGACTCCCTCACACTTACCTCATCTCTATCACGCTGACCCCATCACACTTAGTGCATAACTATCACGATGACCCCGTCACACTTACTGCATCACTATCACCCTGACTCCCTCACACTTACTGTGTCACTATCACAGTGATCCCCTCACACTTACTGCATCACTATCACCCTGATCCCTTCACTCTTAATGCGTCACTCTCACCCTGACCCCATCACACTTACTGCGTCACGATCACCCTGACCCCCTCACACTTACTGCATCTCTATCACCCTGATCCCTTCACTCTTACTGTGTCACTCTCACCCTGACCCCATCACACTTACTGTGTCACTATCACCCTGATCCCATCACACTTACTGCATCACTATTACCCTGATCCCATCATATTTACTGCGTCACTATCTCCCTGACCCCTCACACTTACTGCATCACTATTTTCTTGACCCCATCACACTTACTGCATTACTATCTGCCTGACCCCTCACACTAACTGCGGCACTATCACCGTGACCCCATCACACTTACTGCATCACTATCACCCTGACCACTCACACTTACTGCATCACTATCACCCTGACCCCGTCACACTTACTGCATCACTATCACCCTGACTCCCTCACACTTACTGTGTCATTATCACAGTCATACCCTCACACTTACTGCGTCACTATCTCCCTGAGCCCATCACATTTACTGTGTCACTATCACTCTGACTCCCTCACACTTACTGCGTCTCTATCACGCTGACCCCATCACACTTAGTGCATTATTATCACGATGACCCCATCACACTTACTGCATCACTATCACCCTGACCCCTCACACTTACTGCATCACTATCACCCTGACCCCGTCACACTTACTGCATCACTATCATCCTGACTCCCTCACACTTACTGTGTCACTATCACAGTGATACCCTCACACTTACTGCGTCACTATCTCCCTGATCCCATCACACTTACTGTGTCACTATCATTCTGACTCCCTCACACTTCCTGCGATTCTATCATGCTGACCCCATCACACTTACTGCATCACTATCACCCTGACTCCCTCACACTTACTGTGTCACTATCTCCCTGATCCTCTCACACTTACTGCGTCACTATCACCCTGTACCCATCACACTCACTGTGTCACTATCTCCCTGTCCCCCTCACACGTACTGCATCACTATCTCCCTGACTCCCTCACACTGACTGCATCACTATCACCCAGATGCCCTCACACTTACTGCGTCACTATCACCCTGATCCCTCACACTTACTGCGTCACTATCTCCCTGACACCCTCTCACCTACCGCGTCACTACCACAGTGATATCCTCACACTTACTGCGTCACTATCACCCTGATCCCATCACACTTACTGCGTCATTTTTCTCCCTGACCCCCTCACCCTTACTGCATCACTATCACCCTGATCCCATCACTGTTAATGCGTCACTCTCAACCTGACCCCATCACACTTACTGCATCACTATCACCCTGATCCCATCACTCTTACTGCGTCACTATCACCCTGACACCCTCCCACTTACTGCATCACTATCACCCTGATCCCCTCACACTTACTGCGTCAGTATCTCCCTGATCCCGTCACAGTTACTGCGTCACTATCAGACTGACCATCTCTCACTTGCTCCATCAATATCAGCGAGACTGCTCACACTTACTGAGTCACTATCGGCTTGACGCCCCTCACACTTATTGTGTCATTATCAGCCTTACTACCTCACACGTACTATGTTACTATCACCCTGACCGCCTCAGACTTACTGCATCACTATCAGCCTGATGCCCTCGCAATTACTGTGTCACTATCAGCCTGACCCCCCGACACTAATCGGGTCACTAGCACCCTGATCCCCTCAGACTCATTGCGTCACTATCACCCTGATCCCCTCACACTTATGGCATAACTATCAGCCTAACCCCGTCACACCTTCTTTCTCACTATCAGCCCGCTGCCCTCACATTTATTCCGTCTCTATCAGCCTGGCAGCCTCACACTTACTGTGTCACTATCAGCCCGCTGCCCTCACGCTTAGAACATAGAACAGAGAACAATACAGCACAGAACAGGCCCTTCGGCCCACGATGTTGTGCCGAACTTCTAACCTAGATTAAGTACCCATCCATGTACCTATCCAAATGCCGCTTAAAGGTCGCCAATGATTCCGACTCTACCACTCCCACGGGCAGCGCATTCCATGCCCCCACCACTCTCTGGGTAAAGAACCCACCCCTGACATCTCCCCTATACCTTCCAGCCTTCACCTTGAATTTATGTCCCCTTGTAACACTCTGTTGTACCCGGGGAAAAAGTTTCTGACTGTCTACTCTATCTATTCCTCTGATCATCTTATAAACCTCTATCAAGTCACCCCTCATCCTTCGCCGTTCCAACGAGAAAAGGCCGAGAACTCTCAACCTATCCTCGTACGACTTCCTCTCCATTCCAGGCAACATCCTGGTAAATCTTCTCTGCACCCTCTCCAAAGCTTCCACATCTTTCCTAAAGTGAGGCGACCAGAACTGCACACAGTACTCCAACTGTGGCCTAACCAAAGTCCTGTACAGCTGCAACATCACTTCACGCCTCTTGAATTCAATCCCTCTGCTAATGAACGATAATACTCCATAGGCCTTCTTACAAACTCTATCCACCTGAGTGGCAACCTTCAAAGATCTATGTACATAGACCCCAAGATCCCTCTGTTCCTCCACCTGACTAAGAACCCTACCGTTAACCCTGTATTCCGCATTCTTATTTGTTCTTCCAAAGTGGACAACCTCACACTTGGCAGGGTTGAACTCCATCTGCCACTCCTCAGCCCAGCTCTGCATCATATCTAAGTCTCGTTGCAGCCGACAACAGCCCTCCTCACTATCCACAACTCCACCTATCTTCGTATCATCTGCAAATTTACTGACCCACCCTTCGACTCCCTCATTCAAGTCATTAATAAAAATTACAAACAGCAGAGGACCCAGAACTGATCCCTGCAGAACTCCACTTGTAACTGGGCTCCAGGCTGAATATTTACCATCTACCACCACTCTCTGCCTTCGACCGGTTAGCCAGTTTTCTATCCAATTGGCCAAATTTCCCACTATCCCATGCCTCCTGACTTTCCGCATAAGCCTACCATGGGGAACCTTATCAAATGCCTTACTAAAATCCATGTACACTACATCCACTGCTCTACCCTCATCCACATGCTTGGTCACCTCCTCGAAGAATTCAATAAGACTTGTAAGGCAAGACCTACCCTTCACAAATCGGTGCTGGCTGTCCCTAATCAAGCAGTGTCTTTCCAGATACTCATAAATCCTATCCCTCAGTACCCTTTCTATTACTTTGCCTACCACAGAAGTAAGACTAATGGCTTATTCCGTCACCATCAGACAGACTGCCTCACACTTACTGTGTCACTATCAGGCTGACCATCTCACACTTACTGTGTCACCATCAGACAGACTGCCTCACACTTACTGTGTCACTATCAGCCTGACCATCTCACACTTACTGTGTCACCATCAGACAGACTGCCTCACACTTACTGTGTCACTATCAGGCTGATGCTCTCACACTTACTGTGTCAC
The DNA here is from genome assembly GCF_037043375.1 of Chiloscyllium plagiosum. NCBI lineage: Eukaryota > Metazoa > Chordata > Chondrichthyes > Orectolobiformes > Hemiscylliidae > Chiloscyllium > Chiloscyllium plagiosum. Next base: position 36,875,268 of record NW_028270181.1, on the reverse strand, counting down.
CATCAGACAGACTGCCTCACACTTACTGTGTCACTATCAGGCTGATGCTCTCACACTTACTGTGTCACTATCAGGCTGATGCTCTCACACTTACTGCGTCACTATCACTCTGATGCCCTCATATATACCCTTAAAGACTTACCTTGAGTGTGGGAGTCCTCCATTTCTGTTTTGCAGCCGCAGCAGTGTGAAGGGTGGGAGCTTGCACTAGGGGCCTGTCGGGAGTGGTCAGTCACTAAGTTGAGCTTTCACATTTGAAATCAGAGAGCAGAGGTTTCTGGGAAAGGAGCGACTTGTTCCATCCAGAAAGATCAGTCAGTGTTTTCGAAACCTAAGACCCTACCATTGTAGGGCCTCCCACCCAAGCACCTCCTCTAACCTTAGAGACCAGGGACACATCAGCTAAGTGTCTCTTCTTTTTGACTTTCTGATAAGGGGACAAGCAGGGATGGCAGTGCAGGGAGAGCAACGTTCCTCCTGCATGATGTTTGAGGTGAGGGATGCCATTAGTGTCCCATCCCAAGTACATCTGCAGGAAGTGCACTCAGCTCTCGCTCCTCCAAGACCGTGTTAGGGAACTGGAGCGGGAGCTGGTGAACGTCGGATCACTCGGGAGGCAGAGGATGGGATAGGTTAGAGTTGCAGGGAAGTGTTACTTTTAGGCAAGGAGAAAGCTGGGTGGCTGTTTGAAGGGGAAAAAACAGTCAGTGGAGGGACCCCCTGTGGTCGTTCCCCTGAAAAACATGTATACCAGTTTGGGTACTGTTGAGGGGTATGCAGTGGGGCCCAGGTCTCTGGCACAGAGGCTCAGATAGAAGGTTTGTTGGGAACAAAAGAGACTCACGGTTGGTGTGTTACTCCCCAGTGCCAGGGTCCATGATGTCTTGGATAGTATCTCTGGGGTCCTGAAGGGAGAGGGTGACCAGCCTCAAGCCATTGTCCATGTAGGTACCAACGACATAGATAGACAGAGGGATAGGGATGTAAGGCAGGATTTTGGGAGCTTGGGTGGAAGCTGAGAGCTAGAACAAACAGAGTTGTTATCTTTGGTTTGTTACCCACGCCACGTGATAGCGAGGCAAGGAATAGGGAGAGATATCAGCTGAACACGTGGCTGCAAGGATGGTGCAGGAGGGAGGGTTTCAGGTACTTGGATAATTGGGGCTCATTCTGGGGAAGGTGAGATTTGAGACGTCATTATCTACAGGTTCAGTTCCAGAGGACTGGAGGATGGTAAATGTTGTGCCCTTATTCAAGAAGGGCAGTAGAGATGACCCAGGTAATTATAGACCAGTGAGCCTTACTTCGGTTGTAGGAAAGGCTTTGGAAAGGATTATAAGAGATAAGATTTATAATCATCCAGCAAGCAACAATTTGATTTCAGGTAGTCAACATGGTTTCGTCAAGGGCAGGTCGTGTCTCACCAACCTCAGTGAGTTTTTTGAGAAGGTGGCCAAGCATGTAGATGAGGGTCGGGCAGTTGACGTGGTGTACATGGACTTCAGTAAAGCCTTTGATAAGACAATAGACAATAGACAATAGGTGCAGGAGTAGGCCATTCAGCCCTTCGAGCCTGCACCGCCCTTCAATATGATCATGGCTGATCATTCCTAATCAGTATCCTGTTCCTGCCTTATCTCCATAACCCTTGATTCCACTATCCTTGAGAGCTCTATCCCCAACGCTTTCTTAAATGAATCCAGAGACTGGGCCTCCACTGCCCTCTGGGGCAGAACATTCCACACAGCCACCACTCTCTGGGTGAAGAAGTTTCTCCTCATCTCTGTCCTAAATGGTCTACCCTGTATTTTTAAGCTGTGCCCTCTGGTTCGGGACTCACCCATCAGCGGAAACATGTTTCCTGCTGCCAGAGGGTCCAATCCTTTAATAATCTTATATGTCTCAATCAGATCCCCTCTCAGTCTTCTAAACTCAAGGGTATACAAGCCCAGTCGCTCCAGTCTTTCAGTGTAAGGTAATCCCGCCATTCCAAGAATTGACCTTGTGAACCTACGCTGCACTCCCTCAATAGCCAGAATGTCTTTCCTCAAATTTGGAGACCAGAACTGCACACAATATTCCTGGTTTGGTCTCACCAGGAGCCTGTACAGCGGCAGAAGCACCTCTTTGCTTCTATACTCAATCCCTCTTGTTATGAAGGCCAGCATGCTATTAGCCTTCTTCACTACCTGCTGTACCTGCATGCTTACCTTCATTGACTGGTGTACAAGAACACCCAGATCTCTCTGTACTGCTCCTTTACCTAAATTGATTCCATTGAGGTAGTAATCTGCCTTCCTGTTCTTGCCACCAAAGTGTATAACCATACATTTATCCACATTAAACTGAATCTACCATGCATCTGCCCACTCACCTAACGTGTCCAGGTCACCCTGTAATCTCCTAACATCCTCCTCACATTTCACCCTGCCACCCAGCTTAGTATCATCAGCAAATTTGCTAATGTTATTGCTGATACCATCTTCTATATTATTAACATATATTGTAAAAAGCTGCGGTCCCAGCACTGATCCCTGCGGTACCCCACTGGTCACTGCCTGCCATTCTGAAATGGAGCCGTTTATCACTACTCATTGTTTCCTGTCAGTCAACCAACTTTCAATCCAAGTTAGTACTTTTCCCCAATAGAATGCGCCCTAATTTTGCTCACTAAACTCCTATTTGGGACTTTATCAAAAGCTTTCTGAAAGTCCAGGTCTGGAACACAGTGCCTGAGAGTCTGGGATAGGCCGGATTAATCCAGGGGTTAGGGTCTGGAACACAAGTGCCTGAGAGTGTAGTAAAGGCCGGATGAATACAGGGGTTAGGGTCTGGAACACAGTCTCCGAGAGTATGGGGAAGGCTGGATTAAATCAGTGGTTTGGGTCTGGAACAAAGTGTCTGAGAGTATGGGATAGGCCGGGTCAATCCAGGTGTTAGCTTCTGGAATACAGAGTCTGTGCGTGTGGGATAGGCCGGGGTAATCCAGGGGTTAGGGTTTAGTAACACAGTACCTGAGAGTGTGGGATAGGCTGAATTAATCCAGTGGTTAGGGCGTGGAACACAGTGCCTGAGAGTGTGGGGTAGGCTGGGTTAATCCAGGGGTTAGGGTCTGGGACTCAATGTCTCAGAGTGTGGGATAGGCTGGAAAAATCCAGGGGTTAGGGTCAGGAAAACAGTGCCTGAGAGTGAGGGATAGGCCTGTTTAATCCAGAGGATAGGGTCTGGAACACAGTGCCTGAGAGAGTGGGATAGGCCAGGTCAATCCAGGGTTGAGTGTCTGGAATACATTGTCTGAGAGAGTGGGATCAGCCGGATTAATCAATAGGTTAGGGTATGGAACACAGTGCCTGAGAGTGTGGGGTAGGCCGAGTCAATCCAGTGGTTATGGTCTGGAACAGTGCCTGAGAGTGTGGGAGAGGCCGTTTTAATCCAGAAGTTAGGGTAGAACATAGAACATAGAACATAGAAGAATACAGCGCAGTACAGGCCCTTGGGCCCTCGATGTTGCGCCGATCCAAGCCCACCTAAACTACACTAACCCACTATCCTCCATATACCTATCCAATGCCCTCTTAAATGCCCATAAAGAGGGAGAGTCCACCACTGTTACTGGCAGGGCATTCCATGAACTAACGACTCGCTGAGTGAAGAACCTACCCCTAACATCAGTCCTATATCTACCCCCCCTTAATTTAAAGCTATGCCCCCTTGTAATACCCGACTCAATACGCGGGAAAAGGTTCATACTGTCGACCCTATCTAACCCCCTAATCATCTTGTACACCTCAATCAAGTCACCCCTAAACCTTCTTTTCTCTAGTGAAAACAGCCCCAAGTGCCTCAGTCTTTCCTCATACGATTTTCCTTCCATACCAGGCAACATCCTGGTAAACCTCCTCTGCACCCGTTCCAATGCCTCCACATCCTTCCTATAGTATGGCGACCAAAACTGCACACAATATTCCAGATGCGGCCGTACCAGAGTCTTATACAACTGCATCATGACCTCAGGACTCCGGAACTCAATTCCTCTACCAATAAAAGCCAGTACGCCATATGCCTTCCTCACCGCACTATTTACCTGGGTGGCAACTTTCAGAGATCTGTGTACATGGACACCAAGATCCCTCTGCTCATCCACACTACCAAGTATCCGACCATTAGCCCAGTACCCCATCTTTTTGTTATTCTTCCCAAAGTGAATCACCTCGCACTTAGCTACATTGAATTCCATCTGCCACCTTTCTGCCCAGCTCTGCAGCTTCTCTATATCCTGCTGTAACCTGCCACATGCTTCCTCACTGTCAACAACTCCTCCGACTTTCGTATCATCCGCAAACTTGCTCACCCAACCTTCTAACCCCTCTTCCAGGTCATTTATAAAAATGACAAACAGCAATGGTCCCAAAACAGATCCTTGCGGAACACCGCTAGTGACGGCACTCCATGAAGAAACTTTGCCATCAACTACTACCCTCTGTCTTCTTCCATCCAGCCAAGTCCTAATCCAAACCTCCAACTCACCCTCAATGCCATATCTCCGTATTTTCTGCAGTAGCCTACCATGGGGAACCTTATCAAACGCCTTACTAAAATCCATATATACCACATCTACCGCTTTCCCCTCATCAACCTCCTTCGTCACCTTTTCAAAGAATTCAATAAGGTTTGCCCTTCACAAAACCATGCTGACTATCCTTGATCACATTATTCCTATCCAGATGAGCATAAATCCTATCCCTTACAATTCTCTCTAAGACTTTGCCCACAACAGAAGTGAGACTCACCGGCCTATAGTTACTAGGGTTATCCCTACTCCCCTTTTTGAACAAGGGAACCACATTTGCTATCCCCCAGTCTTCTGGCACTACTCCTGTAGACAAAGAGGACATAAAAATCAAGGCCAATGGCTCTGCAATCTCCTCCCTTGCTTCCCAGAGAATCCTAGGATAAATGCCATCAGGCCCAGGGGACTTATCTATTTTCACCTTTTCCAGGATTTCCAACACCTCTTCTCTACATACCTCAAAGCCATCCATTCTACTTATTTGTGACTCAGTATTCTCATCGACAACAATGCCCTGTTCCTGAGTAAATACTGAAGAAAAGTATTCATTCAGTGTCTCCCCAATCTCTTCCGCCTCCACACGCAACTTCCCCCTACTATCCTTGACTGGACCTATTCCTACCCTAGTCATTCTTTTATTCCTAACATACCTATAGAAAGCCTTAGGGTTTTCCCTAATCCTATCGACTAAGGACCTTTCATGTCCCCTCCTTGCTGCTTTTAGCTCTCTCTTCAGGTCCTTCCTGGCTACCCTATAACTCTCAATCGCCCCAATTGAACCTTCACGTCTCATCTTGAGATAGGCCGCCCTCTTCCATTTAACAAGGGATTCCAATTCCTTATTAAACCACGGCTCCCTCGCACGACCCTTTCCTTCCTGCCTGACAGGTACATAATTATCAAGGACACTCAATAGTTGCCCCTTGAACAAGTTCCACATATCATTTACACTCTTGCCTTGGAGTCTACTTTTCCAAGCCACACATCCTAAGTCATGCCTCACCGCATCATAATTTCCCTTACCCCAGCTATAATTCTTGCCCTGTAGTACACACTTATCCCTCTCCATCACGAGAGTAAAAATCACCGAATTATGGTCACTATCCCCAAAGTGCTCACCTACCTCTAATTCTAACACCTGGCCTGGTTCGTTACCCAGAACCAAATCCAGTATGGCCTCACCTCTTGTTGGCCTGTCTACATATTGTGTCAGGAAACTCTCCTGCACACATTGAACAAACACTGACCCATCTAACGAACTTGAGCTATAGCTTTCCCAATCAATATCAGGAAAGTTAAAGTCCCCCATAACAACCACCCTATTACTGTCACTCATCTCCTGAATCACCTTCCCAATCCTTTCTTCAATGATTCTAGGACTATTAGGAGGCCTGTAAAAGACTCCTAACAGGGTGACCTCACCTTTCCTATTCCTAACCTCAGCCCAAACTACCTCAGATGGCAAGTCCTCATCCATTGTCCTTTCCACCGCTGTAATACTATCTTTGACAAGCAATGCCACACCTCCCCCTCTTTTACCCCCACCTCTGACCCTACTAAAACATTTAAATCCTGGAACCTGCAACAGCCAATCCTGTCCCTGTTCTAGCCATGTCTCCGTAATAGCCACAACATCGAAGTCCCAGGTACCAACCCACGCTGCAAGTTCACCTACCTTATTTCGTATACTTCTTGCATTGAAGTATACACACTTCAAGCCACTTCCCTGTTTACAGGCACCCTCCATGGAAATTGATGCCATGTTCCTCACCTCCCTACACTCCAGGCCCTGCACCCTGAAGCTACAATCTGGGTTCCCATGCCCCTGCCGAGTTAGTTTAAACCCCCCCCAAGAGCACTAGCAAACCTCCCCCCAAGGATACTGGTTCCCCTCAGGTTCAGGTGTAGACCATCCTGTTTATAGAGGTCCCACCGTCCCCAGAAAGAACCCCAGTTATCCAAAAACTGGAACCCCTCCCTCCTGCACCATCCCTGAAGCCACGCATTTAATTGTTCTCTCTCCCTATTCCTCGAATCTCTATCACGTGGCACGGGTAACAAACCAGAGACAACAACTCTGTTTGTTCTAACTCCGAGCTTCCAACCTAGCTCCCTGAAAGCCTGTCTAACATCCTCAGCACTCCTCCTACCTATGTCGTTGGTGCCAATGTGGACCACGACTTCGGGTTGCTCCCCCTCCCCCTCCAGGACCCGGAAAACACGATCAGAGACATCACGTACCCTTGCACCTGGGAGGCAACATACCAAACGTGAGTCTCTCTCGTTCCCACAAAACCGCCTATCTGTGCCACGAACTATCGAGTCCCCAATTACTACTGCTCTGCTCTTCTTCACCCTTCCCTTCTGAGTAACGGGGACAGGCTCCGTGCCAGAGACCTGAGCCCCATTACTTACCCCTGGTAAGTCATCCCCCCCAACAAGTATCCAAAACGGTATACTTGTTCTTGAGGGGAATGGCCGCAGGAGGTCCCTGCACTGGCTGCTTCCTCCCAGTCCCCCTCACTGTAACCCATCTATCTGCCATCTTTGGAGTCTGGAATACGTGCCTGAGAGAGTGGGATAGGCCAGGTCAATCCAGGTGTTAGGTTCTCAAATACAGTGTCTGAGAGTATGGGATAGGCCGGATCAATCCAGGGGTTAGTGCGTGGAACACAGTGCCTAGGAGTGTGGGATAGGCTGGATTAATCCAGGGGTTAGAGTCTGGAACACAGTGCCTGAGAGTGTGGGATAGGCCAGGTCAATCCAGGGTTGAGGGTCTAGAATACATTGTCTGAGAGAGTGGGAGAGGCTGGATTAATCCAGGGGTTAGTGTCCGGAACACAGTGCCTGAGAGTGTGGGATAGGCCGTTTTAATCCAGGAGTTAGGGTCTGGAACACAGTGCCTGAGAGAGTGGGATAGGCCAGGTCAATCCAGGTTTGAGGGTCTGGAATACATTGTCTGAGAGAGTGGGATAGGCTGGATTAATCCGGAGTTAGTGTCTGGAACACAGTGCCTGAGAGAGTGGGTTAGGCCAGATTCATTCAGGGATTATGTCTGGAACACAGTGCCTGAGAGTGTGGGGAGGCCGGATTAATCCAGGGGTTAGGGTCTGGAACACAGTGTCTGAGAATATGGGTTAGGCCGGATTCATCCAGAGGTTGGGGTCTGGAACACAGTGTCTGAATGTGTGGGATAGGCCGGATTGCTCCAGGGGTTAGGGTCTGGAACACAGTGTCTGAGAGTATGGGATAGGCCGGATTAATCCAGGGGTTAGGGTCTGGAACACACTGTCTGAGAATATGGGTTAGGCCGGATTCATCCAGAGGTTGGGGTCTGGAACACAGTGTCTGAGTGTGTGGGATAGGCCGGATGAATCCAGGGGTTAGGGTCTGGAACACAGTGCCTGAGAGTATGGGATAGGCCGGATTAATCGAGGGGTTAGGGTCTGGAACACAGTGTCTGAGTGTGTGGGGAGGCCGGATTAATCGAGGGGTTAGGGTCTGGAACACAGTGTCTGAGTGTGTGGGGAGGCCGGATTAATCCAGGGGTTAGGGTCTGGAACACAGTGCCTGAGAGTATGGGATAGGCCGGATTAATCCAGAGGTTAGGGTCTGGAACACAGTGTCTGAGAGTGTGGGAGAGGTGGGAATAATCCGGGGGTTAGGATCTGTAACACAGTGTCTGAGAGTTTTCGGGAGACCGAGTCAATCCAGGGCTTAGGGTCTACATAGAACATAGAACATAGAACAATACAGCACAGAACAGGCCCTTCGGCCCACGATGTTGTGCCGAACATTTGTCCTAGCTTAAGCACCCATCCATGTACCTATCCAATTGCCGCTTAAAGGTCACCAAAGATTCTGACTCTACCACTCCCACGGGCAGCGCATTCCATGCCCCTACCGCTCTCTGGGTAAAGAACCCACCCCTGACATCCCCCACTATGCCTGGGAGTGTGGGATAGGTGTGAATAATCCAGGGGTTAGGGTCGGGAAAACAGTGCCTGAGAGTGTGGGATAGGGCAGATTCATACAGGGATTATGTCTGGAACACAGTGCCAGAGAGGATGGTGGTGGTTGGTTTAATGCTGGGGTTAGTGTCTGAAACAGAGTGGCTGAGAGTCAGGGATAGGCCGGATTAATCCAGGGGTTATGGCCTGGAACACAGTGCCTGAGAGAGTGGGATAGGCCGGATTAATCCAGGGGTTAGGGTCTGGAACACAGTGTCTGAGGAGGTGGGTTAGGCCAGATTAATCCAGGGGTTAGGCTCTGGAACACAGTGCCTGAGAGTGTGCGGGAGGCTGAATTAATGCAGGTATGATGGTCTGGAACACAGTGCCTTAGAGATTGGGATAGGCCGAATTAATCCAGGGGTAAGGATCTGGAACACAGTGCCTGAGAGTGTGAGATAGGCTGAATTAATCCACGGGTTATGTTCTGGAACACACTGCCTGAGAGTGTGGGGGAGGCTGGATTAATCCAGGGGTTAGGGTGTGGAACAAAGTGCCTGAGAGCGTGGGACAGACCAGATTATTTCAAGGATTTATGGTCTGGAACACAGTGCCTGAGAGAGTGGGAGAGGCCGAATTACTCCAGGGGTTAGAATCTGGAACACAGTGTCTGAGAGTGTGGAATAGGCTGAAATAACCAGGGTTAAGGGTCTGTAAAACAGTGTCTGAGGGTGTGGGTTTGGCTGGATTAATCCAGGGGTTTTGGTCTGGAATACAGTGCCTGAGAGTGTGGGGTAGGCCCGGTTAATCCAGGGGTTAGTGTCTGGAACACAGTTTCTGAGAGTGTGGGATAGGCCAGATTAATCCAGGGGTTTTGGTCTGGAATACAGTTTCTGGGAATGTGGGATGGGCCAGATTAATGCAGGGTTTAGGGTCTGAAAGAGAGTGCCTGAGAGTCAGGGATAGGCCAGATTAATCCAGGGGTTATGGCCTGGAACACAGTGCCTGAGAGAGTGGGATAGGCCGGATTAATCCAGGGGATAGGGTCTGGAACACAGTGTCTGAGAATGTGGGTTAGGCCGGATTCATCCAGGGGTTAGGCTCTGGAACACAGTGCCTGAGAGTGTGGGTTAGGCCGGATTAATCCAGGGGTTAGGGTCAGGAAAACAGTGCCTGAAAGTGTGGGCTAGGCCGGATTAATCCAGAGTTTAGGGTCTGGAAAACAGTACCTGAGAGTGTGGGAGAGGTGGGAATAATCCGGGGTTTAGGATCTGTAACACAGTTCCTGAGAATTAGGGATAGGCCGGATTAATCCAGCGGTTAGAGTCTGGAACACAGTGCCTAGGAGTGTGGGATAGGCTGGATTAATCCTGGGGTTAGATTCTGGAACACAGTGCCTGAGAGTATGGGTTAGGCCGTTTTAATTCAGGGGTTAGGGTCTGGAATACAGTGCCTGAGAGAGTGGGATAGGCCGGATTTATCTAGGGGTTAGGGTCTGGAACACAGTGTCTGAGAATGTGAGTTAGGCCAGATTAATCCAGGGGTTAGGCTCTGCAACACAGTGCCTGAGAGTGTGCGGGAGGCCGAATTAATTCACGGGTTAGGGTCTGGAACACAGTGCCTAAGAGATTGGGATAGGCCGGATTAATCCAGGGGTTAGGGTTGGGAAAACAGTACCTGAGAGTGTGGGATAGGGCAGATTCATACAGGGATTATGTCTGGAACACATTGCCAGAGAGTATGGTGGTGGTTGGTTTAATGCTGGGGTTAGTGTCTGGAACACAGTGCCTGAGAGTGTGGGATAGGTCGGATTAATCCAGGGGTTAGGGTCTGGAACACATTGCCTGAGAGTGTGGGTTACGCCGGCTTAATCCAGGGGTTAGGCTCTGGAACACAGTGCCTGAGAGTGTGGGGGTGGACGGATTAATCCAGGGGTTAGGGTGTGGAACACAGTGCCTGAGAGTGTGGGATAGGCCGGATTAATCCACTGTTAGGGTCTGGAACACAGTGCCTGAAAGTGTGTGATCTGCCGGATTTATCCAGGGGTTAGGGTCTGGGACACAGTGCCTGAGAGTGTGGGATATGGTGGATTAATCCAGGGGTTTTAGTCTGTAATACAGTTTCTGAGAGTGTGGGATGGGCCAGATTAATGCAGGGTTTAGGGTCTGAAACAGAGTGGCTGAGAGTCAGGGATGGGCCAGATTAATCCAGAGGTTATGGCCTGGAACACAGTGCCTGAGAGAGTGGGATAGGCCGGATTAATCCAGGGGTTAGGGTCTGGAACACAGTGTCTGAGAATGTGATTTAGGCCGGATTAATCCAAGGGTTAGGGTCTGGAACACAGTGTCTGAGGAGTTGGGTTAGGCCGGATTAATCCAGGGGTTAGGCTCTGGAACACAGTGCCAGAGAGTGTGGGATAGGCTGGATTACTCCACGGGTTATGTTCTGGAACACACTGCCTGAGAGTGTGGGGGAGGCTGGATTAATCCAGGGGTTAGGGTGTCGAACAAAGTGCCTGAGAGCGTGGGATCGACCAGATTAATTCAAGGATTTAGGGTCTGGAACACAGTGCCTGAGAGAGTGGGATAGGCCGAATTACTCCAGAGGTTAGAATCTGGAACACAGTGTCTGAGTGTGTGGGATAGGCTGATATAACCAGGGTTAAGGGTCTGTAAAACAGTGTCTGAGGGTGTGGGTTTGGCTGGATTAATCGAAGGCCTCGGGTCTGGAACACAGTGCCTGAGAGTGTGGGATAGGCTGGATTAATCCAGGGGTTTTGGTCTGGAATACAGTTTCTGAGAGTGTGGGATGGGCCAGATTAATGCAGGGTTTAGGGTCTGAAAGAGAGTGCCTGAGAGTCAGGGATAGGCCAGATTAATCCAGGGGTTATGGCCTGGAACACAGTGCCTGAGAGAGTGGGATTGGCCGGATTAATCCAGGGGTTAGGGTCTGGAATACAGTGCCTGAGAGTGTGGGGTAGACCCGGTTAATCCAGGGGTTATGGCCTGGAACACAGTTTCTGAGAGAGTGGGATAGTCCGGATTAGTCCAGGGGTTAGGGTGTGGAACACAGTGTCTGAGAGTGTGGAATAGGCTGGTCAATCCAGGGGTTAGTGTCTGGAACGCTGTGCCTGAGAGTGCGGGATAGGGCGGATTAATCCAGGAGTTTTGGTCTGGAATTCAGTTTCTGAGAGTGTGGGATGGGCCAGATTAATACAGGGTTTAGGGTCTGAAAGAGAGTGCCTGAGAGTCAGGGATAGGCCGGATTAATCCATGGATTATGTTCTGGAACACAGTGCCTGAGAATGTGGGGGAGGCTGGATTAATCCAGGGGTTAGGGTGTGGAACAAAGTGCCTGAGAGCATGGGATAGACCAGATTAATTCAAGGATTTAGGGTCTGGAACACTGTGCCTGAGAGAGTGGGATAGGCTGGATTAATCCAGGGGTTAGAATCTGGAACACAGTGTCTGAGAGTGTGGGATAGGTTGAAAAAATCCAGGGTTAAGGGTCTGTAAAACAGTTTCTGAGAGTGTGGGATAGGCTGGATTAATCCGGGGATTAGCGTCTGGAACACAGTGCCTGAGTGCGTGGGATACGCTGGAATAATCCAGGGGTTAGGGTGTGGAACACAGTGTCTGAGACTGTGGGATAGGCCGGGTCAATCCAGGGGTTAGTGTCTGGAATGCAGTGCCTGAGAGTGTAGGATAGGCCAGTCAATCCAGGGGTTAGTGTCTGGAATGCAGTGCCTGAGAGTGTATGATAGGCCGGGTCAATCCAGGGGTTAGTGTCTGGAACACAGTGCCTGGAACATAGTGCGGGATAGGGCGGATTAATCCAGGTGTTAGGGTCTGGAACACAGTGTCTAATAATGTGAGTTAGGCGGATTAATCCAGGGGTCATACTCTGGAACACAGTGCCTGAGAGTGTGCGGGATGCCAAATTAATTCAGGTGTTAGGGTTTGGAACACAGTGCCTGAGAGTGTGGGATAGGCCGGATTCATCCAGGGATTATGTCTGGAACACAGTGCCTGAGAGTATGGTGATGGTCGGTTTAATGCTGGAGTTAGTGTCTGGAACACAGGATCTGAGAGTGTGGGGATGCCGGATTAATCCAGGGGTTCGTGACTCAAACACAGTGTCTGAGAATGTGGGATAGGCCGGGTCAATCCAGGGGTTAGTGTCTGGAATGCAGTGCCTGAGAGTGTAGGATAGGCCAGTCAATCCAGGGGTTAGTGTCTGGAATGCAGTGCCTGAGACTGTGGGATAGGCCGGGTCAATCCAGGGGTTAGTGTCTGGAATGCAGTGCCTGAGAGTGTAGGATAGGCCAGTCAATCCAGGGGTTAGTGTCTGGAATGCAGTGCCTGAGAGTGTATGATAGGCCGGGTCAATCCAGGGGTTAGTGTCTGGAACACAGTGCCTGATAGTGCGGGATAGGGCGGATTAATCCAGGTGTTAGGGTCTGGAACACAGTGTCTAATAATGTGAGTTAGGCGGATTAATCCAGGGGTCATACTCTGGAACACAGTGCCTGAGAGTGTGCGGGATGCCAAATTAATTCAGGTGTTAGGGTTTGGAACACAGTGCCTGAGAGTGTGGGATAGGCCGGATTCATCCAGGGGTTATGGCCTGTAACACAGTGTCTGAGAGTGTGGAATAGGCCGGTCAATCCAGGGGTTAGTGTGTGGAACGCTGTGCCTGAGAGTGCGGGATAGGGCGGATTAATCCAGGGGTTTTGGTCTGGAATTCAGTTTCTGAGAGTGTGGGATGGGCCAGATTAATACAGGGTTTAGGGTCTGAAAGAGAGTGCCTGAGAGTCAGGGATAGGCCGGATTAATCCATGGATTATGTTCTGGAACACAGTGCCTGAGAATGTGGGGGAGGCTGGATTAATCCAGGGGTTAGGGTGTGGAACAAAGTGCCTGAGAGCATGGGATAGACCAGATTAATTCAAGGATTTAGGGTCTGGAACACTGTGCCTGAGAGAGTGGGATAGGCCGGATTAATCCAGGGGTTAGAATCTGGAACACAGTGTCTGAGAGTGTGGGATAGGCTGAAAAAATCCAGGGTTAAGAGTCTGTAAAACAGTTTCTGAGAGTGTGGGATAGGCTGGATTAATCCGGGGATTAGGGTCTGGAACACAGTGCCTGAGTGTGTGGGATACGCTGGAATAATCCAGGGGTTAGGGTGTGGAACACAGTGTCTGAGACTGTGGGATAGGCCAGTCAATCCAGGGGTTAGTGTCTGGAATGCAGTGCCTGAGAGTGTAGGATAGGCCAGTCAATCCAGGGGTTAGTGTCTGGAATGCAGTGCCTGAGAGTGTATGATAGGCCGGGTCAATCCAGGGGTTAGTGTCTGGAACACAGTGCCTGGAACATAGTGCGGGATAGGCTGGATTAATCCAGGGGTTTTGGTCTGGAATATAGTATCTGAGACTGTGGGATAGGCCAGATTAATGCAGGGTTTAGGGTTTGAAAGAGAGGGCCCGAGAGTCAGGGATAGGCCAGATTAATCCAGGGGTTAGGGTCTGGAACACATTGCCTGAGAGAGTGAGGTAGGCTGGATTAATCCAGGGGTTTGGGTCTGGAACACAGTGCTTGAGAGTATGGGATAGGCCAGGTTAATCCAGAGGTTAGGGTCTGGAACACAGTGCCTGAGTGCGTGGGATAGGGCGGATTAATCCAGGTGTTAGGGTCTGGAACACAGTGTCTGAGAGTGTGGGATAGGCCGTCTTAATACAGTGGTTCGGTTCTGGAATACTGTGTCTGAGAGTGTACGATAGGCCGGGTCAATCCAGAGTTTATTGTCGGGAATACAGTGTCTGAGAGAATGGTGGTGGTCGGGTTAATACAGGGGTTAGTGTCTGGAACACAGTGTCAGAGAGCGTGGGATAGGCTGAATTAATCCAGGGTTTAGGGTCTGTATAACAGTGTCTGAGGGTGTGGGTTTGGATGGATTAATCGAAGGTTTAGGGTCTGGAACACTGTGCCTGAGAGAGTGGGATAGGCCGGATTAATCCAGGGGTTAGAATCTGGAACACAGTGTCTGAGAGTGTGGGATAGGCTGAAAAAATCCAGGGTTAAGGGTCTGTAAAACAGTTTCTGAGAGTGTGGGATAGGCTGGATTAATCCGTGGATTAGGGTCTGGAACACAGTGCCTGAGTGCGTGGGATACGCCGGAATAATCCAGGGGTTAGGGTGTGGAACACAGTGTCTGAGACTGTGGGATAGGCCGGGTCAATCCAGGGGTTAGTGTCTGGAATGCAGTGCCTGAGAGTGTAGGATAGGCCAGTCAATCCAGCGGTTAGTGTCTGGAATGCAGTGCCTGAGAGTGTATGATAGGCCGGGTCAATCCAGGGGTTAGTGTCTGGAACACAGTGCCTGGAACATAGTGCGGGATAGGGCGGATTAATCCAGGTGTTAGGGTCTGGAACACAGTGTCTAATAATGTGAGTTAGGCGGATTAATCCAGGGGTCATACTCTGGAACACAGTGCCTGAGAGTGTGCGGGATGCCAAATTAATTCAGGTGTTAGGGTTTGGAACACAGTGCCTGAGAGTGTGGGATAGGCCGGATTCATCCAGGGATTATGTCTGGAACACAGTGCCTGAGAGTATGGTGATGGTCGGTTTAATGCTGGAGTTAGTGTCTGGAACACAGGATCTGAGAGTGTGGGGATGCCGGATTAATCCAGGGGTTCGTGACTCGAACACAGTGTCTGAGAATGTGGGATAGGCCGGGTCAATCCAGGGATTAGAGTCTGGAACGCAGTGCCTGACAGTGCGGGATAGGGCGGATTTATCCAGGGGTTTTGGTCTAAAATATAGTATCTGAGACTGTGGGATAGGCCAGATTAATGCAGGGTTTAGGGTTTGAAAGAGAGGGCCCGAGAGTCAGGGATAGGCCAGATTAATCCAGGGGTTAGGGTCTGGAACACATTGCCTGAGAGAGTGGGGTAGGCTGGATTAATCCAGGGGTTTGGGTCTGGAACACAGTGCCTGAGAGTATGGGATAGGCCAGGTTAATCCAGAGGTTAGGGTCTGGAACACAGTGCCTGAGTGCGTGGGATAGGGCGGATTAATCCAGGTGTTAGGATCTGGAACACAGTGTCTGAGAGTGTGGGATAGGCCGTCTTAATACAGTGGTTCGGTTCTGGAATACTGTGTCTGAGAGTGTACGATAGGCCGGGTCAATCCAGAGTTTATTGTCGGGAATACAGTGTCTGAGAGAATGGTGGTGGTCGGGTTAATACAGGGGTTAGTGTCTGGAACACAGTGTCAGAGAGCGTGGGATAGGCTGAATTAATCCAGGGGTTAGGGTCTGGAACAAAGTGCCTGAGAGCGTGGGATTGGCCCGGTCAATCCAGGGGTTTTGGTCTGGAAGGCAGTGCCTGAGAGTGTGGGATAGGTAGGATTAATCCAGGGGTTAGGGTCTGGAACACAGTGCCTGAGAGATTGGGATAGGCCGGATTCATCTCGGGGTTCGGGTCTGGAACACAGTGTCTGAGAGTGTGGGGTAGGCCCGGTTAATCCAGGGGTAAGTGTCTGGAACACAGTGGCTGAGAATGTGGGTTAGGCCGAATACATCTCGGTGTTAGGATCTGGAACACAGTGTCTGAGAATGTGGGTTTGGCCGGCTTAATCCAGGGGTTCGGCTCTGGAACACAGTGTCTGAGAGTGTGGGGGAGGCTGGATTAATCCAGGGGTTAGGATCTGGAACACACTGTCTAAGAGTGTGGGGGAGGCTGGATTAATACAGGGGTGTGGAACAAATTGCCTGAGAGTGTGGGATAGGCCAGATTAATCCAAGGGTTCGTGTCCGGAACACAGTGTCTGAGGTTGTGGGTTTGGCTGGATTAATCGAAGGTTTCGGGTCAGGAACACACTGCCTGACAGTGTGGGATTGGCCGGATAAATCCAGGTGTTAGGGTCTGGAATACAGTGTCTGAGAGTATGGAATAGGGTGGATTAATCCAGGGGTTTTGGTCTGTAATACAGTTTCTGAGAGTGTGGGATAGGCCAGATTAATGCAGGGTTTAGGGTCTGAAACAGAGTGGCTGAGAGTCAGGGATAGGCCAGATTAATCCAGGGGTTATGGCCTGGAACTCAGTGCCAGAGAGAGTGGGATAGGCCGGATTAATCCAGGGGTTAGGGTCTGGAAAACAGTGACTGAGAATGTGGGTTAGGCCGGATTAATCCAGGGGTTAGGCTCTGGAATACAGTGCCTGAGAGTGTGCGGGAGGCTGAATTAATTCAGGTAAGAGGGTCTGGAACACAGTGCCTGAGAATGTGGGGTAGGCCCAGTTAATCCAGGGGTTAGTGTCTGGAACACAGTGTCTGAGAGTATGGAATAGGGTGGATTAATCCAGGGGTTTTGGTCTGTAATACAGTTTCTGAGAGTGTGGGATAGGCCAGATTAATGCAGGGTTTAGGGTCTGAAACAGAGTGGCTGAGAGTCAGGGATAGGCCGGATTAATCCAGGGGTTAGGGTCTGGAACACAGTGTCTGAGAATGTGGTTTAGGCCGGATTAATCCAAGTGTTAGGGTCTGGAACACAGTGTCTGAGGAGGTGGGTTAAGGCGGATTAATCCAGGGGTTAGGCTCTGGAACACAGTGCCTGAGAGTGTGCGGGAGGCTGAATTAATGCAGGTATGATGGTCTGGAACACAGTGCCTTAGAGATTGGGATAGGCTGGATTAATCCAGGGGTTAGGATCTGGAACACAGTGCCTGAGAGTGTGGGATAGGCTGGATTAATCCACGGGTTATGTTCTGGAACACACTGCCTGAGAGTGTGGGGGAGGCTGGATTAATCCAGGGGTTAGGGTGTGGAACAAAGTGCCTGAGAGCGTGGGATCGACCAGGTTAATTCAAGGATTTAGGGTCTGGAACACAGTGCCTGAGAGAGTGGGATAGGCCGAATTACTCCAGGGGTTAGAATCTGGAACACAGTGTCTGAGTGTGTGGGATAGGCTGATATAACCAGGGTTAAGGGTCTGTAAAACAGTGTCTGAGGGTGTGGGTTTGGCTGGATTAATCGAAGGCCTCGGGTCTGGAACACAGTGCCTGAGAGTGTGGGATAGGCTGGATTAATCCAGGGGTTTTGGTCTGGAATACAGTTTCTGAGAGTGTGGGATGGGCCAGATTAATGCAGGGTTTAGGGTCTGAAAGAGAGTGCCTGAGAATCAGGGATAGGCCGGATTAATCCAGGGGTTATGGCCTGGAACACAGTGCCTGAGAATGTGGGGGAGGCTGGATTAATCCAGGGGTTTTGGTCTGGAATACAGTTTCTGAGAGTGTGGGATGGGCCAGATTAATGCAGGGTTTAGGGTCTGAAAGAGAGTGCCTGAGAGTCAGGGATAGGCCAGATTAATCCAGGGGTTATGGCCTGGAACACAGTGCCTGAGAGAGTGGGATTGGCCGGATTAATCCAGGGGTTAGGGTCTGGAATACAGTGCCTGAGAGTGTGGGGTAGGCCCGGTTAATCCAGGGGTTAGTGTCTGGAACACAGTTTCTGAGAGTGTGGGATTGGCCAGCTAAATCCAGGGGTTTTGGTCTGGAATACAGTATCTGAGAGTGTGGGATGGGCCAGATTAATGCAGGGTTTAGGGTCTGAAAGAGAGTGCCTGAGAGTCAGGGATAGGCCAGATTAATCCAGGGGTTATGGCCTGGAACACAGTTTCTGAGAGAGTGGGATAGTCCGGATTAATCCAGGGGTTAGGGTGTGGAACACAGTGTCTGAGAGTGTGGAATAGGCCGGTCAATCCAGGGGTTAGTGTGTGGAACGCTGTGCCTGAGAGTGCGGGATAGGGCGGATTAATCCAGGGGTTTTGGTCTGGAATTCAGTTTCTGAGAGTGTGGGATGGGCCAGATTAATACAGGGTTTAGGTTCTGAAAGAGAGTGCCTGAGAGTCAGGGATAGGCCAGATTAATCCATGGATTATGTTCTGGAACACAGTGCCTGAGAATGTGGGGGAGGCTGGATTAATCCAGAGGTTAGGGTGTGGAACAAAGTGCCTGAGAGCATGGGATAGACCAGATTAATTCAAGGATTTAGGGTCTGGAACACTGTGCCTGAGAGAGTGGGATAGGCCGGATTAATCCAGGGGTTAGAATCTGGAACACAGTGTCTGAGAGTGTGGGATAGGCTGAAAAAATCCAGGGTTAAGGGTCTGTAAAACAGTTTCTGAGAGTGTGGGATAGGCTGGATTAATCCGGGGATTCGGGTCTGGAACACAGTGCCTGAGTGCGTGGGATACGCTGGAATAATCCAGGGGTTAGGGTGTGGAACACAGTGTCTGAGACTGTGGGATAGGCCAGTCAATCCAGGGGTTAGTGTCTGGAATGCAGTGCCTGAGAGTGTAGGATAGGCCAGTCAATCCAGGGGTTAGTGTCTGGAATGCAGTGCCTGAGAGTGTATGATAGGCCGGGTCAATCCAGGGGTTAGAGTCTGGAACGCAGTGCCTGACAGTGCGGGATAGGGCGGATTTATCCAGGGGTTTTGGTCTGGAATATAGTATCTGAGACTGTGGGATAGGCCAGATTAATGCAGGGTTTAGGGTTTGAAAGAGAGGGCCCGAGAGTCAGGGATAGGCCAGATTAATCCAGGGGTTAGGGTCTGGAACACATTGCCTGAGAGAGTGGGGTAGGCTGGATTAATCCAGGGGTTTGGGTCTGGAACACAGTGCCTGAGAGTATGGGATAGGCCAGGTTATTCCAGAGGTTAGGGTCTGGAACACAGTGCCTGAGTGCGTGGGATAGGGCGGATTAATCCAGGTGTTAGGGTCTGGAACACAGTGTCTGAGAGTGTGGGATAGGCCGTCTTAATACAGTGGTTCGGTTCTGGAATACTGTGTCTGAGAGTGTACGATAGGCCGGGTCAATCCAGAGTTTATTGTCGGGAATACAGTGTCTGAGAGAATGGTGGTGGTCGGGTTAATACAGGGGTTAGTGTCTGGAACACAGTGTCAGAGAGCGTGGGATAGGCTGAATTAATCCAGGGTTTAGGGTCTGTATAACAGTGTCTGAGGGTGTGGGTTTGGATGGATTAATCGAAGGTTTAGGGTCTGGAACACAGTGCCTGAGAGTGTGGGATTGGCCGGATTAATCCAGGGGTTAGGGTCTGGAACAAAGTGCCTGAGAGCGTGGGATTGGCCCGGTCAATCCAGGGGTTTTGGTCTGGAAGGCAGTGCCTGAGAGTGTGGGATAGGTAGGATTAATCCAGATTGAAACTTTATTGCTGGAACAGCACAGCAGGTCAGGCAGCATCCAGGGAACAGGAGATTCGACGTTTCGGGCACAGGCCCTTCTTCAGGAATGAGCAGAGAGTGTTCAGCAGGAGAAGATAAAAGGTAGGGAGGAGGGACTTGGAGGAGGGGCGTTGGAAATGTGATAGGTGGAAAGAGGTCAAGGTGAGGGTGATAGGTCGGAGTAGGATGGAGGCGGAGAGGTCAAGAAGAAGACTGCAGGTCAGGAAGGCGGTGCCGGGCTGGAGGGATCCGGCTGAGACAAGGTGGGGGGAGGGGGGATGAAGAAACTGGTGAAGTCCAAGTTCATCCCCTGCGGTTGGAGGGTTCCCAGTCGGAAGATAAGACGCTCCTCCTCCGACCGTCGGGTTGTTGTGGTTTGGCGGTGGATGAGTCCAATGACCTGCATATCCTCGGTGGAGTGGGAGGGGGAGTTGAAATGCTGTGCTACAGGGTGGTTGGTTTGGTTCGTCCGGGTGGCCCAGAGGTGCTCTCTGAATCGCTCCGCAAGTAGGCGGCCTGTCTCCCCAATATAGAGGAGGCCACACCAGCTGCAGCGGATGCAGTAGATGATGTGGGTGGAGGTGCAGGTGAATCTGTGGCGGATATGGAAGTCCTTTCTCAGCACCTGCCTACGGAACCGACTGATTCGACTGGGAACCCTCCAACCGCAGGGGATGAACTTGGACTTCACCAGTTTCTTCATCCCCCCTCCCCCCACCTTGTCTGAGCCGGATCCCTCCAGCCCGGCACCGCCTTCCTGACCTGCAGTCTTCTTCTTGACCTCTCCGCCTCCATCCTACTCCGACCTATCACCCTCACCTTGACCTCTTTCCACCTATCACATTTCCAACGCCCCTCCTCCAAGTCCCTCCTCCCTACCTTTTATCTTCTCCTGCTGAACACTCTCTGCTCATTCCTGAAGAAGGGCCTGTGCCCGAAACGTCGAATCTCCTGTTCCCTGGATGCTGCCTGACCTGCTGTGCTGTTCAAGCAATAAAGTTTCAACTTTGATCTCCAGCATCTGCAGACCTCACTTTCTCCTCGAGGATTAATCCAGGGGTTAGGGTCTGGAACACAGTGCCTGAGAGATTGGGATAGGCCGGATTCATCTCGGGGTTCGGGTCTGGAACACAGTGTCTGAGAGTGTGGGGTAGGCCCGGTTAATCCAGGGGTAAGTGTCTGGAACACAGTGTCTGAGAATGTGGGGGAGGCCGGATTAATCCAGGGGTTAGGGTCTGGAACACACTGCCTAAGAGTGTGGGGGAGGCTGGATTAATACAGGGGTTAGAGTGTGGAACAAATTGCCTGAGAGTGTGGGATAGGCCAGATTAATCCAAGGGTTAGTGTCCGGAACACAGTGTCTGAGGTTGTGGGTTTGGCTGGATTAATCGAAGGTTTCGGGTCAGGAACACACTGCCTGACAGTGTGGGATTGGCCGGATAAATCCAGGTGTTAGGGTCTGGAATACAGTGCCTGAGAATGTGGGGTAGGCCCGGTTAATCCAGGGGTTAGTGTCTGGAACACAGTGTCTGAGAGTATGGAATAGGGTGGATTAATCCAGGGGTTTTGGTCTGTAATACAGTTTCTGAGAGTGTGGGATAGGCCAGATTAATGCAGGGTTTAGGGTCTGAAACAGAGTGGCTGAGAGTCAGGGATAGGCCAGATTAATCCAGGGGTTATGGCCTGGAACTCAGTGCCAGAGAGAGTGGGATAGGCCGGATTAATCCAGGGGTTAGGGTCTGGAACACAGTGTCTGAGGATGTGGGTTAGGCCGGATTAATCCAAGGGTTAGGATCTGGAACACAGTGTCTGAGGATGTGGGTTAGGCCGGATTAATCCAGGGGTTAGGCTCTGGAATACAGTGCCTGAGAGTGTGCGGGAGGCTGAATTAATTCAGGTAAGAGGGTCTGGAACACAGTGCCTTAGAGATTGGGATAGGCCAGATTATTCCAGGGGTTAGGATCTGGAACACAGTGCCTGAGAGTGTGGGATCGGCCGGATTAATCCACGGGTTATGTTCTGGAACACACTGTCTGAGAATGTGTGGGAGGCTGGATTAATCCAGGGGTAAGGGTGTGGAACAAAGTGCTTGAGAGCATGGGATAGACCAGATTAATTTAAGGATTTAGGGTCTGGAACACTGTGCCTGAGAGAGTGGGATAGGCTGAATTATTCCAGGGGTTAGAATCTGGAACACAGTGTCTGAGAGTGTGGGATAGGCTGAAATAATCCAGGGTTAAGGGTCTGTAAAACAGTGTCTGAGGGTGTGAGTTTGGCTGGATTAATCGAAGGCTTCGAGTCTGGAACACAGTGCCTAAGTGTGTGGGATTGGCTGGATTAATCCAGGTGTTAGGGTCTGGAATACAGTGCCTGAGAGAGTGGGATAGGTTGGATTAATCCAGGGGTTAGAATCTGGAACACAGTGTCTGAGAGTGTGGGATAGGCTGAAATAATCCAGGGTTAAGGGTCTGTAAAACAGTGTCTGAGGGTGTGGGTTTGGCTGGATTAATCGAAGGCTTCGAGTCTGGAACACAGTGCCTGAGAGTATGGGATAGACTGGATTAATCCAAGTGTTAGGGTCTGGAACACAGTGCCTGAGAGTGTGGGGTAGGCCGGATTAATCCAGGGGTTAGGGTCTGGAACACAGTGTCTGAGAATGTGGATTAGGCCAGATTAATCCAGGGGTTAGGGACTGGAACACAGTGTCTGAGAGAGTGGGGTAGGCTGGATTAATCCAGGGGTTAGGGTCTGGAACACAGTGCCTGAGAATGTGGGATTGGCTGGATTAATCCAGGTGTTAGGGTCTGGAATACAGTGCCTGAGAGAGTGGGATAGGTTGGATTAATCCAGGGGTTAGAATCTGGAACACAGTGTCTGAGAGTGTGGGATAGGCTGAAATAATCCAGGGTTAAGGGTCTGTAAAACAATGTCTGAGGGTGTGGGTTTGGCTGGATTAATCCAGGTGTTAGCGTCTGGAACACAGTGCCTGAGAGTATGGGATAGACTGGATTAATCCAAGTGTTAGGGTCTGGAACACAGTACCTGAGAATGTGGATTAGGCCAGATTAATCCAGGGGTTAGGGTCTGGAACACAGTGTCTGAGAGAGTGGGGTAGGCTGGATTAATCCAGGGGTTAGGGTCTGGAACACAGTGCCTGAGAGTGTGGGGGAGGCCGGATTAATCCAGGAGTTGGGTCTGGAGCACAGTGCTTGAGAATGTGGGATAGGCCGGAGTAATCCACGGGTTAGGTTTTGGAACACACTGCCTGAGAGTGTGGGGGAGGCTGGATTAATCCAGGCGTTAGGGTCTGGAACAAAGTGCCTAAGAGTGTGGGATAGGCCAGATTAATCCAGGGGTTAGGGTCTGGAACGTTGTGCCTGAGAGTGCGGGATAGGGCGGATTAATCCAGGGGTTTTGGTCTGGAATTCAGTTTCTGAGAGTGTGGGATGGGCCAGATTAATACAGGGTTTAGGTTCTGAAAGAGAGTGCCTGAGAGTCAGGGATAGGCCGGATTAATCCATGGATTATGTTCTGGAACACAGTGCCTGAGAATGTGGGGGAGGCTGGATTAATCCAGGGGTTAGGGTGTGGAATAAAGTGCCTGAGAGCATGGGATAGACCAGATTAATTCAAGGATTTAGGGTCTGGAACACTGTGCCTGAGAGAGTGGGATAGGCTGGATTAATCCGGGGATTAGGGTCTGGAACACAGTGCCTGAGTGCGTGGGATACGCCGGAATAATCCAGGGGTTAGGTTGTGGAACACAGTGTCTGAGACTGTGGGATAGGCCAGTCAATCCAGGGGTTAGTGTCTGGAATGCAGTGCCTGAGAGTGTAGGATAGGCCAGTCAATCCAGGGGTTAGTGTCTGGAATGCAGTGCCTGAGAGTGTATGATAGGCCGGGTCAATCCAGGGGTTAGAGTCTGGAACGCAGTGCCTGACAGTGCGGGATAGGGCGGATTTATCCAGGGGTTTTGGTCTGGAATATAGTATCTGAGACTGTGGTATAGGCCAGATTAATGCAGGGTTTAGGGTTTGAAAGAGAGGGCCCGAGAGTCAGGGATAGGCCAGATTAATCCAGGGGTTAGGGTCTGGAACACATTGCCTGAGAGAGTGGGGTAGGCTGGATTAATCCAGGGGTTTGGGTCTGGAACACAGTGCCTGAGAGTATGGGATAGGCCAGGTTAATCCAGAGGTTAGGGTCTGGAACACAGTGCCTGAGTGCGTGGGATAGGGCGGATTAATCCAGGTGTTAGGGTCTGGAATACTGTGTCTGAGAGTGTACGATAGGCCGGGTCAATCCAGAGTTTATTGTCGGGAATATAGTGTCTGAGAGAATGATGTTGGTCGGGTTAATACAGGGGTTAGTGTCTGGAACACAGTGTCAGAGAGCGTGGGATAGGCTGAATTAATCCAGGGTTTAGGGTCTGTATAACAGTGTCTGAGGGTGTGGGTTTGGATGGATTAATCGAAGGTTTAGGGTCTGGAACACAGTGCCTGAGAGTGTGGGATTGGCCGGATTAATCCAGGGGTTAGGGTCTGGAACAAAGTGCCTGAGAGCGTGGGATTGGCCCGGTCAACCCAGGGGTTTTGGTCTTTTAAGGCAGTGCCTGAGAGTGTGGGATAGGTAGGATTAATCCAGGGGTTAGGGTCTGGAACACAGTGCCTGAGAGATTGGGATAGGCCGGATTCATCTCGGGGTTCGGGTCTGGAACACAGTGTCTGAGAGTGTGGGGTAGGCCCGGTTAATCCAGGGGTAAGTGTCTGGAACACAGTGGCTGAGAATGTGGGTTAGGCCGGATTCATCTCGGTGTTAGGATCTGGAACACAGTGTCTGAGAATGTGGGTTTGGCCGGCTTAATCCAGGGGTTCGGCTCTGGAACACAGTGTCTGAGAGTGTGGGGGAGGCCGGATTATTCCAGGGGTTAGGGTCTGGAACACACTGCCTAAGAGTGTGGGGGAGGCTGGATTAATACAGGGGTTAGAGTGTGGAACAAATTGCCTGAGAGTGTGGGATAGGCCAGATTAATCCAAGGGTTAGTGTCCGGAACACAGTGTCTAAGGTTGTGGGTTTGGCTGGATTAATCGAAGGTTTCGGGTCAGGAACACACTGCCTGACAGTGTGGGATTGGCCGGATAAATCCAGGTGTTAGGGTCTGGAATACAGTGCCTGAGAATGTGGGGTAGACCCGGTTAATCCAGGGGTTAGTGTCTGGAACACAGTGTCTGAGAGTATGGAATAGGGTGGATTAATCCAGGGGTTTTGGTCTGTAATACAGTTTCTGAGAGTGTGGGATAGGCCAGATTAATGCAGGGTTTAGGGTCTGAAACAGAGTGGCTGAGAGTCAGGGATAGGCCAGATTAATCCAGGGGTTATGGCCTGGAACTCAGTGCCAGAGAGAGTGGGATAGGCCGGATTAATCCAGGGGTTAGGGTCTGGAACACAGTGACTGAGAATGTGGGTTAGGCCGGATTAATCCAAGGGTTAGGATCTGGAACACAGTGTCTGAGGATGTGGGTTAGGCCGGATTAATCCAGGGGTTAGGCTCTGGAATACAGTGCCTGAGAGTGTGAAGGAGGCTGAATTAATTCAGGTAAGAGGGTCTGGAACACAGTGCCTTAGAGATTGGGATAGGCCAGATTATTCCAGGGGTTAGGATCTGGAACACAGTGCCTGAGAGTGTGGGATCGGCCGGATTAATCCACGGGTTATGTTCTGGAACACACTGTCTGAGAATGTGTGGGAGGCTGGATTAATCCAGGGGTAAGGGTGTGGAACAAAGTGCTTGAGAGCATGGGATAGACCAGATTAATTTAAGGATTTAGGGTCTGGAACACAGTGCCTGAGAGAGTGGGATAGGTTGGATTAATCCAGGGGTGAGAATCTGGAACACAGTGTCTGAGAGTGTGTGATAGGCTGAAATAATCCAGGGTTAAGGGTCTGTAAAACAGTGTCTGAGGGTGTGGGTTTGGCTGGATTAATCGAAGGCTTCGAGTCTGGAACACAGTGCCTAAGTGTGTGGGATTGGCTGGATTAATCCAGGTGTTAGGGTCTGGAATACAGTGCCTGAGAGAGTGGGATAGGTTGGATTAATCCAGGGGTTAGAATCTGGAACACAGTGTCTGAGAGTGTGGGATAGGCTGAAATAATCCAGGGTTAAGGGTCTGTAAAACAATGTCTGAGGGTGTGGGTTTGGCTGGATTAATCCAGGTGTTAGCGTCTGGAACACAGTGCCTGAGAGTATGGGATAGACTGGATTAATCCAAGTGTTAGGGTCTGGAACACAGTGCCTGAGAGTGTGGGGTAGGCCGGATTAATCCAGGGGTTAGGGGCTGGAACACAGTGCCTGAGAGCGTGGGGTAGGCCTGATTAATCCAGGGGTTAGGGTCTGGAACACAGTGTCTGAGAATGTGGATTAGGCCAGATTAATCCAGGGGTTAGGGTCTGGAACACAGTGTCTGAGAGAGTGGGGTAGGCTGGATTAATCCAGGGGTTAGGGTCTGGAACACAGTGCCTGAGAGTGTGGGGGAGGCCGGATTAATCCAGGGGTTGGGTCTGGAGCACAGTGCTTGAGAATGTGGGATAGGCCGGAGTAATCCACGGGTTAGGTTTTGGAACACACTGCCTGAGAGTGTGGGGGAGGCTGGATTAATCCAGGGGTTAGGGTCTGGAACAAAGTGCCTAAGAGTGTGGGACAGGCCGGATTAATCCAGGGGTTAGTGTCTGGAACACAGTGTCTGAGGGTGTGGGATAGGCCGGATTAATCCAGGGGTTACGTTCTGGAACACAGTGCCTGAGAGTGTGGGGTAGGCCCGGTTAATCCAGGGGTTAGTGTCTGGAACACAGTGTCTGAGAGTATGGAATCGGGCGGATTAATCCAGGAGTTTTGGGTCTAGAATACAGTTTCTGAGAGTCAGGGATAGGCCAGATTAATCCAGGGGTTATGGCATGGAACACAGTGCCTGAGAGAGTGGGATAGGCCGGATTAATCCAGGGGTTAGGGTCTGGAACACAGTGTCTGAGAGAGTGGGTTAGGCCGGATTAATTCAAGGGTTAGGGTCTGGAACACAGTTTCTAAGGAGGTGGGTTGGGCCGAATTAATCCCAGGTGTTAGTGTCTGGAACACAGTGTCTGAGAGTGTGTGGGAGGCTGAATTAATGCAGGTATGATGGTCTGGAACACAGTGCCTTAGAGATTGGGATAGGCCTGATTAATCCAGGGGTTATGCTCTGGAACACAGTGCCTGAGAGTGTGCGGGATGCCAAATTAATTCAGGTGTTAGGGTTTGGAACACAGTGCCTTAGAGATTGGGATAGGCCGGATTAATCCAGGGGTTAGGGTCTGGAACACTGTGTCTGAGAGTGTACGATAGGCCGGATCAATCCAGGGTTTATTGTCGGGAATACAGTGTCTGAGAGAATAGTGGTGGTCGGTTTAATACAGGGATTAGTGTCTGGAACACAGTGTCAGAGAGTGTGGGATAGGCTGAATTAATCCAGGGGTTAGGGTCTGAAACACAGTGTCTGAGAGTGTGGGATACGGCGGATTAATCCAGGGGTTAGGCTCTGGAACACAGTGCATGAGAGTGTGGGATGGGCCGGATTAATCCAGGGGTTAGGGTCTGGAACACAGTGCCTGAGAGTGTGGGATAGGCTGGATTAAACCAGGGCTTAGGGTCTTGAACACAGTGTCTGAGAATGTGGGTTAGGCCGGATTAATCCAGGTGTTAGGGTCTGGAATACAGTGCCTGAGAGTGTGGGATAGGGCGGATTAATCCAGGGGTTTTAGTCTGTAATACAGTTTCTGAGAGTGTGGGATGGGCCAGATTAAGGCAGGGTTTAGGGTCTGAAACAGAGTGGCTGAGAGTCAGGGATAGACCAGATTAATCCAGGGGTTAGGCTCTGGAATACAGTGCCTGCGAGTGTGCGGGAGGCTGAATTAATTCAGGTAAGAGGGTCTGGAACACAGTGCCTTAGAGATTGGGATAGGCCGGATTAATCCACGGGTTATGTTCTGGAACACACTGCCTGAGAATGTGGGGGAGGCTGGATTAATCCAGGGGTTAGGGTGTGGAACAAAATGCCTAAGAGCGTGGGATAGACCAGATTAATTCAAGGATTTAGGGTCTGGAGCACAGTGCCTGAGAGAGTGGGATAGGCTGGATTAATCCAGGGGTTAGAATCTGGAACACAGTGTCTGAGGGTGTGGGTTTGGCTGGATTAATCCAGGTGTTAGGGTCTGGAACACAGTGCCTGAGAATGTGGGTTAGGCCGGATTCATCCAGGGGTTAGGGTTTGGAACACAGTGTCTGAGAGTGTAGGATAGGTGTGAATAATCCAGGGGTTAGGGTCAGGAACACAGTGTCTGAGAATGTGGGTTAGGCCGGCTTAATCCAGGGGTTAGGCTCTGGAACACAGTGCCTGAGATGTGTGGGTGAGGCCGGATTAATCCAGCGATTAGGGTCTGGTACACAGTGCTTGAGAATGTGGGATAGGCCGGAGTAATCCACGGGTTAGGTTTTGGAACACACTGCCTGAGAGTGTGGGGGAGGCTGGATTAATCCAGGGGTTAGGGTGTGGAACAAAGTGCCTGAGAGTGTGGAATAGGCCGGATTTATCCACGGTTAGGGTCTGGAACACAGTGCCTGAGAGTGTGCGATAGGCCGGATTGATCCAGGAGTTAGTGTCTGGAACACAGTGTCTGAGGGTGTGGATTTGGCTGGATTAATCCAGGGGTTAGGGTCTGGAACACAGTGTCTGAGAGTATGGGATAGGGCAGATTAATCCAGGGGTTTTGGTCTGGAATACAGTTTCTGAGAGTGTGGGATAGGCCAGATTAATGCAGGGTTTAGGGACTGAAACAGAGTGGCTGAGAGTCAGGGATAAACCAGATTAATCCAGGGGTTAGGGTGTGGAACAAAGTGCCTGAGAGCGTGGGATAGACCAGATTAATTCAAGGATTTAGGGTCTGGAGCACAGTGCCTGAGAGTGTGGGATAGGCTGAAATAATCCAGGGTTAAGGGTCTGTAAAACAGTGTCTGAGGGTGTAGGTTTGGCTGGATTAATCCAGGTGTTAGCGTCTGGAACACAGTGCCTGAGAGTGTGGGGTAGGCCGGATTAATCCAGGGGTTCGGTTCTGGAACACATTGTCTGAGAGTGTGGGATAGGCCGGATTAATCCAGGGGTTAGGGTCTGGAACACTGTCTGAGAGTGTACGATAGGCCGGGTCAATCCAGGGTTTATTGTCGGGAATAGAGTGTCTGAGAGTATGGTGGTGGTCGGTTTAATACAGGGGTTAGTGTCTGGAACACAGTGTCACAGAGTGTGGGATTGGCTGAATTAATCCAGGGTTTTGAGTCTGTAACACAGTGGCTGAGAGTGTGTGGTAGGCCAGGTCAATCCAGGTGTTAGGGAATGGAACACAGTATCTGAGAGTGTGGGGGAGGCAGAATTCATCCAGGAGTTAGGGTCTGCAACACTGTGCCTGAGAGTGTGGTATAGTCCGGATTAATCCAGAGGTTAGGGTCTGGATCACATTTCCTGAGAGCGTGGGGTAGGCACGGTTAATCTAGGGGTTAGTGTATGGAACACATTGCCTGATAGTGTGCGATAGGCCGGATTAATCCAGGGGTTAGTGTCTGGAAAACAGTGCCTGTGAATGTGGGATAGGCCGGATTCATCCAGGGATTATGTCTGGAACACAGTGCCTGAGAGTGTGGGGAGGCCGGATTAATCCAGGGATTACGGTCTGGAAGACAGTGCCTGAGTACTTGGGATAGGCCGGATTAATCCGGGGGTTAGGGTGTGGATCACAGTTTCTGAGGGTGTGGAATTGGCCGGTCTATCCAGGGGTTAGTGTCTGGAACGCTGTGCCTGAGAGTGCGGGATTGGGCGGATTAATCCAGGGGTTTTGGTCTGGAATAGAGTTTCTGCGAGTGTGGGATGGGCCAGATTAATGCAGGGTTTAGGGTCTGAAAGAGAGTGCCTGAGAGTCAGGGATAGGCCAGATTAATCCAGGGGTTATGGCCTGGAACACAGTGCCTGAGAGAGTGGGATAGGCCGGATTAATCCAGGGGTTAGGGTCTGGAACACAGTGTCTGAGAGAGTGGGATAGGTCGGATTAATCCAAGGGTTAGGGTGTGGAACACTGTGCCTGAGAGTGTAGGGTAGGTGTGAATAATCCAGGGGTTAGGGTCTGGAATACAGTGCCTGAGAGTGTGGGATAGGCCTTATTAATCCAGGGGTTAGGGTGTGGAACACAGTGTCTGAGAGTGTGGGATACGGCGGATTAATCCAGAGGTTAGGGTCTGGAACACAGTGCTTGAGTGTGGGATACGGCGGATTAATCCAGAGGTTAGGGTCTGGAACACTGTGCCTGAGAGTGTAGGGTAGGTGTGAATAATCCAGGGGTTAGAGTCTGGAATACATTGCCTGAGAGTGTGGGATAGGCCAGGTCAATCCAGGGTTGACGGTCTGGAATTAATCGAGGGTTTAGGATCTGGAAAACAGTGCCTGAGAGAGTGGGACAGGCTGGATTAATCCAGGGGTTAGGGTCTGGAACACAGTGCCTGAGTGTGTGGGGGAGGCCGTATTTATCCAGGGGCTAGTGTCTGGAACACAGTGTCTGAGAGTGTGGAATAGGCCAGATTAATCCAGGGGTTAGGGTCTGGAACACAGTGTCTGAGAGTGTATGATAGGCCGGGTCAATCCAGGGTTTATTGTCGGGAATACAGTGTTTGAGAGAATGGTGGTGGTCAGTTTAATACAGGGGTTAGTGTCTGGAACACAGTGTCACAGTGTGTGGGCTAGGCTGAATTAATCGAGGGTTTAGGGTCAGTAAAACAATGTCAGAGCGTGTGGGTTTGGCGGAATTAATCGAAGGCTTAGGGTCTGGAACACAGTGTCGAGTTTGTGAGATAGGCCAGATTCTTCCAGGGGTTAGGGTCTGGAACACATTGCCTGAGAGTGTGGGTTAGGCTGGATTAATCCAGGGGTTTGGGTCTGGAACACAGTGCCTGAGAATGCGGAATAGGCCGGATTCATCCAGGGATGATGTCTGGAAAACTGTGCCTGAGAGTGTGGGGAGGCCGGATTAATCCAGGGGTTAGGGTCTGGAACACAGTGACTGAGAGTGTGGGGTAGGCCAGGTCAATCCAGGTGTTAAGGTCTGGAACACAGTTCTGAGAGTGTGGGATAGGCCGGATTAATCCAGTGGTTCGTTTCTGGAACACTGTGTCTGAGAGTGTGGTATAGGCCGGATTAATCCAGGGGTTAGTGTCTGGAAAACAGTGCCTGAGAATGTGGAATAGGCTGGATTCATCCAGGGGTTATGGTCTGAAACACAGTGCCTGAGAGTGTGGGGTAGGCCAGGTTAATCCAGGTGTTAAGGTCTGGAACACAGTGTCTGAGAGTGTGGTATCGGCCGGATTAATCCAGGGGTTAGTGTCTGGAAAACAGTGCCTGAGAATGTGGCATAGGCGGGTTCATCCAGGGATTGTGTCTGGAACACAGTGCCTGAGAGTGTGGGGAGGCCGGATTAATCCAGGGGTTAGGGTCTGGAACACAGTGCCTTAGTGCTTGGAATAGGCCGGATTAATCCAGTGATTAGGGTCTGGAACACAGTGTCTGAGAGTGTACGATAGGCCGGGTCAATCCAGGGGTTAGTGGCTAGAACGCTGTGCCTGAGAGTGCGGGATAAGGCGGATTAATCCAGGGGTTTTGGTCTGGAATAGTTTCTGAGAGTGTGGGATGGGCCAGATTAATGCAGGGTTTAGGGTCTGAACGAGAGTGCCTGAGAGTCAGGGATAGGCCAGATTAATCCAGGGGTTATGGCCTGGAACACAGTGCCTGAGAGAGTGGGATAGGCCGGATTAATCCAGGGGTTTGGCTCTGGAACACAGTGCCTGAGAGTGTGCGGGAGGCCGGATTTATCCAGGGGTCAGGGTCTGGAACACAGTGTCTGAGAAGGTGGGTTCGGCCGAATTAATCCACGTGTTAGGGTCTGGAACACAGTGTCTGAGTATGGGATAGGCCGGATTAATCCAGGGGTTCGGTTCTGGAACACAGTGTCTGAGAGTGTGGAGTAGGCCAGGTCAATCCAGGTGTTAGGGACTGGAACACAGTTTTTGAGAGTGTGGTATAGGCCGGATTAATCCAGGGGTTAGTGTCTGGAAAACAGTGCCTGAGAATGTGGAATAGGTCGGATTCATCCAGGGATTATGTCTGGAACACAGTGCCTGAGAGTGTGGGGAGGCCGGATTAATCCAGGGGTTAGGGTCTGGAACACAGTGTCACAGATTGTGGGATAGGCTGAATTAATCCAGGGTTTAGGGTCTGTAACACAGTGCCTGAGTGTGTGGGGTAGGCCAGGTCAATCAAGGTGTTAGGGTCTGGAACACAGTCTCCGAGAGTGTGGGATAGGCCGGATTAATCTAGTGGTTCGTTTCTGGAACACTGTGTCTGAGAGTGTGGTATAGGCAGGATTAATCCAGGGGTTAGTGTC
Organism: Chiloscyllium plagiosum; assembly: GCF_037043375.1. NCBI lineage: Eukaryota > Metazoa > Chordata > Chondrichthyes > Orectolobiformes > Hemiscylliidae > Chiloscyllium > Chiloscyllium plagiosum. The sequence continues at coordinate 36,843,004 of NW_028270181.1, read as the reverse complement.
AGGAAAACAGTGTCTGAGAGTGTGGGGAGGCCGGATTAATCCAGGGGTTAGGGTCTGGAACACAGTGTCTGAGAGTGTGGGATTGGCCAGATTCATCCAGGGGTTAGGCTCTGGAACACAGTGCCTGAGAGTGTGCGGGAGGCCAGGTCAATCCAGTGGTTATGGTCAGGAACAGTGCCTGAGAGTGTGGGATAGGCCGTTTTAATCCAGGAGTTAGGGTCTGGAATACGTGCCTGAGAGAGTGGGATAGGCCAGGTCTATCCAGGGTTGAGGGTCTGGAATACATTATCTGAGAGAGTGGGATAGGCTGGATTAATCCAGGGGTTAGGTTCTGGAACAGAATGCCTGAGAGTGTGGGGTAGGCCAGGTCAATCCAGGTGTTAGGGTCTGGAATATAGTGTCTGAGAGTATGGGATAGGCCGGATCAATCCAGGGGTTAGGCTCTGGAACACAGTGCTTGAGAGTGTGCAGGAGGCCGGATTTATCCAGGGGTAAGGGTCTGGAACACAGTGTCTGAGAATGTGGGTTAGGCCAGATTAATCCAGGGGTTAGGGTCTGGAAAGCATTGCCTGAGAGAGTGGGATAGGCCGGATTAATCCAGGGGTTAGGGTCTTGAACACAGTGCCTGAGAATGTAAATTAGGCCGGCGTAATCCAGGGGTTAGGGTGTGGAACACAGTGCCTGAGAGTGTGGGTTAGGCCGGATTAATCCAGGGGTTAGGGTCAGGAAAACAGTGCCTGAAAGTGTGGGCTAGGCCGGATTAATCCAGAGTTTAGGGTCTGGAAAACAGGACCTGAGAGTGTGGGAGAGGTGGGAATAATCCAGGGTTTAGGATCTGTAACACAGTTCCTGAGAATTTGGGATAGGCCGGATTAATCCAGCTTTTAGAGTCTGGAACACAGTGCCTAGGAGTGTGGGATAGGCTGGATTAATCCAGGGGTTAGATTCTGGAACACAGTGCCTGAGAGTATGGGTCAGGCCGTTTTAATTCAGGGGTTAGAGTCTGGAATACAGTGCCTGAGAGAGTGGGATAGGAAGGATTTATCTAGGGGTTGGAGTCTGTAACACAGTGTCTGAGAATGTGGGTTAGGCCAGATTAATCCAGGGGTTAGGCTCTGGAACACAGTGCCTGAGAGTGTGCGGGAGGCCGAATTAATTCAGGGGTTAGGATCTGGAACACAGTGCCTGAGAGATTGGGATAGGCCGGATTAATCCAGGGGTTAGGGACGGGAAAACAGTGCCTGAGGGTGTGGGATAGGGCAGATTCATACAGGGATTATGTCTGGAACACAGTGCCAGAGAGTATGTTGGTGGTTGGTTTAATGCTGGGATTCGTGTCTGGAACACAGTGCCTGAGAGTGTGGGGAGGCAGGATTAATCCAGGGATTAGGATCTGGAACACACTGTCTGAGAGTGTGGGATAGGTCGGATTAATCCAGGGGTAAAGGTCTGGAACACAGTGTCTGAGAATGTGGATTACGCCGGCTTAATCCAGGGGTTAGGCTCTGGAACACAGTGTCTGAGGGTGTGGGTTTGGCTGGATTAATCGAAGGCTTAGGGTCTGGAACACAGTGCCTGAGAGTGTGGGATTGGCCGGATTAATCCAGGTGTTAGGGTCTGGAACACAGTGTCTGAGAGTGTGGAATAGGCCGGTCAATCCAGGGGTTAGTGTCTGGGACACAGTGCCAGAGAGTGTGGGATAGGCCGGGTCAATCAGGGTTTATTGTCGGGAATACAGTGTCTGAGAGAATGGTGGTGGTCGGTTTAATACAGGGGTTAGTGTCAGAGAGAGTGGGATAGGCTGAATTAATCCAGGGGTTATGGTCTGAAACACAGTGCCTGTGAGTGTGGGGGAGGCCAGGTCAGTCCAGGTGTTAAGGTCTGGAACACAGTGTCTGAGAGTGTGGGATAGGCCGGATTAATCCAGTGGTTCTTTTCTGGAACACTGTGTCTGAGAGTGTGGTATAGGCCGGATTAATCTAGGGGTTAGTGTCTGGAAAACAGTGCCTGAGAATGTGGAATAGGCGGGTCCATCCAGGGATTGTGTCTGGAACACAGTGCCTGAGAGTGTGGGATAGGCCGGATTAATCTAGTGGTTCGTTTCTGGAACACTGTGTCTGAGAGTGTGGTATAGGCTGGATTAATCCAGGGGTTAGTGACAGGAAAACAGTGCCTGAGAGTGTGGGGAGGCCGGATTAATCCAGGGGTTAGGGTCTGGAACACAGTGCCTTAGTGCTTGGAATAGGCCGTATTAATCCAGGGGTTAGTGTCTGGAACACAGTGTCTAAGAGTGTACGATAGGCCGGGTCAATCCAGGGGTTAGTGCCTAGAACGCTGTGCCTGAGAGTGCGGGATAAGGCGGATTAATCCAGGGGTTTTGGTCTGGAATACAGTTTCTGAGAGTATGGGATGGGCCAGATTAATGCAGGGTTTAGGGTCTGAAACAGAGTGCCTGAGAGTCAGGGATAGGCCAGATTAATCCAGGGGTTATGGCCAGGAACACAGTGCCTGAGAGAGTGGAATAGGCCGGATTAATCCAGGGGTTAGGCTCTGGAACACAGTGCCTGAGAGTGTGCGGGATGCCAAATTAATTCAGGGGTCAGGGTCTGGAACACAGTGTCTGAGAAGGTGGGTTCGGCCGGATTAATCCACTTGTTAGGGTCTGGAACACAGTGTCTGAGTATGGGATAGGCCGGATTAATCCAGTGGTTCGGTTCTGGAACACAGTGCCTTAGTGCATGGGATAGGCCGGATTAATCCAGGGGTTAGGGTCTGGAACACAGTGTTACAGATTGTGGGATAGGCTGAATTAATCCAGGGTTTAGGGTCTGTAACACAGTGCCTGAGTGTGTGTGGTAGGCCAGGTAAATCCAGGTGTTAAGGTCTGGAACACAGTGTCTGAGAGTGTGGGATAGGCCGGATTAATCTAGTGGTTCGTTTCTGGAACACTGTGTCTGAGAGTGTGGTATAGGCTGGATTAATCCAGGGATAAGTGTCAGGAAAACAGTGCCTGAGAGTGTGGGGAGGCCGGATTAATCCAGGGGTTAGGGTCTGGAACACAGTGTCTGAGAGTGTGGAATTGGCCGGTCAATCCAGGGATTAGTGCCTGGAACGTTGTGCCTGAGAGTGTGGGATAGGGCGGATTAATCCAGGGGTTTTGGTCTGGAATACAGTTTCTGAGAGTGTGGGATGGGCCAGATTAATGCAGGGTTTAGAGTCTGAAAGAGAGTGCCTGAGAGTCAGGGATAGGCCAGATTAATCCAGGGGTTATGGCCTGGAACACAGTGCCTGAGAGAGTGGGATAGGCCGGATTAATCCAGGGGTTAGGGTCTGGAACACAGTGCCTGAGAGAGTGGGATAGGCCGGGTTAATCCAGGGGTTAGCGTCTGGAACACAGTGCCTGAGAGTGTGGGATATGGCGGATTAATCCAGAGGTTAGGGTTTGGAACAGAATGCCTGAGAGTGTGGGGGAGGCCAGGTCAATCCAAGTGTTAATGTCTGGAATACAGTGCCTGAGAGTCAGGGATAGGCCAGATTAATCCAGGGGTTAGGCTCTGGAACACAGTGCCTGAGAGTGTGCGGGAGGCCGGATTTATCCAGGGGTCAGGGTCTGGAACACAGTGTGTGAGGATGTGGGTTCGGCCGGATTAATCCACGTGTTAGGGTCTGGAACACAGTGTCTGAGATTATGGGATCGGCCGGATTAATCCAGTGGTTCGGTTCTGGAACACAGTGTCTGAGAGTGTACGATAGGTCGGGTCAATCCAGGGTTATTGTCGGGAATACAGTGTCTGAAAGTATGGTGATGGTCGGTTTAATACAGGGTATGTGTCTGGAACACAGTGTCAGAGAGAGTGGGATAGACTGAATTAATCCAGGGTTTAGGGTCTGGAAAACAGTGCCTGAGAGTGTGGGATAGGCCAGATTAATCCAGGGGTTAGGCTCTGGAACACAGTTTCTGAGAGTGTGGGGGAGGCTGGATTTATCCAGGGGTTAGTGTCTGGAACACAGTGCCTGACAGTCAGTGATAGGCTGGATTAATCCAGGGTTAGGGTCTGGAACACACTGCCTGAGAGTGTGGAATAGGCCGGATTAATCCTGAGGTTAGAGTCTGGAACACAGTGCCTGAGAGTGTGGAATAGGCCGGATTAATCCAGGGGTTAAGGTCTGAAACAGAGTGCCTGAGAGTGTCGTATAGGTGGGAATAATCCAGGGGTTAGGGTAAGGAATTCAGTGCCTGAGAGTGTGGGGAAGGCCAGGTCAATCCAGGTGTTAGGGTCTGGAACATAGTGTCTAAGAGTTTGAGATAGGCCGTCTAAATCCAGTGGTTCGGTTCTGGAACACTGTGTCTGAGAGTGTACGATAGGCCGTCAATCCAGGGTTAATTGTCGGGAATACAGTGTCTGAGAGAATGGTGGTTGTCGGTTTAATACAGGGGTTAGTGTCTGGAACACAGTGTCAGAGAGTGTGGGATAGGCTGAATTAATCCAGAGTTTAGGGTCTGTAACACAGTGTCTGAGGGTGTGGGTTTGGCTGGATTAATCCAGGTGTTAGCGTCTGGAAGACAGTGCCTGAGAGTGTGGGATTGGCCGGATTAATCCTGAGGTTAGAGTCTGGAACACAGTGCCTGAGAGTGTGGAATAGACTGAATTAATCCAGGGTTAAGGGTCTGTAAAACAGTGTCTGAGGGTGTGGGATTGGCTGGATTAATCCAGGTCTTAGCGTCTGGACACAGTGCCTGAGAGTGTGGGATTGGCTGGATTAATCCAGGTGTTAGGGTCTGGAACACAGTGCCTGAGAGTGTGGGGTAGGCCGGATTAATCCAGGGGTTCGGTTCTGGAACACAGTGTCTGAGAGTGTTCGATAGGCCGGGTCAATCCAGGGTTTATTGTCGGGAATACAGTGTCTGAGAGTATGGTGGTGGTCGGTTTAATACAGGGGTTAAAGTCTGGAACACAGTGTCACAGAGTGTGGGATAGGCTGAATTAATCCAGGGTTTTGAGTCTGTAACACAGTGGCTGAGAGTGTGGGGTAGGCAGGTCAATCCAGGTGTTAGGGAGTGGAACACAGTATCTGAGAGTGTGGGGGAGGCAGAATTCATCCAGGAGTTCGGGTCTGGAACACTGTGCCTGAGAGTGTGGTATAGGGCAGATTAATCCAGGGGTTAGGGTCTGGATCACAGTGCCTGAGTGCGTGGGGTAGGCACGGTTAATCTAGGGGTTAGTGTCTGGAACACAGTGTCTGAGAGTGTGGGGTTGGCCGGGTCAATCCAGGGGTTAGTGTCTGGAACACAGTGCCTGAGAATGTGGGATAGGCCGGATTCATCCAGGGATTATGTCTGGAACACAGTGCCTGAGAGTGTGTGGAGGCCAGATTAATCCAGGGGTTACGGTCTGGAAGACAGTGCCTGAGTGCTTGGGATAGGCCGGATTAATCCGGGGGTTAGGGTCTGGAACGCTGTGCCTGAGAGTGCGGGATTGGGCGGATTAATCCAGGTGTTTTGGTCTGGAATAGAATTTCTGAGAGTGTGGGATGGGCCAGATTAATGCAGGGTTTAGGGTCTGAAAGAGAGTGCCTGAGAGTCAGGGACAGGCCAGATTAATCCAGGGGTTATGGCCTGGAACACAGTGCCTGAGAGTCAGGGATAGGCTAGATTAATCCAGGGGTTATGGCCTGGAACACAGTGCCTGAGAGAGTGGGATAGGCTGGATTAATCCAGGGGTTAGGGTCTGGAACACTGTGCCTGAGAGAGTGGGATAGGCCGGATTAATCCAGGGGTTAGGGTCTGGAACACAGTGTCTGAGAGTATGGGATACGGCGGATTAATCCAGAGGTTAGGGTCTGGAACACTGTGCCTGAGAGTGTGGGGTAGGCTGGATTAATCCAGTGGTTAGGGTATGGAACACAGTGCCTGAGAGTGTGGGGTAGGCCGGATTAATCCAGGGGTTACGTTCTGAAACACAGTGCCTGAGAGTGTGGGATAGGCCGGATTAATCCAGAGGTTAGAGTCTGGAACACAGTGCCTGAGAGTGTGGTATAGGTGGGAATAATCCAGGGGTTACGGTATGGAATTCAGTGCCTTTGAGTGTGGGATAGGCCGGATTAATCCAGGGGTTCGGGTCTGTAACATAGTGCCTGAGAGTGTGTGGAAGGCCAGGTCAATCCAGGTGTTAGGGTGTGGAACACAGTTTCTGAGAGTGTGGGATAGGCCGAAATAATCCAGTGGTTCGTTTGTGGAACACTGTGTCTGAGAGTGTGGTATAGGCCGGATTAATCCAGGGGTTAGTGTCTGGAAAACAGTGCCTGAGAATGTGGAATAGGCCGGATTCATCCAGAGATTATGTCTGGAACACAGTGCCTGAGAGTGTGGGGAGGCCGGATTAATCCAGGGGTTAGGGTCTGGAACACAGTGTCTGAGAGTGTAGGGTAGGCCGGGTCAATCCAGGGTTTATTGTCGGGAATACAGTGTCTGAGAGAATGGTGGTGGTCGGTTTAATACAGGGGTTAGTGTCTGGAACACAGTGTCAGAGAGTGTGGTATAGGCTGAATTAATCCAGGGGTTATGGTCTGAAACACAGTGTCTGAGAGTGTGGGATAGGCCGGATTAATCCAGTGGTTCGTTTCTGGAAAACAGTGTCTGAGAGTGTGGGATAGGCCGGATTAATCCAGGGGTTAGTGTCTGGAACACAGTGCCTGAGAATGTGGAATAGGCGGGTTCATCCAGGGATTGTGTCTGGAACACAGTGCCTGGGAGTGAGGGGAGGCCGGATTAATCCAGGGGTTAGGGTCTGGAACATAGTGCCTGAGAGTGAATCCAGGGGTTAGTGCCTAGAACGCTGAGCCTGAGAGTGCGTGTTAAGGCGGATTAATCCAGGGGTTTTGGTCTGGAATACAGTTTCTGAGAGTGTGGGATGGGCCAGATTCATGCAGGGTTTAGGGTCTGAAAGAGAGTGCCTGAGAGTCAGGGATAGGCCAGATTAATCCAGGGTTTATGGCCTGGAACACAGTGCCTGAGAGAGTTCGATAGGCCAGATTAATCCAGGGGTTAGGCTCTGGAACACAGTGCCTGAGAGTGTGCGGGAGGCCGGATTTATCCAGGGGTCAGGGTCTGGAACACAGTGTCTGAGAGTGTGGAGTAGGCCTAATTAATCCAGAGGTTCGTTTCTGGAAAACAGTGCGTGAGAATGTGGAATAGGCCGGATTCATCCAGGGATTATGTCAGGAACACAGTGCCTGAGAGTGTGGGGAGGCCGGATTTATCCAGGGGTTAGGTTCTGGAACACAGTGCCTTAGTGCATGGGATAGGCCGGATTAATCCAGGGGTTAGGGTTTGGAACACAGTGTCACAGATTGTGGGATAGGCTGAATTAATCCAGTGTTTAGGGTCTGTAACACAGTGCCTGAGTGTGTGGGGTAGGCCTGGTCAATCCAGGTGTTAAGGTCTGGAACACAGTGTCTGAGAGTGTGGGATAGGCCGGATTAATCTAGTGGTTCGTTTCTGGAACACTGTGTCTGAGAGTGTGGTCTCGGGCGGATTAATCCAGGGGTTAGGGTCTGGAGTACAGTGCCTGAGAGTGTGGGATAGGTGTGAATAATCCAGGGGTTAGGGTCTGGAACACAGTGCCTGAGAGTGTGCTGGCGGCAGAATTAATTCAGGTGTTAGAGTCTGGAAAACAGTGCCTGAGAGTGTGGGGAGGCCGGATTAATCCGGGGGTTAGGGTCTGGAACACAGTGTCTGAGAGTGTGGAATAGGCCGGTCAATCCAGGGGTTAGTGCCTGGAACGCTGTGCCTGAGAGTGCGGGATAGGGCGGATTAATCCAGGGGTTTTGGTCTGGAATACAGTTTCTGAGAGTGTGGGATGGGCCAGATTAATACAGGGTTTAGAGTCTGACAGAGAGTGCCTGAGAGTCAGGGATAGGCCAGATTAATCCAGGGGTTATGGCCTGGAACACAGTGCCTGAGAGAGTGGGATAGGCCGGATTAATCCAGGGGTTAGGGTCTGGAACGCAGTGCCTGAGAGAGTGGGATAGGCCGGGTTAATCCAGGGGTTAGGGTTTGGAACACAGTGCCTGAGAGTGTGGGATATGGCGGATTAATCCAGTGGTTAGGGTCTGGAACAGAGTGCCTGAGAGTGTGGGGGAGGCCAGGTCAATCCTGGTGTTAGTGTCTGGAATACAGTGCCTGAGAGTCAGGGATAGGCCGGGTTAATCCAGGGGTTAGGCTCTGGAACACAGTGCCTGAGAGTGTGCGGGAGGCCGGATTTATCCAGGGGTCAAGGTCTGGAACACAGTGTCTGAGAATGTGGGTTCGGCCGGATTAATCCACGTGTTAGGGTGTGGAACACAGTGCCTGAGAGTATGGGGTCGGCCGGATTAATCCAGTGGTTCGGTTCTGGAACACAGTGTCTGAGAGTGTACGATAGGCCGGGTCAATCCAGGGTTATTGTCGGGAATACAGTGTCTGAGAGTATGGTGATGGTCGATTTAATACAGGGATTAGTGTCTGGAACACAGTGTCAGAGAGAGTGGGATAGGCTGAATTAATCCAGGGTTTAGGGTCTGGAAAACAGTGCCTGAGAGTGTGGGATAGGCCAGATTAATCCAGGGTTTAGGCTCTGGAACACAGTGCCTGAGAGTGTGGGGGAGGCTGGATTTATCCAGGGGTTAATGTCTGGAACACGGTGCCTGGCAGTTAGGGATAGGCTGGATTAATCCAGGGTTAGGGTCTGGAACACACTGCCTGAGAGAGTGGGATAGGCCGGGTTAATCCAGGGGTTAGGGTTTGGAACACAGTGCCTGAGAGTGTGGGATATGGCGGATTAATCCAGAGGTTAGGGTCTGGAACAGAGTGCCTGAGAGTGTGGGGGAGGCCAGGACAATCCTGGTGTTAGTGTCTGGAATACAGTGCCTGAAAGAATGGGATAGGCCGGATTAATCCAGGGGTTAAGGTCTGAAACAGAGTGCCTGAGAGTGTGTTATAGGTGGGAATAATCCAGGGGTTAGGGGAAGGAATTCAGTGCCTGAGAGTGTGGGGAAGGCCAGGTCAATCCAGGTGTTAGGGTCTGGAACACAGTGTCTGAAAGTATGGGATAGGCCGGATTAATCCTGTGGTTCAGTTCTGGAACACAGTGTCTGAGATTGTACGATAGGCCGGGTCAATCCAGGGTTAATTGTCGGGAATATAGTGTCTGAGAGAATGGTAGTTGTCGGTTTAATACAGGGGTTAGTGTCTGGAACACAGTGTCAGAGAGTGTGGGATAGGCTGAATTAATCCAGGGTTTAGGGTCTGTAACACAGTGCCTGAGAGTGTGGGGTAGGCCAGGTCAATCCAGGTGTTAGGGACTGGAACACAGTTTCTGAGAGTGTGGGATAGGCTGGATTAATCCAGTGGTTCGTTTCTGGAAAACAGTGCCTGAGAATGAGGAATAGGCCGGATTCATCCAGGGATTATGTCTGGAACACAGTGCCTGAGAGTGTGGGGAGGCCGGATTAATCCCGGGGTTAAAGTCTGGAGCACAGTGCCTTAGTGCTTGGGATGGGCCGGATTAATCCAGTGGTTCGGTTCTGGAACACAGTGTCTGAAAGTGTACAATAGGAAGGGTCAATCCAGGGTTTATCGTCGGGAATACAGTGTCTGAGAGAATGGTGGTGGTTGGTTTAATACAGGGGTTAGTGTCTGGAACACAGTGTCACAGAGTGTGGGATAGGCTGGATTAATCCAGTGGTTCGTTTCTGGAAGACAGTGTCTGAGAGTGTGGAATAGGCCGGATTAATCCAGGGGTTAGGGTCTGGAACACAGTGTCTGAGAGTGTATGATAGGCCGGGTCAATCCAGGGTTTATTGTCGGGAATACAGTGTCTGAGAGAATGGTGGTGATCGGTTTAATACAGGGATTACTGTCTGGAACACAGTGTCAGAGAGTGTGGGATTGGCCGGATGAATCGAGGGTTTAGGGTCTGGAAAACAGTGTCTGAGTTTGTGAGATAGGCCAGATTAATCCAGGGGTTAGGGTCTGGAACACAGTGCCTGAGAGTGTGGGATAGGCTGGATTAGTCCAGGGGTTATGTTCTGGAACAAAGTGCCTGATAGTGTGGGGTAGGCCGGATTAATCCAGGGTTTAAGGTCTGGAACACAGTGCCTGAGAGTGCGGGGTAGGCCAGGTCAATCCAGGTGTTAAGGTCTGGAACACAGTATCTGAGAGTGTGGGGGAGGCTGAATTAATCCAGGGGTTAGGTTCTGGAACACAGTGCCTGAGAGTGTGGGGAAGACCAGGTCAATCCAGGTGTTAAGGTCTGGAACACAGTGTCTGAGAGTGTGTGCTGGGCCGGATTAATCCAGTGGTTCGTTTCTGGAACACTGTGTCTGAGAGTGTGGTATAGGGCGGATTAATCCAGGGGTTAGGGTCTGGAATACAGTGCCTGAGAGTGTGGGATAGGTGTAAATAATCCAGGGGTTAGGGTCTGGAACACAGTGCCTGAGAACGTGCTGGCGGCAGAATTAATTCAGGTGTTAGGGTCTGGAACACAGTGCCTTAGAGATTGGGATAGGCCGGATTAATCCAGGGGTTTGTCTCTGGAAATCAGTGCCTGAGAATATGGGATAGGCCGGTTTCATCCAGGGATTATGTCTGGAACACAGTGCCCGAGACTGTGAGGAGGCCGGGTTCATCCAGGGTTTAGGGTCTTGAACGCAGTGCCTGAGTGCTTGGGATAGGCCGGATTAATGCTGGGGTTAGGGTCTGGAACACAGTGCCTGAGAGTGTGGGATAGGTGTGAATTATCCAGGGGTTAGGGTCTGGAACACAGTGTCTGAGAGTGTGGAATAGGCCGGTCAATCCAGGGGTTAGTGTCTGGAACGCTGTGCCTGAGAGTGTGGGATATGGTGGATTAATCCATGGGTTTTGGTCTGGAATACAGTTTCTGAGAGTGTGGGAGGGGCCAGATTAAAGTGAGGTCTGCAGATGCTGGAGATCAAAGTTGAAACTTTATTGCTGGAACAGCACAGCAGGTCAGGCAGCATCCAGGGAACAGGAGAGCCTGAAGAAGGGCCTGTGCCCGAAACGTCGAATCTCCTGTTCCCTGGATGCTGCCTGACCTGCTGTGCTGTTCCAGCAATAAAGTTTCAACCATGGGCCAGATTAATGCAGGGTTTAGGGTCTGAAAGAGAGTGCTTGAGAGTCAGGGACAGGTCAGATTAATCCAGGGGTTATAGCCTGGAACACAGTGCCTGAGAGTGTGGGATAGACCGGAATAATCCAGAGGTTACAGTCTGGAACACAGTACCTGAGAATGTGGGATAGGCCAGAATTATCCAGAGGTTAGGGTCTGGAACACAGTGCCTGAGAATGTGGGATAGGCCGGATTAATCCGGGGGTTCGGGTCTGGAACACAGTGCCTGAGAGTGTGGGTTAGGCCGGATTAATCCTAGGGTTAGGGTCTGGAACACAGTGCCTGAGAGTTTGGGATACGGCAGATTAATCCAGAGGTTAGGGTCTGGAACACAGTTCCTGAGACTGTGGGATTAGCCAGATTAATCCAGAGGTTAGGGTCTGGAACACAGTGCCTGAGAGTGTGGAATAGGCCCAATTAATCCAGAGGTTAGGGTCTGGAACACTGTGCGTGAGAGTCTGGGAGAGGTGTGAATAATCCAGGGGTTAGGGTCTGGAACAGAATGCCTGAGATGTGGGGTAGGCCAGGTCAATCCAGGTGTTAGTGTCTGGAATACAGTGCCTGTGAGTATGGGATAGGCTGGTTCAATCCAGGGGTTAGACTCTGGAACTCAGTGGCTGAGAGTGTGCGAGAGGCTGGTTTTATACAGGGGTTCGGGTCTGGAACACAGTGTCTGAGAATGCGGGTTCGGCCGGATTCATCCAGGTGTTAGGATCTGGAACACTGTGTCTGAGACTATGGGATAGGCCGGATTAATCCAGTGGCTCGGTTCGGGAACACAGTGTCTGAGCGTGTACGATAGGCCAGGTCAATCCAGGGTTTATTGTCGGGAATACAGTGTCTGAGAGTATGGTGGTGGCCGGTTTAATACAGGGGTTAGTGTCTGGAACACAGTGTCACAGAGTGTGGGATAGGCTGAATTAATCCAGGGTTTAGAGTCTGTAACACAGTGGCTGAGAGTGTGGTATAGGCCGGATTAATCCAGGGGTTAATGTCTGGAAAACAGTGTCTGAGAGTGTACGATAGGCCGGGTCAATCCAGGGTTTATTGTCGGGAATACAGTGTCTGAGAGAATGGTGGTGGTCGGTTTAATACAGGGGTTAGTGTCTGGAACACAGTGTCAGAGAGTGTGCGATTGGCTGAATTAATCCAGGGGTTAGGGTCTGGAACACAGTGCCTGAGAGTGTGGGGTAGGCCAGGTCAATCCAGGTGTTAAGGTCCGGAACACTGTGTCTGAGAGTGTGGTATAGGCCGGATTAATCCAGGGGTTAGGGTCTGGAATACAGTGCCTGAGAGTGTGCTGGCAGCAGAATTAATTCAGGTGTTAAGGTCTGGAACACAGTGCCTTAGAGATTGGGATAGGCCGGAATAATCCAGGGGTTAGTGTCTGGAAAACACTGCCTGAGAATATGGGATAGGCCGGATTCATCCAGGGATTATGTTTGGAACACAGTGCCCGAGAGTGTGGGAAAAGGTGTGAATTATCCCGGGGTTAGGGTCTTGAACACAGTGTCTGAGAGTGTGGGATGGGCCAGATTAATGCAGGGGTTAGTGTCTGGAACACAGTGTGAGAGAGTGTGGGGAGGCCGGGTCAATCCAGGGGTGAGGGACTGGAACACAGTGCCTAATAGTGTGGGATAGGCCGGAATAATCCAAGGGTTCGGGTCTGGAACACTGTGCCTGAGAGTGTGGGATACGGCGGATTAATCCAGAGGTTAGGGTCTGGAACACAGTGCCTGAGAGTGTGGAATAAGCCCAATTAATCCAGAGGTTAGGGTCTGGAACACTGTGCCTGAGAGTGTGGGATAGGTGTGAATAATCCAGGGGTTAGGGTCTGGAACAGAATGCCTGAGAGTGTGGGGTAGGCCAGGTCAATCCAGGTGTTAGTATCTGGAATACAGTGCCTGAGAGTATGGGATAGGCCGGAATAATCCAGAGGTTAGGGTCTGGAACACAGTGCCTGATAGTGTGGGAGAGGCCGGATTAATCCGGGGGTTAGGTTCTGGAACACAGTGCCTGTGAGTGTGGGATACGGTGGATTAATCCAGGTGTTCGTGTCTGGAAAACAGTGCCTGAGAATGTGGGGAGGCCGGATTAATCCAGGGGTTAGGGTCTGGAACACAGTGCCTTAGTGCTTGGGATAGGCCGGATTATTCCAGGGGTTAGGGTCTGGAACACAGTGTCTGAGAGTGTACGATTGGCCGGGTCAATCCAGGGTTTATTGTCGGGAATACAGTGTCTGAGAGATTGGTGGTGGTCGGTTTAATACAGGGGTTAGTGTCTGGAACACAGTGTCACAGAGTGTGGGATAGGCTGAATTAATCCAGGGGTTACGGTCTGGAACACACTGCCTGACAGTGTGGGATAGGCCGGATTAATTCAGGGGTTAGGGTCTGGAACAGAGTGCCTGAGAGTGTGGTATAGGTGGGAATGATCCAGGGGTTAGGGTATGGAATTCAGTGCCTGATAGTGTGGGGAAGGCCAGGTCAATCCAGGTGTTAGGGTCTGGAACACAGTGTCGGAAAGTATGGGATAAACCAGATTAATCCTGTAGTTCGGTTCTGGAACACAGTGTCTGAGAGTGTACTATAGGCCGGATCAATCCAGGGTTTATTGTCGGGAATACAGTGTCTGAGAGAATGGTGGTGGCCGGTTTAATACAGGGGTTAGTGTCTGGAACACAGTGTCAGAGAGTGTGGGGTAGGCTGAATTAATCCAGGGTTTTGGGTCTGTAACACAGTGCCTGAGAGTGTGGGATAGGCCAGGTCCATCCAGGTGTTAGTGACTGGAATACAGTATCTGAGAGAGTGGGGGAGGCTGAATTAATCCAGGGGTTAGTGTCTGGAACACAGTGCCTGAGAGTGTGGGGTGGGCCAGGTCAATCCAGGTGTTAAGGTCTGGAACACAGTTTCTGAGAGCGTGGGATAGGCTGGATTAATCCAGTGGTTCGTTTCTGGAACACTGTGTCTGAGAGTGTGGTATAGGCCGGATTAATCCAGGGGTTAGGGTCTGGAAAACAGTGCCTGAGAATGAGGAATAGGCCGGATTCATCCAGGGATTATGTCTGGAACACAGTGCCTGAGAGTCAGGGACAGGCCAGATTAATCCAGGGGTTATGGCCTGGAACACAGTGACTGAGAGAGTGGGATAGGCCAGATCAACCCAGGGGTTAGTGTCTGGAACACAGTGTCAGAGAGTGTGGGATTGGCCGGGTCAATCCAGGGGTGAGGGTCTGGAACACAGTGCCTAATAGTGTGGGATAGGCCAGAATAATCCAAGGGTTAGGGTCTGGAACACTGTGCCTGAGAGTGTGGGATACGGCGGATTAATCCAGAGGTTAGGGTCTGGAACACAGTGTCTGAGAGTGTGGAATAGGCTCATTTAATCCAGAGGTTAGGGTCTGGAACACTGTGCCTGAGAGTGTGGGATAGATGTGAATAATCCAGGGGTTAGGGTCTGGAACAGAATGCCTGAGAGTTTGGGGTAGGCCAGGTCAATCCAGGTGTTAGTGTCTGGAATACAGTGACTGAGAGTGTGGGATAGGCCGGATCAATCCAGGGGTTAGGCTCTGGAACACAGTGCCTGAGAGTGTGCGAGAGGCTGGTTTTATCCAGGGGTTAGGGTCTGGAACACAGCATCTGAGAATGTGGGTTCGGCCGGATTAATCCAGGTGTTAGGGTCTGGATCACAGTGTCTGAAAGTATGGGATAGGCCAGATTAATCCTGTGGTTCGGTTCTGGAACACAGTGTCTGAGAGTGTACAATAGGCCGGGTCAATCCAGGGTTTATTGTTAGGAATACAGTGTCTGAGAGAATGGTGGTGGTCGGTTTAATACAGGGGTTAGTGTCTGGAACACAGTGTCAGAGAGAGTGGGATAGGCTGAATTAATCCAGGGGTTAGGGTCTGGAACACAGTGTCAGAGAGAGTGGGATAGGCCGGATTAATCCAGGGGTTAGGGTCTTGAATACAGTGCCTGAGAGTGTGGGATAGGTGTGAATAATCCAGGGGTTAGGGTCTGGAACAGAATGCCTGAGAGTGTGGGGTAGGTCAGGTCAATCCAGGTGTTAGTGTCTGGAATACAGTGCCTGAGAGTATGGGATAGGCCGGAACAATCCAGGGGTTAGGCTCTGGGAAACAGTGCCTGAGAGTGTGCGAGAGGCTGGTTTTATCCAGGGGTTAGGGTCTGGAACACAGCATCTGAGAATGCGGTTGCGGCCGGATTCATCCAGGTGTTAGGATCTGGAACACAGTGCCTTAGAGATTGGGATAGGCCGGATTAATCCAGGGGTTAGTGTCTGGAAAACAGTGCCTGAGAATATGGGATAGGCCGGATTCATCCAGGGATTATGTCTGGAACACAGTGCCCGAGAGTGTGGGGAGGCCGGATTAATCCAGGGTTTAGGGTCTTGAACACAGTGCCTGAGTGCTTGGGATAGGCCGGATTAATCTAGGGGTTAGGGTGTGGAACACAGTGCCTGAGAGTGTGGGATAGGTGTGAATTATCCAGGGGTTAGGATCTGGAACACAGTGTCTGAGAGTGTGGAATAGGCCGGTCAATCTAGGGGTTAGTGTCTGGAACGCAGTGCCTGAGAGTGCGGGATATGGTGGATTAATCCAGGGGTTTTGGTCTGGAATACAGTTTCTGAGAGTGTGGGATGGGTCAGATTAATGCAGGGTTTGGGGTCTGAAAGAGAGTGCCTGAGAGTCAGGGACAGGCCAGATTAATCCAGGGGTTGGGTTGGGAACACAGTGCCTGAGAGTGTGGGATAGGTGTGAATTATCCAGGGGTGAGGGTCTGGAACACAGTGCCTAATAGTGTGGGATAGGCCGGAATAATCCAAGGGTTAGGGTCTGGAACACTGTGCCTGATAGTGTGGGATACGGCAGATTAATCCAGAGGTTAGGGTCTGGAACACAGTGCCTGAGAGTGTGGAATAGGCCCAATTAATCCAGAGGTTAGGGTCTGGAACACTGTGCCTGAGAGTGTGGCATAGGCTGGATTAATCCACGGGTTTGGTTTTGGAACACACTGCCTGAGAGTGTGGGGGAGGCTGGATTAATCCAGGGGTTAGGGTGTGGAACAAAGTGCCTGAGAGTGTGCGATACGCTGGATTAATCCAGGGGTTAGGGTCTGGAACACAGTATCTGAGGGTGTGGGTTTGGCTGGATTAATCGAAGGCTTAGGGTCTGGAACACAGTGCCTGACAGTGTGAGATTGGCCGGATTAATCCAGGTGTTAGGGTCTGGAATACAGTTTCTGAGAGTGTGGGATTGGCCAGATTAATGCAGGGTTTCGGGTCTGAAACAGAGTGGCTGAGAGTCATGGATAGGCCGGATTAATCCAAGGGTTATGGCCTGGAACACAGTGCGTGAGAGAGTGGGATAGGCCGGACAAATCCAGGGGTTAGGGTCTGGAACACAGTGTCTGAGAGTGCGGGATAGGCCGGATTAATCCAAGGATTAGGGCTTGGAACACAGTGTCTGAGAATGTGGGTTAGGCCGGATTAATCCAGGGGTTAGGCTCTGGAACACAGTGCCTAAGAGTGTGCAGGAGGCTGAATTAATTAGGTATGAGGGTCTGGAACACAGTGCCTTAGAGATTGGGATACGACGGATTAATCCAGGGGTGAGGGTCTGGAACACAGTGCCTGAGAGTGTGGGATAGGCCGGATTAATCCACGGGTTAGGTTCTGGAACACACTGCCTGAGAATGTCGGGGATGCTGGATTAATCCAGGGGTTAGGGTGTGGAACAAAGTGCCTGAGTCCCCTGTATTCCAGACCCTAACCCTGGATTAATCCGGGCTATCCCACATTCTCAGGCAGTGTGTTCCAGACCCTAACCCCTGGATTAATCCAGCCTCCCCGACATTCTCAGGCAGTGTGTTCCAGACACTAACCCGTGGATTAATCCGGCCTATCCCACACTCTGAGGCACTGTGGTCCAGGCCATAAACCCTGGATTAATCTAGCCTATCCCTGACTCTCAGGCACTCTCTTTCAGACCCGAAACCCTGCATTAATCTGGCCTTTCCCACACTCTCAGAAACTGTATTCCAGACCCAAAACCCCTGGATTAATCCGCCCTATCCCATACTCTCAGGCACTGTGTTCCAGAACGTAACCCCTGGATTAATCCGGCCTATCCCACACTCTCAGGCACTGTATTCCAGACACTAACACCTGGATTAATCCGGCCAATCCCACACTGTCAGGCACTGTGTTCCAGACCCTAACCCCTGGATTAATCCAGCCTCCCCGACATTCTCAGGCAGTGTGTTCCAGACACTAACCCGTGGATTAATCCGGCCTATCCCACACTCTCAGGCACTGTGGTCCAGGCCATAAACCCTGGATTAATCTGGCCTATCCCGGACTCTCAGGCACTCTCTTTCAGACCCGAAACCCTGCATTAATCTGGCCTTTCCCACACTCTCAGAAACTGTATTCCAGACCCAAAACCCCTGGATTAATCCGCCCTATCCCATACTCTCAGGCACTGTGTTCCAGAACGTAACCCCTGGATTAATCCGGCCTATCCCACACTCTCAGGCACTGTATTCCAGACACTAACACCTGGATTAATCCGGCCAATCCCACACTGTCAGGCACTGTGTTCCAGACCCTAACCCCTGGATTAATCCGGCCTATCCCACTCTCTCAGGCACTGTGTTCCAGGCCATAACCCTTGGATTAATCTGGCCTGTCCCTGACTTTCAGCCGCTCTGTTTCAGACCCAAACCCTGTATTAATCAGGCCTATCCCACACTCTCAGATACTGTATTCCAGACCCAAAACTCCTGGATTAATCCGCCCTATTCCATACTCTCAGACACTGTGTTCCAAACACTAACTCCTGGACTAACCGGGCCTACCCCACACTCTCAGGCACTGTATTCCAGACCCTAAGACTTGGATTAATCCAGCCAAACCCACACCCTCAGACACTGTGTTCCAGACCCTAACACCTGGATTAATCCGGCCTATCCCACACTCTCAGGCACTGTGTTCCACACCCTAACCTCTGGATTAATCCAGCCTCCCCCACACTCTCAGGCAGTGTGTTCCAAAACGTAACCCGTGGATTAATCCGGCCTATCCCACATTCTCAGGCACTGTATTCCAGACCCTAACATCTGGATTAATCCGGCCAATCCCACACTGTCAGGCACTGAGTTCCAGACCCTAAGGCTTCCATTAATCCAGCCGAACCCACACCCTCAGACACTGTGGTCCAGTCACGAACCCCTGGATTAATCCGCCTATCGCACACTCTCAGGCACTGTGTTCCAGACCCTAACACCTGGATTAATCCGGCCAATCCCACACTCTCAGGCACTGTGTTCCAGACCCTAAGACTTGGATTAATCCAGCCAAACCCACACCCTCAGACACTGTGTTCCAGACTTTAACCCCTGGATTAATCCGGCCTATCCCAAATTCTCAGGAACTGTGTTCCAGACCCTTAACCCTGGATTAACTCGGACTCCCGAACACTCTCAGACACTGTGTTACAGATCCTAACGCCCGGATTATTGCCACCTATCCCACACTATCAGGTACTGTGTTCCAGACCATAACCCCTGGATTAATTTGGCCAATCCCACACTCTCAGGCACTGTATTCCAGACACTAAGCCTTCTATTAATCCAGCCAAACCCACACCCTCAGACACTGTTTTACAGACCCTAAAGCCTGGAATAATTCAGCCTATCCCACTCTCTCAGGCACTGTGTTCCAGACCCTAAATCCTTGAATTAATCTGGTCTATCCCACGCTCTCAGGCACTTTGTTCCACACCCTAACCCCTGGATTAATCCGGCCTATCCCACACTCTCAGGCACTGTGTTCCAGACCCTCACCCCTGGATTAATCCGGCCGATCCCAATCTCTAAGGCACTGTGTTCCAGACCCTCATACCTAATTAATTCAGCCTCCCGCACACTCTCAGGCACTGTGTTCCAGACCCTAACCCCTGGATTAATCCGGCCTAACCGACATTCTCAGACACTGTGTTCCAAGCTCTAACCCCTGGATTAATCTGGCCTATCCCACACTCTCAGCCACTCTGTTTCAGACTCGTAACCCTGCATTCATCTGGCGTATCCCACACTCTCAGAAACTGTATTCCAGACACAAAACCCCTGGATTAATCCGCCCTATTCCATACTCTCAGGCACTTTGTTCCAGACCCTAACACCTGGATTAATCCGGCCAATCTCACACTGTCAGGCACTGTGTTCCAGACCCGAAGCCTTTGATTAATCCAGCCAAACCCACACCCTCAGACACTGTGTTCCAGACTCTAACCCCTTGATTAATCCAGCCTATCCCACACTCTCAGGCACTGTATTCCAGACCCTAACACTTGGATTAATCTGGCGAATCCCACACTGTCAGGCACTGTGTTCCACACCCTAAGCCTTCGATTAATCCAGCCAAACCCACACCCTCAGACACTGTGTTCCAGACTCGAACCCCTTGATTAATCCAGCCTATCCCACACTCTCAGGCACTGTATTCCAGACCCTAACACTTGGATTAATCTGGCGAATCCCACACTGTCAGGCACTGTGTTCCAGACCCTAAGCCTTCGATTAATCCAGGCAAACCCACACCCTCAGACACTGTGTTCCAGACACTAACCCCTGGATTAATCCGGCCTATCCCACACTCTCAGGCACTGTGTTCCAGAACGTAACCCCTGGATTAATCCGGCCAATCCCACACTCTCAGGCACTGTGTTCCAGACACTAAGCCTTCTATTAATCCAGCCAAACCCACACCCTCAGGCACTGTGTTCCAGACACTAACCCCTGGATTAATTCGGCCTACCACACACTCTCAGGCACTGTGTTCCAGAGCCTAACCCGTGGATTAATCTGGCCTATCCCACACTCTCAGACACGGTGTTCCCGAGCCTAACCCCTGGATTAATCTGGCCTAACCCACACTCTCAGGCACTGTGTTCCCGAGCCTAACCCCTGGATTAATCCGGCCTACCCACACTCTCAGACACTGTGTTCCAGACCCTAACCCCTGTATTAATCCGGCCTCCCCACACTCTCAGACACTGTGTTCCAGACACTAACCCCAGCATTAGACCAACCACCACCAAACACTCAGGCACTGTGTTCCAGACATAATCCCTGGATGAATCTGTCCTAACCTACACCCTCAGGCGCTGTTTTCCAGACCCTAATCCCTGGATTAATCCTACCCATCCCGCGCTCTCAGGCAATGTGTTCCAGACACTAACCCCAGGATTGACCCGGCCTATCCCACACTCTCAGACACTGTGTTCCAGACCCTAACCCTTGATTATTCCGACATATCCCAAGCACTCAGGCACTGTGTTCCAGACCCGAACCTCTGGAGTAATCCAGCCTATCCCACACTCTCAGACACTGTGTTCCAGACCCTAACCCCTGGATAAATCCGGCCTCCCCCACTCTCTCAGGCACTGTGTTCCAGAGTCTAACCCCTGGATTAATCCTGCCTATCCCACACTCTCAGGCACTGTTTTCCAGACCCTAACCCCTGGTTTAATCCGGCCTATCCGACTCTCTCTGACACTGTGTTCCACACACTAATCCCTGTATTAAGCCGACCACCACCATATACTCAGACACTGTATTCCCGACAATAAACCCTGGATTCACCCTGCCTATCGTACACTCTCAGACACTGTCTTCCAGAACCGTACCACTGGATTAATCCGGCCTCCGCACACTCTCAGGCACTGTGTTCCAGAGCCTAACCCCTGGATTGATCCGGCCTATCCCGTACTCTCAGGCACTGTATTCCAGACACTAACACCTGGAATGACCTGGCCTACCCCACACTCTCAGGCATTCTGATCCAGACCCTAACCCCTGGATTAATCCAGCCTGTCCCAATCTCTCAGACAATGTATTCCAGACCGTCAACCCAGGTTTGACCAGGCCTATCCCACATTCTCAGGCACTGTATTCCAGACTCTAACCCCTGGATTATTCATACCTATCCCACACTCTCAGGCACTGTGTTCCAGACCCTAACCCCTGGATTAATCCGGTCTATCCCACGCTCTCAGGCACTGTGTTCCAGACCCTAACCCCTGGATTAATCCGGCCTATCCCACTCACTTAGTCACTGTGTTCCAGGCCATAACCCCTGGATTAATCTGGCCTATCCCTGACTCTAAGGCACTCTCTTTCAGACCCTAAACCCTGCATTAATCTGGCCCATCCCATACTCTCAGAAACTGTATTCCAGACCAAATCCGCTGGATTAATCCGCCCTATCCCGCACTCTCAGGCACTGCGTTCCAGACCCTAACCCCTGGATTAATCCGGCCTCCCAACACTCTCAGGCACTGTGTTCCAGACATAATCCCTGGATGAATCCGGCCTATCCCACATTCTCAGGCAGTGTTTTCCAGACACTAACCCCTGGATTAATCCGGCCTATCCCAATCTCTAAGGCACTGTGTTCCAGACTCTAACCCCTGGATTATTCCGGCCTGTCCAACACTATCAGGCACTGTGTTCCAGACACTAACCCCTGGATTGACCGGGCATACCCCACGCTCTCAGGCACTGTGTTCCAGACCCTAACCCCTGGATTAATCCGGCCTATCTCACAAACCCAGACACTGTTTTCCAGACCCTACACACTTGATTAATCCGGCCAATCCCACACTCTCTGACACTGTGTTCCAGACCCTAACCCCTGGATTAATCGGGCTCCCCACACTCTCAGGCACTGTGTTCCAGACACTAACCCCTGGATTAATCCGGCCTATCCCAATCTCTAAGGCACTGTGTTCCAGACTCTAACCCCTGGATTAATCCGGCCTATCCCAATCTCTAAGGCACTGTGTTCCAAACTCTAACCCCTGGAATAATCCGGCCGAAACCACACTCTCAGACACAGTGTTCCAGAAACGAACCACTGGATTAACCCAGCCAAATCCACACCCTCAGACACTGTTTCACAGACCGTAAACCCTGGATTAATTCAGCCTATCCCACACTCTCAGACACTGTGTTCCAGACCCTAACGCCTGAATTAATTTGGACTCCCGCACACTCTCAGGCACTGTGTTCCAGAGCCTAACCCCTGGATTAATCCCACCAAAACGCGCTCTCAGACAATGCGTTCCAGACACAAACCCCTGGATTGATCCGACCTATCCCACACTCTCAGACACTGTGTTCCAGACCCTAACCCCTGGATTGTTCCGACATATCCCACTCTCACTGACACTGTGTTCCAGACACTAATCCCTGTATTAACCCGACCACCACCATACACTCAGACACTGTATTCCCGACAATATACCCAGGATTGACCCAGTCTATCGTACACTCTCAGACACTATGTTCCAGAACCGAACCACTGGATTAATCCGGCCTATCCCATACTCTCAGACACTGTGTTCCAGACCCTAACCCCTGGATTAATCCGGCCAATCCCACTCTCTCAGGCACTGTGTTCCAGACCTTAACCCCTGGATTTATCCAGCCTCCCCCACACTCTCCGACACTGTGTCCCAGAGCCTAACCCCTGGACTAATCCAGCCAAACCAACATTCCCAGACACTGTGTTCCAGACCCTAACCCCTAGATAAATCCGGCCTCCCCCACACTCTCAGGCACTGTGTTCCAGAGCCTAACCCCTGGATTAATCCGGCCTATCCCACACTCTCAGGCACTGTTTTCCAGACCCTAACCCCTGAATTAATCCGGCCTATCCCACTCTCACTGACACTGTGTTCAAGATACTAACCACTGTATTAAACCGATCACCACCATACACTCAGACACTGTATTCCCGACAATAAACCCTGGATTAACCCAGTCTATCGTACACTCTCAGACACTGTGTTCCAGAACAGAACCACTGGATTAATCCGGCCTATCCCACACTCTCAGACACTGTGTCCCAGACCCTAATGCCTGGATAAATCCGGCCTCCCGCACACTCTCAGGCACTGTGTTCCAGAGCCTAACCCCTGGATTGATCCGGCCTATCCCATACTCTCAGGCACTGTATTCCAGACACTAATGCCTGGATTGACCTGGCCTACCCCACACCCTCAGGCATTCTGTTCCAGACCCTAACCCCTGGATTAATCCAGCCTGTCCCACTCTCTCAGACAATATATTCCAGACCTTCAACCCTGGTTTGACCTGGCCTATCCCAATCTCTCAGGCACTGTGTTCCATACCCTAACCTCAGGATTAATCCGGCCTATTCCAAACTCTCAGGCACTGTGTTCCAGACCCTAACCCCTGGATTAATCCGGCCTATCGCACTCTCTCAGGCACTGTGTTCCAGGCTATAACCCCTGGATTAATCTGGCCTACCCTTGACTCTGAGGCACTCTCTTTCAGATCCTAAACCCTGCATTAATCTGGTCCATCCCACACTCTCAGAAACTGTATTCCAGACCAAAACCCCTGGATTAATCCGGCCTATTCCACACTCTCAGGCTCTGTGTTCCAGACTCTAACCTCTGGATTAATCCGGCCTATCCCACACTCTCAGGCACTGTGTTCCAGAACGTAACCCCTGGATAAATCCGGCCTACCCCACACTCTCAGGCACTGTGTTCCAGACCCTAACCCCTGGATTAATCCAGCGTATCCCACACTCTCAGGCATGGCGTTCCAGACCCTAACCCCTGGATTAATCTGGCCTATCCCACACTCTCAGGCACTGTGTTCCAGACCCTAAACCCCTGGATTAATCCAGCCTAACCCACACCCTCAGACACTGTGTTACAGACCCTCAACCTTGGATTAATCCGGCCTATCTCACAAACGCAGACACTGTTTTCCAGACCCTAAACGCCTGGATTAATCCAGCCTAACCCACACCCTCAGACACTGTTTTACAGACACAAAACCCTGGATTAATTCAGCCTATCCCGCAATTTCTGACACTGTGTTCCAGACACGAACCCCTGTATTAAACCGACCACCACCATTCTCTCAAACACTGTATTCCCGACAATAAACCCTGGATTGACCCGGCCTATCATACACTCTCAGACACTGTGTTCCAGACCCTAACCCCTGGATTAATCCGGCCTATTCCACACTCTCAGACACTGTGTTCCAGAGCCTAACCCCTGGATTAATCTGGCCTATCCCACACTCTCAGGCACTGTGTTCCAGACCCTAACCTCTGGTTTAATCCGGCCTATTCCACACTCTCAGGCACTATGTTCCAGACCCTAACTCCTGGATTAATCCGGCCTATCCCACTCTCTCAGGCACTGTGTTCCAGACCCTAACCCTTGGATTAAACCGGCCTATCCCACTCTCTCAGGCACTGTGTTCCAGGCCATAACCCCTGGATTAATCCGGCCTATCCCTGACTCTCAGGCACTCTCTTTCAGACCCTAAACCCTGCATTAATCTGGCTCATCCCACACTCTCGAAACTGCATTCCAGACCAAAACCCCTGGATTAATCCACCCTATCCCAAGCACTAAGGCACTGTGTTCCAGACCCTTACCCCTGGATTAATCCGGCCTCCCCACACTCTCAGGCACTGTTTTCCAGACACTACCCCTGGATTAATCCGGCCTATACCACACTCTCAGACACAGTGTTCCAGAAACGAACCACTAGATTAATCCGGCCAATCCCACACTCTCAGACACTGTGTTCCAGACCCTAATACCTGGATCATTCCGGCCTATCCCACACTATCAGGCACTGTGTTCCAGACCCTAACACCTGGATTATTCCAGCCTATCCCACACTCTCAGGCACTGTGTTTTAGACACTAACCCCTGGATTGACCCGGCCTATCCCACACTCTCAGACACTGTGTTCCAGACACTAACCCCAGGATTCACTGGGCCGACCACACGCTCTCAGGCACTGTGTTCCAGACTCTAACCCCTGGATTAATCTGGCCTATACCACACTCTCAGACACAGGGTTCCAGAAACGAACCACTGGATTAATCCGGCCTACCCCACACTCTCAGGCACTATGTTCCACACCCTAACCCCTGGATTAATTCAGCATCCCCCATACTCTCAGACACTGTGTTCCAGTCCCTAACACCTGGATTGACCTGGCCTACCCCACACTCTCAGGCACTGTGTAACAGACCCTAAACCCTGAATTAATCTGGCCTATCCCACTCTCTCAGGCACTGTGTTCCAGGCAATAACCCTGGATTAATCTGGCCTGTCCCTGACTCTCAGGCACTCTCTTTCAGACCCTAAACCCTGCATTAATCTGGCCCATCCCACACTCTCAGAAACTGTATTCCAGACCAAAACCCCTGGATTAATCCACCATATCCCGCACTCTCAGGAACTGCGTTCCAGACCCTAACCCCTGTATTGACCGGCCTATTCCACACTCTCAGAAACTGTGTTCCAGACCCTAACCCCTGGATAATTCACACCTTTTCCCACACTCTCAAACACTGCGGTCCAGACCCTAAACCCTGGATTAATCCGGCCTCCCCACACACTCGGGCACTGTGTTCCAGACATAATCCCTGGATGAATCCGGCCTATCCCATATTCTCAGGCACTGTTTTCCAGACACTAACCCCTGGATTAATCCGGCCTATCCCAATCTCGAAGGCACTGTGTTCCAGAGCCTAACACCTGAATTAATTCTGCCGCCAGCACACTCTCAGGCACTGTGTTCCAGAACCGAGCCACTGGATTAATCCGGTCTATCCCATACTCTCAGATACTGTGTTCCAGACCCTAACACCTGGATTAATTCGTCCGATCCCACATTCTCAGATGCTGTGTTCCAGAGCCTAACCCCTGGATTGATCTGGCCTATCCCATACTCTCAGGCACTGTATTCCAGACACTAACACCTGGATTGACCTGGCCTACCCCACACTCTCAGGCATTCTGTTCCAGACCCTAACCCCTGGATTATTCACGCCTATCCCACACTCTCAGGCACAGTGTTCCAGACCCTAACCTCTGGATTAATTGGGCCTATTCCACATTCTCAGGCACTGTGTTCCAGACCATAACCTCTGGATTAAACCGCCGTATCCAACACTCTCAGGCACTGTGTTCCAGACCCTAACCCCCGGATTAATCCGGCCTATCCCACTCTCTCAGGCACTGTGTTCCAGTCCCTAACCCCTGGATTATTCCGGCCTATCCCACACTCTCAGACACTGTGTTCCAGACACTAACCCCTGGATTAACTGGGTTTAACCCACGCTCTCAGGCACTGTGTTCCAGACCCTAACCCCTGGATTAATCCGGCATATCCCAGATTATCAGGCACTGTGTTCCAGACACTAAACCCTGGATTGACCCGGCCAATCCCACACTCTCAGACACTGTGTTCCAGACACTAACCCCTGGATTGACCCGGCCAACCCCACATTCTCAGACACTGTGTTCCAGATACTAACCCCTGGATTAATCCGGCCTACCCCACGCTCTCAGGCACTGTGTTCCAGACCCTCACCCCTGGATTAATCCGGCCTATCCCAATCTCTCAGGCACTGTGTTCCAGACCCTCATACCTAATTAATTCAGCCTCCCGCACACTCTCAGGCACTGTGTTCCAAGCCCTAACCCTTGGATTAATCCGGCCTATTCCTGACTCTCAGCCACTCTGTTTCAGACCCGAAACCCTGCATTAATCTGGCCTTTCCCACACTCTCAGAAACTGTATTCCAGACCCAAAACCTCTGGATAGGAATGTGGGATAGGCCGGACTAATCCACGGGTTAGGGTGTGGAACAAAGTGTCTGAGGGTGTGGGTTTGGCTAGATTAATCGAAGGCTTAGGGTCTGGAACACAGTGCCTGACAGTGTGGGATTGTCCAGATCAATCCAGGTGTTAGGGTCTGGAATACAGTGCCTTAGAGTGTGCGTTAGGCCGGATTAATCCAGGGGTTAGTGTCTGGAACACAGTGCCTAACAGTGTGGGTTTGGCCGGATTAATCCAGGTGTTAGGGTCTGGAATACAGTGCCTGAGAGTGTGCGGGAGGCTGAATTAATTAGGTATGAGGGTCTGGAACACAGTGCCTTAGAGATTTGGATAGGCCGAATTAATCCAGGGGTGAGGGTCTGGAACACAATGCCTGAGAGTGTGGGATAGGCCGGATTAATCCACAGGTTAGGTTCTGGAACACACTGCCTGAGAATGTCGGGGAGGCTGGATTAATCCAGGGGTTAGGGTGTGGAACACAGTGCCTGAGAGCGTGGGATAGACCAGATTAATTCAAGGATTTAGGGCCTGGAACACAGTGCCTGAGAGAGTGGGATAAACCGGATTAATCCAAGGGTTAGGGTCTGGAACACAGTGTCTGAGAGTGTGGAATAGGCCGGATTAATCCAGAGGTTCGGGTCTCGAACACAGTGCCTGAGAGTGTGGGATAGGTGGGAATAATCTAGCGGTTAGGGTATGGAATTCAGTGCCTTTGAGTGTGGGACAGGCTGGATTAATCCAGGGGTTAGGGTCTGGAACACAGTGCCTGAGAGTGTGGGATAAGCCGGATTAATCCAGGGGTTAGGCTCTGGAACACAGTGCCTGAGAGTGTGGGATAAGCCGGATTAATCCAGGGGTTAGGGTCGGGATCACAGTGCCTGAGAGTGTGGGGTAGGCCAGATTAATCCGGCGGTTAGGGTCTGGAACACAGTCCCTGAGAGTGTGGGGTAGGCCAGGTCAATCCAAGTGTTAGGGTCTGGAACACAGTGTCTGAGAGCATGGGATAGGCCGGATTAATCTAGTGGTTCGATTCTGGAACACAGTGTCTGAGAGTGTATGATAGGCTGGGTCAATCCAGGGTTTATTGTCGGGAATACAGTGTCTGAGAGTATGGTGGTGGTCGGTTTAATCCAGGGGTTAGTGTCTGGAACATAGTGAGTGAGAGTGTGGGATAGGCCGAATTAATCCAGGCGTTACGTTCTAGAACACAGTGTCTGAGACTGTGGGATATGCCGGGTCAATCCAGGGGTTAGTGTCTCAAACGCCGTGCCTGAGAGTGAGGGATATTTCGGATTAATCCAAGCGTTAGGGTCTGGAACACAGTGTCTGTGAATGTGGGTTCGGCCGGATTAATCTAAGGGTTAGGCTCTGGAACACAGTGCCTGAGAGTGTGCAGGAGGCCGAATTAATTCAGGTGTTAGGGTCTGGTACACAGTGCCTGAGCGTGTGGGATCGGCCGGAATTAATCCACAGGTTAGGCTCTGGAACACAGTGCCTGAGTGTGTGTGGTAGGCCGGATTAATCCAGGGGTTAGTGTCTGGAACACAGTGTCTGAGAGTGTGGGATAGACCAGATTAGTCCAGAGGTTAGGGTCTGGAACACAGTGCCTGAGAGTGTGGGATAGGCCGGATTAATCCGGGGGTTAGGGTCTGGAACACAGTGCCTTAGAGATTGGGAGAGGCCGGATTCATCCAGGGATTATGTCTGGAACACAGTGCCTGAGAGTATGGTGGTGGTCGGTATAATGCTGGGTTTAGTGTCTGGAACACAGTGTCTGAGAGTGTGGGGAGGCCGGATTAATCCAGGGGTAAGGCTCTGGAACACAGTGCCTGAGAGTGTGGGGAAGGCCGGATTAATCCAGGGGTTAGTATCTGGAACACAGTGTCTGAGAGTGTGGGAAAGGCTGAATTAATCCAGGCTTTCGGGTCTGTAAAACAATGTCTGAGGGTGTGGGTTTGGCTGGATTAATAGAAGGCTTAGGATCTGGAATACAGTGCCTGAGAGTGTGGGGAGGCTGGGTTAAATCCAGGGGTTAGGGTCTGGAACACAGTGCCTGAGAGTCAGGGATAGGTCAGATTAATCCAGGGGTTAGGGTCTGGAACACAGTGCCTGACAGTGTGGGTTTGACCGGATTAATCCAGGTGTTAGGGTCTGGAATACAGTGCCTGAGAGTGTGGGGAAGGCCGGATAAATCCAGGGGTTAGTGTCTGGAACACAGTGTCTGAGGGTGTGGGTTTGGCTGGATTAATCGAAGGCTTAGGGTCTGGAACACAGTGCCTGACAGTGTGGGATTGTCCAGATCAATCCAGCTGTTAGGGTCTGGAATACAGTGCCTTAGAGTGTGCGTTAGGCCGGATAAATCCAGGGGTTAGTGTCTGGAACACAGTGCCTGAGAGTGTGGAATAAGCCAGATTAATCCAGAGGTTAGGGTCTGGAACACAGTGCCTGAGAGTGTGGGATAGGTGGGAATAATCCAGGGGTTAGGGTATGGAATTCAGTGCCTTTGAGTGTGGGATAGGCTTTATTTATCCAGGGGTTAGGGTCTGGAACACAGTGACTGAGAGTTTGGGGAGGTCGGGTAATTCCACGGGATAGGGTCTGGAACACAGTGCCTGAGAGTGTGGGATAGGCCGGATTTATCCAGGGGTTAGGGTCTGCAACACATTGTCTGAGAATGTTGGTTAGGCCTGATTAATCCAGAAGTTAGGGTCTGGAACACAGTGCCTGAGTGCGTGGGATAGGCCAGATTAATCCAGGGGTTAGAGTCTGGAAAACAGTGCCTGAGAGTGTGGGATAGGCCGGACTAATCCAGTGTTTAGGGTCTGGAACACAATTCCTGATTAATCCAAGGGTTAGGTTCTGGAACACACTCCCTGATAGTGTGGGGGAGGCTAGATTAATCCAGAGGTAAGGGTCAGGAACACAGTGCCTGAGAGTGTGGCATAGGTGGGAATAATCCAGAGGTTAGTGTATGGAATTCGGTGCCTTTGAGTGTGGGATAGGCCGGATTAATCCAGGCATTAGGGTCTGGAACATAGTGCCTGAGAGTTTGGGGAGGTCGGGTCATTCCAGTGGATAGGGTCTGGAACACAGTGCCTGAGAATGTGAGATAGGCCGGGTCAATCAGGGGTTAGGGTCTGGAACGCAGTACCCATGAGTGTGGGTAAGGCCGCGTTAATCCAGTGGTTATGGTCTGGATCATAGTGCCTGAGAGTGCAGGGTCGGACTCTGTAATATAGAGGTTAGTGTCTGGAGCACCGTGCCTGAGAGAGTGGGATAGGCTGGATTAATCTGAGGTTCGGGTGTAGAATACAGAGTCTGAGAGTGATGGATTGGTCGGATTAAGCCAGGGGTTAGTGTCTGGAACATAGTGAGTGAGAGTGTGGGATAGGCCGGATTAATCCAGGGGTTAGGCTCTGGAACATAGTGCCTAAGAGTTTGGGGAGGTCGGGTCAATCCAGGGGATAGGGCCTGGAACGCAGTACCCATGAGTGTGGGTAAGGCCGTGTTAATCCAGGAGTTTTCGTCTGGAAAACAGTTTCTGAGAGTGTGGGACAGGCGCATTAATCCAGAGGTTAGGGTCTGGAACACAGTGCCTTTGAGTGTGGGATAGGCCAGGTCAATCCAGGGGTTAGGGTCTGTAACACCGTGCCTTTGAGTGTGGGATAGTCCGGATTAATCCAGGGGTTAGGGTCTGGAACAAAGTGCCTGAGAGGGTGGGATAGGCCGGATTAATCCAGGGGTTAGGGTCTGGAACACAATGCCTGAGAATGTGGGGAGGCCGAGTCAATCCAGGGGTTAGGGTCTGGAACACAGTGCCTGAGAGTGTGGGGGAGGCCGGATTAATGTAGAGGTTAGGGTCTGGAACACAGTGCCTGAAAGTATAGGATAACCCAGATTAATCAATGGGTAAGTGTCTGGAATTCAGTGCCTTTGAGTGTGGGATAGGCCGGACTAATCCAGGGGTTAGGGTCTGGAACACAGTGTCTGAGAGTGTGGGATTGGCCGGATTAATCCAGGGGTTAGTGTCTGGAACACAGTGTCTGAGGGTGTGGGTTCGGCTGGATTAATGGAAGCCTTAGGGTCTGGAACTCAGTGCCTGACAGTGTGGGATTGGCCGGATTAATCCAGATGTTAGGGTCTGGAATACAGTGCCTGAGAATTTGGGATAGGCCTGATTAATCCACGGGATAGGTTTTGGAACACACTGCCTGAGAGTGTGGGGGAGGCTGGATTAATCCAGGGGTTAGGGTGTGGAACAAAGTGCCTGAGAGTGTGGGGGAGGCCGGATTAATCCAGGGGTTAGGGTCTGGAACACAGTGCCTGAGCGTGTGGGATCAGCCGGAATTAATCCACGGGTTAGGCTCTGGAACACAGAGTCGGGATCACAGTGCCTGAGAGTGTGGGGTAGGCCAGATTAATCCGGCGGTTAGGGTCTGGAACACAGTCCCTGAGAGTGTGGGGTAGGCCAGGTCAATCCGGGGGTTAGGGTCTGGAACACACTGCCTGAGAGTGTGGGGGTGGCTGGATTAATCCAGGGGTTATGGTGTGGAACAAAGTGCCTGAGAGTGTGGGATGGACCGGATTAATCCACGGTTAGGGTCTGGAACACAGTGTCTGAGGGTGTGGGTTTGGCTGGATTAATCGAAGGCTTAGGGTCTGGAACACAGTGCCTGAGAGTGTGGGATTGGCCGGATTAATCCAGGTGTTAGGGTCTGGAATACAGTGCCTGAGAGTGTGGGATAGGCTGGATTAATCAAGGGGTTAGAGTCTGGAACACAGTGTCTGAGGGTGTGGGTTTGGCTGGATTAATCGAAGACTTAGGGTCTGGAACACAGTGCCTAACAGTGTGAGATTGGCCGGATTAATCCAGGTGTTAGTGTCTGGAACAATGTGCCTGAGAGTATGGGATAGGGTGGATTAATCCAGGGGTTTTGGGTCTGGAATACAGTTTCTGAGAGTGTGGGATACGCCAGATTAATGCAGGGTTTAGGGTGTGAAACAGAGTGGCTGAGAGTCAGGGATAGGCCGGATTAATCCAAGGGTTATAGCCTGGAACATAGTGCCTGAGAGAGTGGGATAGGCCGGACTAATCCAGGGGTTAGGGTCTGGAATACAGTGTCTGAGAGTGTGGGATAGGCCGGATTAATCCAAGGGTTAGGGCTTGGAACACAGTGTCTGAGAATGTGGGTTAGGCCGGATTAATCCAGGGATTAGGCTCTGGAACACAGTGCCTGAGAGTGTGCGGGAGGCTGAATTAATTAGGTATGAGGGTCTGGAACACAGTGCCTTAGAGATTGGGATAGGCCGGATTAATCCAGGGGTGAGGGTCTGGAACACACTGCCTGAGAGTGTGGCATAGGCCGGATTAATCCAGGGGTTAGGGTGTGGAACAAAGTGCCTGAGAGCGTGGGATAGACCAGATTAATCCACGGGTTAGGTTTTGGAACACACTGCCTGAGAGTGTGGGGGAGGCTGGATTAATCCAGAGGTAAGGCGTGGATCAAAGTGCCTGAGAGTGTGGGATAGGCCGGATTAATCCAGGTGTTAGGGTCTGGAACACAGTGTCTGAGGGTGTGTGTTTGGCTGGATTAATCCAGGCGTTAGGGTTTGGAATACAGTGCCTGAGAGTGTGGGATATGGTGGATTAATCCAGGGGTTTTAGTCTGTAATACAGTTTCTGAGAGTGTGGGATAGGCCAGATTAATACAGGGTTTAGGGTCTGAAACAGAGTGGCTGAGAGTCAGGCTCAGGCCAGATTAATCCAAGGGTTATGGCCTGGAACACAGTGCCTGAGAGAGTGGGATAGGCCGGATTAATCCAGGGGTGAGGGTCTGGAACACAGTGCCTGAGAGTGTGGCATAGGCCGGATTAATCCAGGGGTTAGGGTGTGGAACAAAGTGCCTGAGAGCGTGGGATAGACCAGATTAATTCAAGGATTTAGGGTCTGGAACACACTGCCTGAGAGAGTGGGATAGGCTGAATTATTCCAGGCTTTAGGGTCTGTAAAACAGTGTCTGAGGGTGTGGGTTTGGCTGGATTAATAGAAGGTTTAGTGTCTGGAATACAGTGCCTGAGAGTGTGGGATTGGCCAGATTAATCCAGGGGTTATGGTCTGGAACACAGTACCTGAGAGTGTGGGAGAGGTGGCAATAATCCGGGGGTTAGGATCTGTAACACAGTGTCTGAGAGTGTTCGGGAGTCCGGGTCAATCCAGGGTTAAGGGTCTGGAACACAGTTCCTGAGAATTTGGGATAGGCTGGATTAATCCAGGGGTTAGTGTCTGGAACACAGTGTCTGAGGGTGTGGGTTCGGCTGGATTAATGGAAGCCTTAGGGTCTGGAACTCAGTGCCTGACAGTGTGGGATTGGCCGGATTAATCCAGAAGTTAGGGTCTGGAATCCAGTGCCTGAGAATTTGGGATAGGCCGGATTAATCCACGGGTTAGGTTTTGGAACACACTGCCTGAGAGTGTGGGGGAGGCTGGATTAATCCAGAGGTTAGGGTGTGGAACACAGTGCCTGACAGTGTGGGATAGGGTGGGTTAATCCGGGGGTTTTGCGTCTGGAATACAGTTTCTGAGAGTGTGGGAAAGGCCAGATTAATGCAGGGTTTCGGGTCTGAAACAGAGTGGCTGAGTGTCAGGGATAGGCCGGATTAATCCAAGAGTTATGGCCTGGAACACAGTGCCTGAGAGAGTGGGATAGGCCGGATTAATCCAGGGGTTAGGGTCTGGAACATAGTGTCTGAGAATGTGGATTAGGCTGGATTAATCCAAGGGTTAGGGCTTGGAACACAGTGTCTGAGAATGTGGATTAGGCCGGATTAATCCAGGGGTTAGGCTCTGGAACACAGTGCCTGAGAGTGTGCGGGAGGCTGAATTAATTAGTTATGAGGGTCTGGAACACAGTGCCTTAGAGATTGGGATAGGCCGGATTAATCCAGGGGTGAGGGTCTGGAACACAGTGCCTGAGAGTGTGGGATAGGCCGGATTAATCCATGGGTTAGGTTCTGGAACACACTGCCTGAGAATGTCGGGGTGGCTGGATTAATCCAGGGGTTAGGGTGTGGAACAATGTGCCTGAGAGCGTGGGATAGACTTGATTAATTCAAGGATTTAGGGTCTGGAACACAGTGCCTGAGAGAGTGGGATAGGCCGGATTAATCCAAGGGTGAGGGTCTGGAACACAGTGTCTGAGAGTGTGGAATAGGCCGGATTAATCCAGAGGTTACGGTCTCGAACACAGTGCCTGAGAGTGTGGGATAGGTGGGAATAATCCAGGGGTTAGGCTCTGGAACACAGTGTCTGAGAATGTGGGTTTAGGCCGGATTAATCCCGTGGTTCGGTTCTGGAATGCAGTGTCTGAGAGTGTACGATAGGTCGGGTCAATCCTGGGTATATTGTCGGGAATACAGTGTCTGAGAGTATGGTGGTGGTCGGTTTAATACAGGGGTTAGTGTCTGGAACACAGTGTCACAGAGAGTGGGATAGGCCGGATGAATCCAGGGGTTAGGGTCTGGAAATCAGTGCCTGAGAATGTGGGGGAGGCCGGATTAATCCAGGGGTTAGGCTCTGGAACACAGTGCCTGAGCGTGTGGGATCGGCCGGAATTAATCCACGGGTTAGGCTCTGGAACACAGTGCCTGAGAATGTGTGGTAGGCCGGATTCATCCAGGGGTTAGTGTCTGGAATACAGTGTCTGAGAGTGTGGGATAAGCTGAATTATTCCAGGCTTTTGGGTCTGTAAAACAGTGTCTGAGGGTGTGGGTTTGGCTGGATTAATAGAAGGCTTAGTGTCTGGAACACAGTACCTGAGTGTGTGGGATAGGCCAGATTAGTCCAGAGGTTAGGGTCTGGAACACAGTGCCTGACAGTGTAGGATAGGCCAGATTAATCCGGGGGTTAGGATCTGTAACACAGTGTCTGAGAGTGTTCGGGAGTCCGAGTCAATCCAGGGTTAAGGGTCTGGAACACAGTTCCTGAGAATTTGGGATTGGCCGGATTAATCCAGGGGTTAGTGTCTGGAACACAGTGCCTAGGAGTGTGGGATAGGCTGGATTAATCCAGGGGTTAGAGTCTGGAACACAGTGCCTGAGAGTGTGGGATAGGCCGGATTAATCCAGGAAATAGGGTCTGGAACACAGTGCCTGAGAGAGTGGGATCGGCTGGATTAATCCAGGAGTTAGAGTCTGGAACACAGTGCCTGAGAGAGTGGGATCGGCCGAATTAATCCAGGGGTTAGGGTCTGGAACACAGTGTCAGACGCTAACACCTGGATTAACCCCTGGATTAATCCGGCCTATGCCACACTCTCAGGCACTGTTTTCCAGACTCTAACCCCTGGATTAATCCGGCCTTTCCCAAACTCTCAAACACTGTTTTCCAGACCCTAACACCTGGATTATTCCGGGCTATCCCACGCACTCAGGCACTGTGTTCCAGACCCTAACCCCTGGATTAAGCCGGCCTATCCCACTCTCTCGAACACTGTTTTCCAGACACTAACCCCTGGATTAATCCGGCCTATCCCACATTCTCAGGCACTGTGTTCCAGACCCTACCCGTGGATTTATCTGGCCTATCCCACACTCTCATACACTGTGTTCCAGACCCTAACCCCTGGATTAATCCGGCCTATCCCAAACTCTCAAACACTGTGTTCCAGACCCTAACACCTGAATTAATCCATCCTCCCACACACTCACTGACACTATATTCCTGGCAATAATCCCTGGATTGAGCTGGCCTATCCCACACTCTCAGGCACTGTGTTCCAGACCCTAACCCCTGGATTAATCCGGCCTATCCTGCACTCTCAGACACTGTGTTCCAGACCCTAACACCTGGATTGACTCGGCCTCCCGAACACTCTCAGGCACTGTGTTCCAGACACTTACCCCTTGATTAATCTGGGTTATCCTATACTTTCAGGCACTGTGTTCCAGATCCTAACCTCTACATTAGTACGGCCTCCCCCAAACTCTCCGGCACTGTGTTCCAGACCCTAACCCCGAGATTAATTCGGCCTCCCCACAATCTCAGGCACTGTGATCCAGTCCCTATCCCCTGGATTGACCCGACCTCCCCAAACTCTCAGGCACTATGTTCCAGACCCTAACCCCTGGATTAATCCGGCCTATCCCACCCTCTCAGGCACTGTGTTCCAGACCCTAACCCCTGGATTAATCCAGCCTATCCTACTCTCTCAAGCACAGTGCTCCAGACCCTAACCTGTATATGACAGCATCCTACCCTGCACTAACCCCTGGATTAATCCGACCAATCCATCACTCTCAGACTCTGTCTTCCACACCCTAACCCCGGATTAAACCAGCCTATCCCACTCTCTTAGGCACAGTGCTCCAGACCCTAACCGCTATATTACAGAGTCCTACCCTGCACTCTCAGGCACTATGATCCAGACCATAACCACTGGATTAACGCGGCCTTACCCACACTCATGGGTACTGCGTTCCAGACCCTAACCCCTGGATTGACCCGGCCTATCTCACACTCTCAGGCACTGTGTTCCAGAACCGAACCACTGGATTAAGACGGCATATCCCACACTCACAGACACTGTGTTCCAGACCCTAACCCCTGGATTAATCCAGCCTTACCCCACTTTCTCAGACATTGTGTTCCAGACATAATCCCTGGATTAATTCGGCCTCCCCACACTCTCAGACACTGTGTTCCAGACACGAACCCCAGCATTGAACCGAATACCACCATACTCTCTGGCACTGTGTTCCAGACATAATCTCTGGATCAATCCGGCCTATCCCACACTCTCAGGCGCAGTTTTCCAGACCCTAACCCCTGAATTAATCCGACCTATCCCAAACTCTCAGGCACTGTGTTCCAGACTCTAACTCCAGAATTAATTCGGCCTCCCGAACACTCTCAGGCACTGTGTTCCAGAGCCTAACCCCTGGATGAATCCGGCCTATCCCACACTCTCAGACACTGTGTTCCAGACACTAACCCCTGGATTAATCCGACCAATCCATCACTCCCAGACTCTGTCTTCCACACCCTAACCCCGGATTAAACCACCCTATCTCACTCTCTTAGGCACAGTGCTCCAGACCCTAACCTCGACATTACAGAGTCCTACCCTGCACTCTCAGGCACTATGATCCAGACCATAACCACTGGAGTAACGCGGCCTTATCCACACTCATGGGTACTGCGTTCCAGACCCTAACCCCTGGATTGACCCGGCCTATCTCACACTCTCAGGCACTGTGTTCCAGACCCTATCCACTGGAATGACTCGACCTCCCCAAACTCTCAGGCACTGTATTCCAGACCCTAATGCCTGGATTAATCCGGCCTATCCCACACTCAAAGGCACCGAATTCCATACCCTAACCCCTGGATTAATCCGGCCTATCCCACACTCTCAGACACTGTGTTCCAGACCCTAACTCCTGGATTAGACCAGCCTAACCCACACTCTCAGGCACTGTGTTCCAGACCCTAACTCCTGGATTAGTCCAGCCTAACCCACACTCTCAGGCACTGTGTTCCAGACACGAACCCCAGCATTGAACCGACCACCACCATACTCTCTGACACTGTGTTCCAGACATAATCCCTAGATGAATCCGGCCTATCCCACACTCTCACGCGCTGTTTTCCAGACCCTAACACCTGGATTAATCCGGCCTATCCCAATCTCTCAGGCACTCTGTTCCAGACCCTAACTCCAGAATTAATTCGGCCTCCCGAACACTCTCAGGCACTGTGTTCCAGAGCCTAACCCCTGGATTGACCCGGCCTATACCACACTTTCAGGCACTGTGTTCCAGACCCTAACCCCTGGATTAATCGGGCTTCCCCCACACTCTCAGGCACAGTGTTCCAGACCCTAACCCCTGGAATAATCCGGCCTAACCCACATTCTCAGACACTGTGTTCCAGAACCTAAACCCCTAGATGAATCCGGCCTATCCCACACTCTCAGGCGCTGTTTTCCAGACCCTAACCCCTGGATTATTCCGGCCTATCCCACGCTCTCAGGCACTGTGTTCCAGACCCTAACCCCTTGATTAATCCAGCCAAACCCACACCCTCAGACACTGTTTTACAGACCATAAAGCCTGGATTAATTCAGCCAATCACACACGTTCAGGCACTGTGTTCCAGACCCTAACTCCAGAATTAATTCGGCCTCCTGAACACTCTCAGGCACTGTGTTCCAGAGCCTAACCCCTGGATTAATCCGGCCTATCCCACACTCTCAGACACTGTGTTCCAGACACTAACCCCTGGATTAATCCGACCAATCCATCACTCTCATACTCTGTCTTCCACACCCTAACCCCGGATTAAACCAGCCTATCCCACTCTCTTCGGCACGGTGCTCCAGACCCTAACCTCTATATTACAGAGTCCTCCCCTGCACTCTCAGGCACTATGATCCAGACCATAACCACTGGATTAAAGCGGCCTTACCCACACTCATGGGTACTGCGTTCCAGTCCCTAACCCCTGGATTGACCCGGCCTATCTCACACTCTCAGGCACTGTGTTCCAGACCCTGTCCCCTGGAATGAACCGACCTCCCCAAACTCTCAGGCACTGTATTCCAAACCCTAAAGCCTGGATTAATCCGGCCTATCCCACACTCAAAGGCACCGAATTCCATACCCTAACCCCTGGATAATTCCCACATATCCCACACTCTCAGGCACAGTGTTCCAGACCCTAACCCCTGGATTAATCCCGCCTAACCCACATTCTCAGACACTGTGTTCCAGACCCTAACCTCTGGATTAATCCTGCCTATCCCCCACTCTCAGACACTGTGTTCCAGACCCTAACTCCTGAATTAGTCCAGCCTAACCCACACTCTCAGGCACTGTGTTCCAGACACGAACCCCAGCATTGAACCGACCACCACCATACTCTCTGGCACTGTGTTCCAGACATAATCCCTAGATGAAGCCGGCCTATCCCACACTCTCAGGAGCTGTTTTCCAGACCCTAACACCTGGATTAATCCTGCCTATCTCAATCTCTCAGGCACTCTGTTCCAGACCCTAACTCCAGAATTAATTCGGCCTCCCGAACATTCTCAGGCACTGTGTTCCAGAGCCTAACCCCTGGATTTACCCGGCCTATCCCACGCTCTCAGACACTGTGTTCCAGACCCTAATCCCTGGATTATTCCGGCCTATCCCACGCACTCAGGCACTGTGTTCCAAAGCCTAACTTCTGGATTATTCCTGCCTAACCAACATTCTCAGACACTGTGTTGCAGACCCTAACCCCTGGATAAATCTGGCCTCCCCCACACTTTCAGGCACTGTGTTCTAGACCCTATCCCCTGGAATGACCCGACCTCCCCACACTCTCAGTCACTGTGTTCCAGATCCTAACCCCTGGCTTAATCCGGCCTAACTCACATTCTCAGACACTGTGTTCCAGACCCTAACATCTAGATTAATCCGGCCTATCCCACACTCTCAGACACTGTGTTCCAGACCCTAATCCCTGGATTATTCCGGCCTATCCCAAGCACTCACGCACTGTGTTCCAGACCCTAACCTCTGGATTAATCTGGCCGAACCAACATTCTCAGACACTGTGTTGCAGACCGTAACCCCTGGATAAATCCAGCCTCCCCCACACTTTCAGGCACTGTGTTCTAGACCCTATCCTCTGGAATGACCCGACCTCCCCACTCTCTCAGTCACTGTGTTCCAGACCCTAACCCCTGGATTAATCCTGCCTATCCCACACTCTCAGACACTGTTTTCCAGACCCTAACCCCTTGATTAATCCTGCCTCTCCCAAACTCTCAGGCGCTGTGTTCCAGACACTAACCCCTGGATTAACCGGTTTTACCCCACACCTGGATTAATCCAGCCAAACCCACACCCTCAGACACTGTTTTACAGACACTAAACCTTGGATTATTTCAGCCTATCCCACACTCTCAGACACTGTGTTCCAGACACTAACCCCTGGATTAATCCGGTTTATCCCACTCTCTCAGGCACTGTGTTCCAGACCCTAAATCCTTGAATTAATCTGGTCTATCCCACGCTCTCAGGCACTTTGTTCCACAACCTAACCCCTGGATTAATCCAGTCTCCCCCACATTCTCAGGTAGTGTGTTCCAGAACCTAACCCGTGGATTAATCCGGCCTATCCCACATTCTCAGACACTGTGTTGCAGACCCTAACCCCTGGATTAATCTGGCCTATCCCAATCTCTCAGGCACTGTGTTCCAGACCCTCATACCTGAATTAATTCAGTCTCCCGCACACTCTCTGGCACTGTGTTCCAGATCCTAACCCCCGGATTAATCCGGCCTAACCCACATTCTCAGACACTGTGTTCCAGACCCTAACCCTTGGATTAATCCGGCCTAACCCACATTCTCAGACACTGTGTTGCAGACCCTAACCCCTGGATTAATCTGGCCTATCCCACTCTCTCAGGCACTGTGTTCCAGGCCATAACCCCTGGATTAATCTGGCCTATCCCATACTCTCAGAAACTGTATTCCAGACACTAACCCCTGGATTAACCGGGACTACCCCACACTCTCAGGCACTGTGTTCCAGAACGTAACCCCTGGAGAAATCCAGCGAATCCCACACTCTCAGTCACTGTGTTCCAGACTCTAACCCTTGGATTAATCCGGCCTATCCCAAACTCTCAAACACTGTTTTCCAGACCCTAACACTTGGATTATTCCGGCCTATCCCAAGAACTCGCGCACTGTGTTCCAGACCCTAACTTCTGGATTAATCTGGCCTAACCAATATTCTCAGACACTGCGTTGCAGACCCTAACCCCTGGATAAATCCGGCCTCCCCCACACTTTCAGGCACTGTGTTCCAGACCCTATCCCCTGGAATGACCCGACCTCCCCACACTCTCAGTCACTGTGTTCCAGACCCTAACCCCTTGATTAATCCTGCCTATCCCACACTCTCAGGCGCTATGTTCCAGACACTAACCCCTGGATTAACCGGTTTTACCCCACACTCTCAGGCACTGTGTCCCAGAACGTAACCCCTGGATTAATCCGGCCTATCACAAACTCAGGCACTGTGTTCCAGACCCTAACACCTGGATTAATCCAGCCAAACCCACACCCTCAGACACTGTTTTACAGACACTAAACCCTGGATTATTTCAGCCTATCCCACACTCTCAGACACTGTGTTTTGGACTCTAACCCCTGGATAAATCCGGCCTATCCCACACTCTCAGGCACTGTGTCCCAGAACGTAACCCCTGGATTAATCCGGCCTATCACAAACTCAGGCACTGTGTTCCAGACCCTAACACCTGGATTAATCCAGCCAAACCCACACCCTCAGACACTGTTTTACAGACACTAAACCTTGGATTATTTCAGCCTATCCCACACTCTCAGACACTGTGTTCCGGACTCTAACCCCTGGATTAATCCGGCCTTTCCCACACTCTCAGGCACTGCGTTCCAGACCCTAACCCTTGGATTAATCCGGCCTAACCCACATTCTCAGACACTGTGTTGCAGACCCTAACCCCTGGATTAATCCGACCGAACCACATTCTCAAACACTGTGTTGCAGACCCTAACCCCTGGATAAATCCGGCCTCCCCCACACTTTCAGGCACTGTGTTCCAGGCCCTATCCCCTGGAATGACCCGACCTCCCCACACTCTCAGTCACTGTGTTCCAGACCCTAACCCCTGGATTAATCCTGCCTATCCCACACTCTCAGGCGCTGTGTTCCAGACACTAACCCCTGGATTAACCGGATTTACCCCACACTCTCAGGCACTGTGTCCCAGAACGTAACCCCTGGATTAATCCGGCCTATCACAAACTCAGGCACTGTGTTCCAGACACTAACACCTGGATTAATCCAGCCGAACACACACCCTCAGACACTGTTTTACAGACACTAAACCTTGGATTATTTCAGCCTATCCCACACTCTCAGACACTGTGTTTCAGACTCTAACCCCTGGATTAATCCGGTTTATCCCACTCTCTCAGGCACTGTGTTCCAGACCCTAAATCCTTGAATTAATCTGGTCTATCCCACACTCTCAGGCACTTTGTTCCACAACCTAACCCCTGGATTAATCCAGTCTCCCCCTCATTCTCAGGCACTGCGTTCCAGACCCTAACCCTTGGAGTAATCCGGCCTAACCCACATTCTCAGACACTGTGTTGCAGACCCTAACCCCTGGATTAATCCGGCCTATCCCAATCTCTCAGGCAGTGTTCCAGACCCTCATACCTGAATTAATTCAGTCTCCCGCACACTCTCTGGCACTGTGTTCCAGATCCTAAACCCTGGATTAATCCGGCCTAACCCACATTCTCAGACACTGTGTTCCAGACCCTAACCCTTGGATTAATCCGGCCTAACCCACATTCTCAGACACTGTGTTCCAGACCCTAACCCCTTGATTAATCCAGCCAAACCTACACCCTCAGACACTGTTTTACAGACCCTAAAGCCTGGATCAACTCAGCCAATCCCACACGCTCAGGCACTGTGTTCCAGAGTCTAACCCGTGGATTAATCCGGCCTATCCCACATGCTCAGGCACTGTGTTCCAGACCCTAACCCCTGGATTTATCCAGCCTCCCCCACACTCTCAGGCACTGTGTTCCAGAGCCTAACCCCTGGATTAATCCGGCCAATCCCACACTCTCAGGCACGGTGTTCCAGACATAATCCCTGGATGAATCTGGCCTACCCCACATTCTCAGGCGCTGTTTTCCAAAACCTAATCCCTGGATTAATCCGGCCTAACCCACATTCTCAGACACTGTTCCAGACCCTAACCCCTGGATAAATCCGGCCTCCCCCACACTCTCAGGCACTGTGTTCCAGACTCTAACCCCTGGATTAATCCGGCCTATCCCAAACTCTCAAACACTGTTTTCCAGACCCTAACACTTGGATTATTCCGGCCTATCCCAAGCACTCACGCACTGTGTTCCAGACCCTAACCTCTGGATTAATCCGGCCTCCCCCACACTTTCAGGCACTGTGTTCCAGACCCTAACCTCTGGATTAATCTGGCCTAACCATCATTCTCAGACACTGTGTTTCAGACCCTAACCCCTGGATAAATCCGGCCTCCCCCACACTTTCAGGCACTGTGTTCCAGACCCTATCCCCTGGAATGACCCGACCTCCCCACACTCTCAGTCACTGTGTTCCAGACCCTAACCCCTGGATTAATCCTGCCTATCCCACACTCTCAGACACTGTTTTCTAGACCCTAACTCCTTGATTAATCCTGCCTATCCCACACTCTCAGACGCTGTGTTCCAGACACTAACCCCTGGATTAACCGGATTTACCCCACACTCTCAGGCACTGTGTTCCAGACCCTAACACATGGATTAATCCAGCCAAACCCACACCCTCAGACACTGTTTTACAGACACTAAACCTTGGATTATTTCAGCCTATCCCACACTCTCAGACACTGTGTTCCAGACTCTAACCCCTGGATTAATCCGGTTTATCCCACTCTCTCAGGCACTGCGTTCCAGACCCTAAATCCTTGAATTAATCTGGTCTATCCCACGCTCTCAGGCACTTTGTTCCACAACCTAACCCCTGGATTAATCCAGTCTCCCCCACATTCTCAGCTAATGTGTTCCAGAACCTAACCCGTGGATTAATCCGGCCTATCCCGCACTCTCAGGCACTGCGTTCCAGACCCTAACCCTTGGATTAATCCGGCCTAACCCACATTCTCAGACACTGTGTTGCAGACCCTAACCCCTGGATTAATCTGGCCTATCCCAATCTCTCAGGCACTGTGTTCCAGACCCTCATACCTGAATTAATTCAGTCTCCCGCACACTCTCTGGTACTGTGTTCCAGATCCTAACCCCTGGATTAATCCGGCCTAACCCACATTCTCAGACACTGTGTTCCAGACCCTAACCCTTGGATTAATCCGGCCTAACCCACATTCTCAGACACTGTGTTGCAGACCCTAACCCCTGGATTAATCTGGCCTATCCCACTCTCTCAGTCACTGTGTTCCAGTCCATAACCCCCTGGATTAATCTGGCCTATCCCTGACTCTCAGCCACTCTGTTTCAGACCCTAAACCCTGCATTAATCTGGCCTATCCCACACTCTCAGAAACTGTATTCCAGACCAAAACCCCTGCATTAATCCGCCCTATTCCATACTCTCAGACACTGTGTCCCAGACACTAACCCCTGGATTAACCGGGACTATCCCACACTCTCAGGCACTGTGTTCCAGACCCTAACCCCTGGATTAATCCAGCGAATCCCACACTCTCAGGCACTATGTTCCAGACCCTAAGCCTTCGATTAATCCAGCCAAACCCACAACCTCAGACACTGTGTTCCAAACACT
This sequence comes from Chiloscyllium plagiosum, assembly GCF_037043375.1. NCBI lineage: Eukaryota > Metazoa > Chordata > Chondrichthyes > Orectolobiformes > Hemiscylliidae > Chiloscyllium > Chiloscyllium plagiosum. The sequence continues at coordinate 36,798,738 of NW_028270181.1, read as the reverse complement.
AACCCCTGGATTAATCCGGCCTATCCCACGCACTCAGGCACTGTGTTCCCGACCATAACCTCTGGATTAATCCGGCCTATCCCACACTCTCAGGCACTGTGTTCCAGACCCTAACCCCTGGAATGATCCAGCCGATCCCACACTCTCAGACACTGTGTTCCAGACCCTAACCCCTTGATTAATCCAGCCAAACCTACACCCTCAGACACTGTTTTACAGACCCGAAAGCCTGGATCAACTCAGCCAATCCCACACGCTCAGACACTGTGTTCCAGACCCTAACCCCTGGATTAATCCGGCCTATCCCAAACTCTCAAACACTGTTTTCCAGACCCTAACACTTGGATTATTCCGGCCTATCCCATGCACTCGCGCACTGTGTTCCAGACCCTAACTTCTGGATTAATCTGGCCTAACCAAAATTCTCAGACACTGTGTTGCAGACCCTAGCCCCTGGATAAATCTGGCCTCCCCCACACTTTCAGGCACTGTGTTCCAGACCCTATCCCCTGGAATGACCCGACCTCCCCAAACTCTCAGTCACTGTGTTCCAGACCCTAACCCCTGGATTAATCTGGCCTATCCCACACTCTCAGGCACTGTGTTCCAGAACGTAACCCCTGGATTAATCCAGCGAATCCCACACTCTCAGGCATTATGTTACAGACACTAAGCCTTCGATTAATCCAGCCAAACCCACAACCTCAGACACTGTGTTCCAGACCCTAACCCCTGGATTATTCCGGCCTACCCCACACTCTCAGGCACTGTGTTCCAGACACTAACCCCTGGATTAATCCGACCAATCCATCACTCCCAGACTCTGTCTTCCACACCCTAACCCCGGATTAAACCACCCTATCTCACTCTCTTAGGCACAGTGCTCCAGACCCTAACCTCGACATTACAGAGTCCTACCCTGCACTCTCAGGCACTATGATCCAGACCATAACCACTGGATTAACGCGGCCTTATCCACACTCATGGGTACTGCGTTCCAGACCCTAACCCCTGGATTGACCCGGCCTATCTCACACTCTCAGGCACTGTGTTCCAGACCCTATCCACTGGAATGACTCGACCTCCCCAAACTCTCAGGCACTGTATTCCAGACCCTAATGCCTGGATTAATCCGGCCTATCCCACACTCAAAGGCACCGAATTCCATACCCTAACCCCTGGATTAATCCGGCCTATCCCACACTCTCAGACACTGTGTTCCAGACCCTAACTCCTGGATTAGACCAGCCTAACCCACACTCTCAGGCACTGTGTTCCAGACCCTAACTCCTGGATTAGTCCAGCCTAACCCACACTCTCAGGCACTGTGTTCCAGACACGAACCCCAGCATTGAACCGACCACCACCATACTCTGGCACTGTGTTCCAGACATAATCCCGAGATGAATCCGGCCTATCCCACACTCTCAGGAGCTGTTTTCCGGACCCTAACACCTGGATTAATCCTGCCTATCCCAATCTCTCAGGCACTCTGTTCCAGACCCTAACTCCAGAATTAATTCGGCCTCCCGAACATTCTCAGGCACTGTGTTCCAGAGCCTAACCCCTGGATTAATCCGGTCTATCCCACACTCTCAGGCACTGTTTTCCAGACTCTAACCCCTGGATTATTCCGGCCTATCCCACGCACTCAGGCACTGTGTTCCAAAGCCTAACTTCTGGATTAATCCGGCCTAACCAACATTCTCAGACACTGTGTTCCAGACCCTAACCCCTGGATAAATCCGGCCTCCCCCACACTTTCAGGCACTGTGTTCCACAACCTAACCCCTGGATTAATCCGGTTTATCCCACTCTCTCAGGCACTGTGTTCCAGACCCTAAATCCTTGAATTAATCTGGTCTATCCCACACTCTCAGGCACTTTGTTCCACAACCTAACCCCTGGATTAATCCAGTCTCCCCCTCATTCTCAGGCACTGCGTTCCAGACCCTAACCCTTGGATTAATCCGGCCTAACCCACATTCTCAGACACTGTGTTGCAGACCCTAACCCCTGGATTAATCCGGCCTATCCCAATCTCTCAGGCAGTGTTCCAGACCCTCATACCTGAATTAATTCAGTCTCCCGCACACTCTCTGGCACTGTGTTCCAGATCCTAAACCCTGGATTAATCCGGCCTAACCCACATTCTCAGACACTGTGTTCCAGACCCTAACCCTTGGATTAATCCGGCCTAACCCACATTCTCAGACACTGTGTTCCAGACCCTAACCCCTTGATTAATCCAGCCAAACCTACACCCTCAGACACTGTTTTACAGACCCTAAAGCCTGGATCAACTCAGCCAATCCCACACGCTCAGACACTGTGTTCCAGACCCTAACCCCTGGATTAATCCGGCCTACCCCACACTCTCAGGCACTGTGTTCCAGAGTCTAACCCGTGGATTAATCCAGCCTATCCCACACGCTCAGGCACTGTGTTCCAGACCCTAACCCCTGGATTTATCCAGCCTCCCCCACACTCTCAGGCACTGTGTTCCAGAGCCTAACCCCTGGATTAATCCGGCCAATCCCACACTCTCAGGCACGGTGTTCCAGACGTAATCCCTGGATGAATCTGGCCTACCCCACATTCTCAGGCGCTGTTTTCCAAAACCTAATCCCTGGATTAATCCGGCCTAACCCACATTCTCAGACACTGTTCCAGACCCTAACCCCTGGATAAATCCGGCCTCCCCCACACTCTCAGGCACTGTGTTCCAGACTCTAACCCCTGGATTAATCCGGCCTATCCCAAACTCTCAAACACTGTTTTCCAGACCCTAACACTTGGATTATTCCGGCCTATCCCAAGCACTCACGCACTGTGTTCCAGACCCTAACCTCTGGATTAATCCGGCCTCCCCCACACTTTCAGGCACTTTGTTCCACAACCTAACCCCTGGATTAATCCGGTTTATCCCACTCTCTCAGGCACTGTGTTCCAAACCCTATCCCCTGGAATGACCCGACCTCCCCAAACTCTCAGTCACTGTGTTCCAGACCATAACCCCTGGATAAATCCGCCCTATCCCACACTCTCAGACACTGTGTTCCAGCCTCTAACCCCTGGATTATTCCAGCCTATCCCACGCACTCAGGCACTGTGTTCCAGACCCTAACTTCTGGATTAATCCGGCCTAACCAACATTCTCAGACACTGTGTAGCAGACCCTAACCCCTGAATAAATCCGGCCTATCCCACACTCTCAGACACTGTGTTCCAGACCCTAACTCCTGGATTAGTCCAGCCTAACCCAACTCTCAGGCACTGTGTTCCAGACATGAACCCCAGCATTGAACCGACCACCACCATACTCTCTGGCACTGTGTTCCAGACATAATCCCTAGATGAATCCGGCCTATCCCACACTCTCAGGCGCTGTTTTCCAGACCCTAACACCTGGATTAATCCGGCCTATCCCACGCACTCAGGCACTGTGTTCCAGACCCTAACTTCTGGATTAATCCGGCCTAACCAACATTCTCAGACACTGTGTTGCAGACCCTAACCCCTGCATAAATCCGGCCTCCCCCACACTCTCAGGCACTGTGTTCCAGAACGTAACCCCTGGATTAATCCAGCGAATGCCACACTCTCAGGCACTGTGTTCCAGACCCTAAGCCTTCGATTAATCCAGCCAAACCCACAACCTCAGACACTGTGTTCTAGACACTAACCCCTGGAGTAATCCGGCCTATCCCACATTCTCAGGCACTGTGTTCCAGACCCTACCCATGGATTAATCTGGCCTATCCCACACTCTCAGACACTGTGTTCCAGATCCTCACCCCTGCATTAATCAGGCCGAACCCACACTCTCAGACACTGTGTTCCAGACCCTAACCCCTAGATGAATCCGGCCTAACCCACATTCTCAGACACTGTGTTCCAGACCCTAACCTCTGGATTAATCCGGCCTATCCCACACTCTCAGACACTGTGTTCCTGACCCTAACTCCTGGATTAGTCCAGCCTAACCCAACTCTCAGGCACTGTGTTCCAGATACGAACCCCAGCATTGAACCGACCACCACCATCCTCTCTGGCACTGTGTTCCAGACATAATCCCTAGATGAATCCGGCCTATCCCACACTCTCAGGCGCTGTTTTCCAGACCCTAACTCCTGAATTAGTCCAGCCTAACCCACACTCTCAGGCACTGTGTTCCAGACACGAACTCCAGCATTGAACCGACCACCACCATACTCTCTGGCACTGTGTTCCAGACATAATCCCTAGATGAATCCGGCCTATCCCACACTCTCAGGTGCTGTTTTCCAGACCCTAACACCTGGATTAATCCTGCCTATCCGAATCTCTCAGGCACTCTGTTCCAGACCCTATCTCCAGAATTAATTCGGCCTCCCGAACACTCTCAGGCACTGTGTTCCAGAGCCTAACCCCTGGATTGACCCGGCCTATCCCACGCTCTCAGACACTGTTTTCCAGACCCTAATCCCTGGATTATTCCGGCCTATCCCAAGCACTCACGCACTGTGTTCCAGACCCGAACTTCTGGATTAATCTGGCCTATCCCACACTCTCAGACACTGTGTTCCAGACCCTAACCCCTGGATTAATCCGGCCTATCCCACACTCTCAAACACTGTTTTCCAGACACTAACCCCTGGATTAATCTGGCCTATCCCACATTCTCAGGCAGTGTTCCAGACCCTACCCGTGGATTAATCTGGCCTCTCCCACACTCTCAGACACTGTGTTCCAGACCCTAACCCCTGGATTAATCCGGCCTATCCCACACTCTCAGGCACTGTTTTCCAGACTCTAACCCCTGGATTAATCCGGCCTATCCCAAACTCTCAAACATTGTTTTCCAGACCCTAACACTGAATTAATCCATCCTCCCACACACTCACTGACACTATATTCCTGACAATAATCCCTGGATTGACCTGGCCTATCCCGCACTCTCAGGCACTGTGTTCCAGACACTAACCCCTGGATTAATCCGGCCTATCCTGCACTCTCAGACACTGTGTTCCAGACCCTAACACTTGGATTGACTCGGCCTCCCGAACACTCTCAGGCACTGTGTTCCAGACACTTACCCCTTGATTAATCTGGGTTATCCTATACTTTCAGGCACTGTGTTCCAGATCCTAACCTCTACATTAGTACGGCCTCCCCCAAACTCTCCGGCACTGTGTTCCAGACCCTAACCCCGAGATTAATTCGGCCTCCCCACACTCTCAGGCACTGTGATCCAGTCCCTAACCCCTGGATTGACTCGGCCTCCCCACGTTCTCAGGCATTGTGTTCCAGACCCTAACCCCTGGATTAATCCGGACTATCCCACACTCAAAGGCACTGTTCCAGACCCTAACCCCTGGATTGACCTGGCCTATCCCACACTCAAAGGCACTGTGTTCCAGACACTAACCCCTGGATTAATGCGCCTATCCCACACTCTCAGAAACTGTTTTCCAGACGAAATATCCTGGATTAACACGGCCTTACCCACACTCATGCGTACTGCATTCCAGACCCTATCCCCTGGATTGACCCGACCTCCCCAAACTTTCAGGCACTATGTTCCAGACACTAACCCCTGGATTAATCCGACCAATCCATCACTCTCAGACTCTGTATTCTACACCCTAACCTCGGATTAATCCAGCCTATCCCACTCTCTCAGGCACAGTGCTCCAGACCCTAACTTCTATATTACAGAGTCCCACCCTGCACTCTCAGGCACTATGATCCAGACCATAACCACTGGATTAACGCGGCCTTACCCACACTCATGGGTACTGCGTTCCAGACCCTAACCCCTGGATTGACCCGGCCTATCTCACACTCTCAGGCACTGCGTTCCAGACCCTATCCACTGGAATGACCCGACCTCCCAAAACTCTCAGGCAATGTATTCCAGAACCTAATGCCTGGATTAATCCGGCCTATCCCACACTCAAAGGCACCGAATTCCATACCCTAACCCCTGGATTATTCCCACATATCCCACACACACAGGCACTGTGTTCCCGACCCTTACCTCTGGATTAATCGGGCTTCCCCCACACTCTCAGGCACTGTGTTCCAGACCCTAACTCCTGTATTAGTCCAGCCTAACCCACATTCTCAGACACTGTGTTCCAGACCATAATCTCTGTATGAATCCGGCCTATCCCACACTCTCAGGCACTGTTTTCCAGACTCTAACCCCTGGATAAATCCGGCCTATCACACGCACTCAGGCACTGTGTTCCAGACCATAACCACTGGATTTATCCGGCCTATCCCACACTCTCAGGAACTGTGTTCCAGCCCCTAACTTCTCGAATAATCCGACCAATCCATCACTCTCAGACTCTGTCTTCCACACCCTAACCCCGGATTAAACCAGCCTATCCCACTCTCTTCGGCACGGTGCTGCAGACCCTAACCTCTATATTACAGAGTCCTACCCTGCACTCTCAGGCACTTTGATCCAGACCATAACCACTGGATTAACGCGGCCTTACCCACACTCATGGGTACTGCGTTCCAGACCCTAACCCCTGGATTGACCCGGCCTATCTCACACTCTCAGGCACTGCGTTCCAGACCCTAACCCCTGGATTAATCGGGCTTCCCCCACACTCTCAGGCACTGTGTTTCAGACCCTAACCCCTGGATTAATCGGGCTTCCCCCACACTCTCAGGCACTGTGTTCCAGACCCTAACCCCTGGATTACTCCTGCCTATCCCACACTCTCCGACACTGTTTTCCAGACCCAAACCCCTTGATTAATCTGGCCAATCCCACACTCTCAGGCACTGTGTTCCAGACACTAAACCCTGGATTAATCCGGCCTATCACAAACTCAGGCACTGTGTTCCAGACCCGAACACCTGGATTAATCCAGCCAAACCCACACCCTCAGACACTGTTTTACAGACACTAAACCCTGGATTATTTCAGCCTATCCCACACTCTCAGACACTGTGTTCCAGACCCTAACCCCTGGATTAATCGGGCTTCCCCCACACTCTCAGGCACTGTGTTCCAGACCCTAACCCCTGGATTAATCCCGCCTAACCCACATTCTCAGACACTGTGTTCCAGACCCTAATGTCTGGATTAATCCGGCCTATCCCACACTCTCAGACACTGTGTTCCAGACACTAACCCCTGGATTAATCCGACCAATCCATCACTCTCAGACTCTGTCTTCCACACCCTCACCCCGGATTAAACCAGCCTATCCCACTCTCTTAGGAACGGAGCTCCAGACCCTAACCTCTATATTACAGAGTCCTACCCTGCACTCTCAGGCACGATGATCCAGACCATAACCACTGGATTAATGCGGCCTTACCCACACTCATGGGTACTGCGTTCCAGACCCTAACCCCTGGATTGACCCGACCTCCCCAAACTCTCAGGCAGTGTGTTCCAGACCCTGTCCCCTGGAATGACCCGACCTCCCAAAACTCTCAGGCACTGTATTCCAGAACCTAATGCCTGGATTAATCCGGCCTATCCCACACTCAAAGGCACCGAATTCCATACCCTAACCCCTGGATTATTCCCACATATCCCACACTCTCAGGCATTGTGTTCCAGACCCTAACCCCTGGATTAATCGGGCTTCCCCCACACTCTCAGGCACTGTGTTCCAGACCCTAACCCCTGGATTAATCCCGCCTAACCCACATTCTCAGACACTGTGTTGCAGACCCTAACCCCTGGATTAATCCCACCTAACCCACATTCTCAGACACTGTGTTCCAGACCATAACCTCTGTATGAATCCGGCCGATCCCACACTCTCAGGCACTGTTTTCCAGACTCTAACCCCTGGATAAATCCGGCCTATCCCAAACTCTCAAAATTTGTTTTCCAGACACTAACACCTGGATTATTCCGGCCTATCCCACGCACTCAGGCACTGTGTTCCAGACCCTAACTTCTGGATTAATCCGACCAATCCATCACTCTCAGACTCTGTCTTCCACACCCTAACCCCGGATTAAACCAGCCTATCCCACTCTCTTCGGCACGGTGCTGCAGACCCTAACCTCTATATTACAGAGTCCTACCCTGCACTCTCAGCCACTATGATCCAGACCATAACCACTGGATTAACGCGGCCTTACCCACACTCATGGGTACTGCGTTCCAGACCCTAACCCCTGGATTGACCCGGCCTATCTCACACTCTCAGGCACTGCGTTCCAGACCCTATCCACTGGAATGACCCGACCTCCCAAAACTCTCAGGCAATGTATTCCAGAACCTAATGCCTGGATTAATCCGGCCTATCCCACACTCAAAGGCACCGAATTCCATACCCTAACCCCTGGATTATTCCCACATATCCCACACACACAGGCACTGTGTTCCCGACCCTTACCTCTGGATTAATCGGGCTTCCCCCACACTCTCAGGCACTGTGTTCCAGACCCTAACCCCTGGATTAATCCCGCCTAACCCACATTCTCAGACACTGTGTTCCAGACCCTAACTCCTGTATTAGTCCAGCCTAACCCACATTCTCAGACACTGTGTTCCAGACCATAACCTCTGTATGAATCCGGCCTATCCCACACTCTCAGGCACTGTTTTCCAGACTCTAACCCCTGGATAATTCCGGCCTATCACACGCAATCAGGCACTGTGTTCCAGACCATAACCACTGGATTTATCCGGCCTATCCCACACTCTCAGGCACTGTGTTCCAGCCCCTAACTTCTCGAATAATCCGACCAATCCATCACTCTCAGACTCTGTCTTCCACACCCTAACCCCGGATTAAACCAGCCTATCCCACTCTCTTCGGCACGGTGCTGCAGACCCTAACCTCTATATTACAGAGTCCTACCCTGCACTCTCAGGCACTATGATCCAGACCATAACCACTGGATTAACGCGGCCTTACCCACACTCATGGGTACTGCGTTCCAGACCCTAACCCCTGGATTGACCCGGCCTATCTCACACTCTCAGGCACTGCGTTCCAGACCCTAACCCCTGGATTAATCGGGCTTCCCCCACACTCTCAGGCACTGTGTTTCAGACCCTAACCCCTGGATTAATCGGGCTTCCCCCACACTCTCAGGCACTGTGTTCCAGACCCTAACCCCTGGATTACTCCTGCCTATCCCACACTCTCCGACACTGTTTTCCAGACCCAAACCCCTTGATTAATCTGGCCAATCCCACACTCTCAGGCACTGTGTTCCAGACACTAAACCCTGGATTAATCCGGCCTATCACAAACTCAGGCACTGTGTTCCAGACCCGAACACCTGGATTAATCCAGCCAAACCCACACCCTCAGACACTGTTTTACAGACACTAAACCCTGGATTATTTCAGCCTATCCCACACTCTCAGACACTGTGTTCCAGACCCTAACCCCTGGATTAATCGGGCTTCCCCCACACTCTCAGGCACTGTGTTCCAGACCCTAACCCCTGGATTAATCCCGCCTAACCCACATTCTCAGACACTGTGTTCCAGACCCTAATGTCTGGATTAATCCGGCCTATCCCACACTCTCAGACACTGTGTTCCAGAGCCTAACCCCTGGATTAATCCGGCCTATCCCACACTCTCAGACACTGTGTTCCAGACACTAACCCCTGGATTAATCCGACCAATCCATCACTCTCAGACTCTGTCTTCCACATCCTCACCCCGGATTAAACCAGCCTATCCCACTCTCTTAGGCACGGAGCTCCAGACCCTAACCTCTATATTACAGAGTCCTACCCTGCACTCTCAGGCACGATGATCCAGACCATAACCACTGGATTAATGCGGCCTTACCCACACTCATGGGTACTGCGTTCCAGACCCTAACCCCTGGATTGACCCGACCTCCCCAAACTCTCAGGCAGTGTGTTCCAGACCCTGTCCCCTGGAATGACCCGACCTCCCAAAACTCTCAGGCACTGTATTCCAGAACCTAATGCCTGGATTAATCCGGCCTATCCCACACTCAAAGGCACCGAATTCCATACCCTAACCCCTGGATTATTCCCACATATCCCACACTCTCAGGCATTGTGTTCCAGACCCTAACCCCTGGATTAATCGGGCTTCCCCCACACTCTCAGGCACTGTGTTCCAGACCCTAACCCCTGGATTAATCCCGCCTAACCCACATTCTCAGACACTGTGTTGCAGACCCTAACCCCTGGATTAATCCCACCTAACCCACATTCTCAGACACTGTGTTCCAGACCCTAACTCCTGTATTAGTCCAGCCTAACCCACATTCTCAGACACTGTGTTCCAGACCATAACCTCTGTATGAATCCGGCCGATCCCACACTCTCAGACACTGTTTTCCAGACTCTAACCCCTGGATAAATCCGGCCTATACCAAACTCTCAAAATCTGTTTTCCAGACACTAACACCTGGATTATTCCGGCCTATCCCACGCACTCAGGCACTGTGTTCCAGACCCTAACTTCTGGATTAATCCGACCAATCCATCACTCTCAGACTCTGTCTTCCACACCCTAACCCCGGATTAAACCAGCCTATCCCACTCTCTTCGGCACGGTGCTGCAGACCCTAACCTCTATATTACAGAGTCCTACCCTGCACTCTCAGCCACTATGATCCAGACTATAACCACTGGATTAACGCGGCCTTACCCACACTCATGGGTACTGCGTTCCAGACCCTAACCCCTGGATTGACCCGGCCTATCTCACACTCTCAGGCACTGCATTCCAGACCCTAACCCCTGGATTAATCGGGCTTCCCCCACACTCTCAGGCACTGTGTTCCAGACTCTAACCCCTGGATTAATTCCGCCTAACCCACATTCTCAGACACTGTGTTCCAGACCCTAACGTCTGGATTAATCCAGCCTATCCCACACTCTCAGACACTGTTTTCCAGACCCTAACACCTGGACTATTCCGGACTATCCTACGCACTCAGGCACTGTGTTCCAGACCCTTACTGCTGGATTAATCTGGCCTTACCAACATTCTCAGACACTGTGTTGCAGACCCTAACCCCTGGATAAATCCGGCCTCCCCCACTCTTTCTGGCACTGTGTTCCAGACCCTATCCCCTGGAATGACCCGACCTCCCCAAACTCTCAGTCACTGTGTTCCAGACCCTAACCCCTGGATTAATCTGGCCTATCCCTGACTCTCGGGCACTCTGTGTCAGTCCCTAAACCCTGCATTCATCTGGCGTATCACACACTCTCAGAAACTGTAGTTCAGACCAAAACCCCTGGATAAATCCGCCCTATCTGACACTCTCAGACACTGTGTTCCAGCCCCTAACCCCTGGATTATTCCAGCCTATCCCACGCACTCAGGCACTGTGTTCCAGACCCTAAACCCTGGATTTACCCAGCCTCCCCACACTCTCAGGCACTGTGTTCCAGATCCTAACCCCTCGATGAATCCGGCCTAACCCACATTCTCAGACCCTGTGTTCCAGACCCTAACCCCTGGATTAATCCTGCCTATCCCACACTCTCAGACACTGTTTTCCAGACCCTAACCCCTTGATTAATCTGGCCAATCCCACACTCTCAGACACTGTGTTCCAAACCCTAACCCCTGGATTATTCCGGCCTATCCCGCGCACTCAGGCACTGTGTTCCAGACCCTAACTTCTGGATTAATCCGACCAATCCATCACTCTCAGACTCTGTCTTCCACACCCTAACCCCGGATTAAACCAGCCTATCCCACTCTCTTCGGCACGGTGCTGCAGACCCTAACCTCTATATTACAGAGCCCTACCCTGCACTCTAAGGCACTATGATCCAGACCATAACCACTGGATTAACGCGGCCTTACAAACACGCATGGGTACTGCGTTCCAGACCCTAACCCATGGATTTACCCGGCCTATCTCACACTCTCAGGCACTGCGTTCAAGACCCTAACCCCTGGATTAATCGGGCTTCCCCCACACTCTCAGGCACTGTGTTCCAGACCCTAACCCCTGGATTAATCGGGCTTCCCCCACACTCTCAGGCACTGTGTTCCAGACCCTAACCCCTGGATTAATTCCGCCTAACCCACATTCTCAGACACTGTGTTCCAGACCCTAACTCCTGGATTAGTCCAGCCTCACCCACATTCTCAGAAACTGTGTTCCAGACCATAACCTCTGTATGAATCCGGCCTATCCCACACTCACAGGCACTGTGTTCCAGACCCTAACCAACGGATTAATCCGGCCTATCCCACTCTCTCAGGCACTGTGTTCCAGACCCTAACCCCTGGATTATTCCGGCCTATCCCACACTCTCAGACACTGTATTCCAGACACTAACCCCTGGATTAACTGGGTTTACCCCACGCTCTCAGGCACTGTGTTCCAGACCCTAACCCCTGGATTAATCCGGCCTATCCCAGACTACCAGGCACTGTGTTCGAGACACTAAACCCTGGATTGACCCGGCCAATCCCACACTCTCAGACACTGTGTTCCAGACACTAAACCCTGGATTGACCCGGCCAATCCCACACTCTCAGGCACTGTGTTCCAGACCCTAACCCCTGGATTAATCTAGCCTATCCCACTCTCTCAGGCACTGTGTTCCAGGCCATAACCCCTGGATTAATCTGGCCTGTCCCTGACTCTCAGGCACTCTCTTTCAGACCATAAACCTTGCATTAATCTGGCCCATCCCACACTCTCAGAAACTGTATTCCAGACCAAAACCCCTGGATTAATCTGCCATATCCCGCACTCTCAGGAACTGCGTTCCAGACACTAACCCCTGGATTGACCGGCCTATTCCACACTCTCAGACACTGTGTTCCAGACCCTAACCCCTGGATAATTCACACCTTTTCCCACACTCTCAGGCACTGTGTTCCAGACCCTAACCCCTGGATTAATCCGGCCTCCCCACACTCTCGGGCACTGTGTTCCAGACATAATACCTGGATGAATCCAGCCTATCCCATATTCTCAGGCACTGTTTTCCAGACACTAACCCCTGGATTAATCCGGCCCATCCCAATCTCTAAGGCACTGTGTTCCAGACCCTAACACCTGAATTAATTCTGACACCAGCACACTCTCAGGCACTGTGTTCCAGACCCTAACCCCTGGATTATTCACACCTATCCCATACTCTCAGGCACTGTGTTCCAGACCCTAACACCTGGATTAACCTTGCCTTCCCCACACTCTCAGGTATTGTATTCCAGACCCTAACCCCTGGATTAATCCAGCTTGTCCCACACTCAAAGGCACTGAATTCCATACCCTAACCCCTAGATTATTCCCACCTATCCCACACTCTCAGGCACTGTGTTCGAGACCCTAACCTCTGGATTAATCCGGCCTATTCCACACTCTCAGACACTGTGTTCCAGATCATAACCCCTGGATTAATCCGGCCTATCCCACTCTCTCAGGCACTGTGTTCCCGACACTAAATCCTTGAATTAATCTAGTCTATCCCACGCTCTCAGGCACTTTGTTCCACACCCTAACCCCTGGATTAATCCAGCCTCCCCGACATTTTCAGGCAGTGTTCCAGAACCTAACCCGTGGATTAATCCGGCCTATCCCACACTCTCAGGCACTGTGTTCCAGACCCTCACCCCTGGATTAATCCAGCCTATCCCAATCTCTAAGGCACTGTGTTCCAGACCCTCATACCAAATTAATTCAGCCTCCCGCACACTCTCAGGCACTGTGTTCCAAGCCCTAACCCTTGGATTATTCCAGCCTATCCCACGCACTCAGGCACTGTGTTCCAGACCCTAATCCCTGGATTTACCCAGCCTCCCCACACTCTCAGGCACTGTGTTCCAGATCCTAACCCCTCGATGAATCCGGCCTAACCCACATTCTCAGACACTGTTTTCCAGACCCTAACCCCTTGATTAATCTGGCCAATCCCACACTCTCAGGCACTGTGTTCCAGACACTAACCCCTGGATTAATCCGGCCTAACCCACATTCTCAGACACTGTTTTACAGACACTAAACCCTGGATTATTTCAGCCTATCCCACACTCTCAGACACTGTGTTCAAGAGCCTAACCCCTGGATTAATCCGGCCTATCCCACACTCTCAGACACTGTGTTCCAGACCCTAACGTCTGGATTAATCCGGCCTATCCCACACTCTCAGACACTGTGTTCCAGACCCTAACCCCTGGATTAATCGGGCTTCCCCCACACTCTCAGGCACTGTGTTCCAGACCCTAACCCCTGGATTAATCCCGCCTAACCCACATTCTCAGACACTGTGTTCCAGACCCTAACGTCTGGATTAATCCGGCCTATCCCACACTCTCAGACACTGTGTTCAAGAGCCTAACCCCTGGATTAATCCGGCCTATCCCACACTCTCAGACACTGTGTTCCAGACACTAACCCCTGGATTAATCCGACCAATCCATCACTCTCAGACTCTGTCTTCCACACCCTCACCCCGGATTAAACCAGCCTATCCCACTCTCTTAGGCACAGTGCTCCAGACCCTAACCTCTATATTACAGAGTCCTACCCTGCACTCTCAGGCACGATGATCCAGACCATAACCACTGGATTAATGCGGCCTTACCCACACTCATGGGTACTGCGTTCCAGACCCTAACCCCTGGATTGACCCGGCCTATCTCACACTCTCAGGCACTGCGTTCCAGACCCTGTCCCCTGGAATGACCCGACCTCCCAAAACTCTCAGGCACTGTATTCCAGAACCTAATGCCTGGATTAATCCGGCATATCCCACACTCAAAGGCACCGAATTCCATACCCTAACCCCTGGATTATTCCCACATATCCCACACTCTCAGGCACTGTGTTCCAGACCCTAACCCCTGGATTAATCGGGCTTCCCCCACACTCTCAGGCACTGTGTTCCAGACCCTAACCCCTGGATTAATCCCGCCTAACCCACATTCTCAGACACTGTGTTCCAGACCCTAACTCCTGTATTAGTCCAGCCTAACCCACATTCTCAGACACTGTGTTCCAGACCATAACCTCTGTATGAATCCGGCCTATCCCACACTCTCAGGCACTGTTTTCCAGACTCTTACCCCTGGATAAATCCGGCCTATCCCAAACTCTCAAACACTGTTTTCCAGACACTAACACCTGGATTATTCCGGCCTATCCCACGCACTCAGGCACTGTGTTCCAGACCCTAACTTCTGGATTAATCCGACCAATCCATCACTCTCAGACTCTGTCTTCCACACCCTAACCCCGGATTAAACCAGCCTATCCCACTCTCTTCGGCACGGTGCTGCAGACCCTAACCTCTATATTACAGAGTCCTACCCTGCACTCTCAGCCACTATGATCCAGACCATAACCACTGGATTAACGCGGCCTTACAAACACTCATGGGTACTGCGTTCCAGACCCTAACCCATGGATTGACCCGGCCTATCTCACACTCTCAGGCACTGCGTTCCAGACCTTAACCCCTGGATTAATCGGGCTTCCCCCACACTCTCAGGCACTGTGTTCCAGACCCTAACCCCTGGATTAATCTCGCCTAACCCACATTCTCAGACACTGTGTTCCAGACCCTAACGTCTGGATTAATCCGGCCTATCCCAAACTCTCAGTCACTGTGTTCCAGACCCTAACCCCTGGATTAATCTGGCCTATCCCTGACTCTCAGGCACTCTGTGTCAGACCCTAAACCCTGCATTCATCTGGCGTATCACACACTCTCAGAAACTGTAGTTCAGACCAAAACCCCTGGATAAATCCGCCCTATCCCACACTCTCAGACACTGTGTTCCAGCCCCTAACCCCTGGATTATTCCAGCCTATCCCACGCATTCAGGCACTGTCTTCCAGACCGTAACCCCTGGATTTACCCAGCCTCCCCACACTCTCAGGCACTGTGTTCCAGATCCTAACCCCTCGATGAATCCGGCCTAACCCACATTCTCAGACCCTGTGTTCCAGACCCTAACCCCTGGATTAATCCTGCCTATCCCACACTCTCAGACACTGTTTTCCAGACCCTAACCCCTTGATTAATCTGGCCAATCCCACACTCTCAGGCACTGTGTTCCAGACCCTAACACCTGGATTAATCCAGCCAAACCCACACCCTCAGACACTGTTTTACAGACACTAAACCCTGGATTATGTCAGCCTATCCCACACTCTCAGGCACTGTGTTCCAGACTCTAACCCCTGGATTAATCTGGTTTATCCCACTCTCTCAGGCACTGTGTTCCAGACCCTAAATCCTTGAATTAATCTGGTCTATCCCACGCTCTCAGGCAATTTGTTCCACAACCTAACCCCTGGATTAATCCAGTCTTCCCCACATTCTCAGGCAGTGTGTTCCAGAACCTAACACGTGGATTAATCCGGCCTATCCCACACTCTCAGGCACTGCGTTCCAGACCCTATCCCCTGGATGAATCAGGCCTAACCCACATTCTCAGACACTGTGTTCCAGACCCTAACCCTTGGATTAATCCGGCCTAACCCACATTCTCAGACACTGTGTTGCAGACCCTAACCCCTGGATTAATCCGGCCTATCCCAATCTCTCAGGCACTGTGTTCCAGACCCTCATACCTCAATTAATTCAGTCTCCCGCACACTCTCTGGCACTGTGTTCCAGACCCTAACCCTTGGATTAATCCGGCCTAACCCACATTCTCAGACACTGTGTTGCAGACCCTAACCCCTGGATTAATCTGGCCTATCCCACTCTCTCAGGCACTGTGTTCCAGGCCATAACCCCTGGATTAATCTGGCCTATCCCTGACTCTCAGCCACTCTGTTTCAGACCTAAAACCCTGCATTAATCTGGCCTATCCCACACTCTCAGAAACTGTGTTCCAGACCAAAACCCCTGGATTAATCCGCCCTATTCCATACTCTCAGACACTGTTTCCCAGACACTAACCCCTGGATAAACCGGGACTACCCCACACTCTCAGGCACTGTGTTCCAGATCGTAACCCCTGGATTAATCCAGCGAATCCCACACTCTCAGGCACTGTGTTCCAGACACTAACCCCTGGATTAATCCAGCCTATCCCACATTCTCAGGCACTGTGTTCCAGATCCTAACCCCTGGATTAATCAGGCCTAACCCACTCTCTCAGACACTGTGTTCCAGACCCTAACCCCTAGATGAATCTGGCCTAACCTACATTCTCAGACCCTGTGTTCCAGACCCTAACCCCTGGATTAATCCTGCCTATCCCACACTCTCAGGCACTGTTTTCCAGACCCTAAACCCCGGATTAATCCGGCCAATCCCACACTCTCAGGCACTGTGTTCCAGAACGTCACCCCTGGATTAATCCGGCCTATTACAAACTCAGGCACTGTGTTCCAGACCCTAACACCTGGATTAATCCAGCCAAACCCACACCCTCAGACACTGTTTTACAGACACTAAACCCTGGATTATTTCAGCCTCTCCCACACTCTCCGACACTGTGTTCCAGACTCTAACCCCTGGATTAATCCGGCCTATCCCACTCTCTCAGGCACTGTGTTCCAGACCCTAAATCCTTGAATTAATCTGGTCTATCCCACACTCTCGGGGCACTTTGTTCCACAACCTAACACCTGGATTAATCCAGTCTCCCCCACATTCTCAGGCACTGTGTTCCAGAACCTAACCCGTGGATTAATCCGGCCTATCCCACACTCTCAGGCACTGCGTTCCAGACCCTATCCCCTGGATTTATCAGGCCTAACCCACATTCTCAGACACTGTGTTCCAGACCCTAACCCTTGGATTAATCCGGCCTAACCCACATTCTCAGACACTGTGTTCCAGAGCCTAACCCCTGGATTAATCCGGCCTATCCCAATCTCTCAGACCCTGTGTTCCAGACTCTCATACCTGAATTAATTCAGCTCCCTGCACACTCTCTGGCACTGTGTTTCAGATCCTTACCCCTGGATTAATCCAGCGAATCCCACACTCTCAGGCACTGTGTTCCAGACACTAATCCCTGGATTAATACTGCCTATCCCACACTCTCAGGCACTGTGTTCCAGACCCTAACCCCTGGATTAATCTGGTCTATCCCACACTCTCAGGCACTTTGTTCCACAACCTAACACCTGAATTAATCCAGTCTCCCCCACACTCTCAGGCACTGTGTTCCAGGCCATAACCCCTGGATTAATCTGGCCTATCCCTGACTCTCAGCCACTCTGTTTCAGACCCTAAACCCTGTATTAATCTGGCCTATCCCACACTCTCAGAAACTGCATTCCAGACCAAAACCCCTGGATTAATCCACCCTATTCCATACTCTCAGACACTATGTTCCAGAACGTAACCCCTGGATTAATCCAGCGAATCCCACACTCTCAGACACTGTGTTCCAGACCCTGACCCGTGGATTAATCCGGCCTATCCCACATCCTCAGATACTGTGTTCCAGACCCTAACCTCTGGATTAATCCGGCCTATCCCACACTCTCAGACACTGTGTCCCAGACCCTACCCCTAGATGAATCCGGCCTATCCCACACTCTCAGACACTCTGTTCCAGACACTAACCCCTGGATTAATCCAGCCTATCCCACAATCCTAGGCACTGTGTTCCAGACACTAACCCCTGGATTAATCCGGCCTATCCCAAATTCTCAGGAACTGTGTTCCAGACCCTTAACCCTGGATTGACTCGGACTCCCGAACACTCTCAGACACTGTGTTACAGATCCTTCCCCCGGATTATTCCCACCTCTCCCACACTCTCAGGTACTGTGTTCCAGACCCTAACCTCTGGACTAATCTGGCCTATCCCACACACTCAGGTACTGTTTTCCAGACCATAACCCCTGGATTAATCCGGCCAATCTCACACTCTCAGGCACTGTATTCCCGACACTAAGCCTTCTATTAATACAGCCAAATCCACACCCTCAGACACTCTTTTACAGACCCTAAACCCTGGATTAATTCAGCCTATCCCACACTCTCTGACACTGTGTTCCAGATTCTAACCCCTGGATTAATCCGACCTATCCCGCACTCTCAGGCACTGTGTTCCAGACCCTAACCCCTGGATTAATTCAGCCACCCCCATACTCTCAGACACTGTGTTCCAGACACTAACCCCTGGATTAAACCGACCATTACCATTCTCTCAGACACTGTATTCCCGACAATAAACCCTGGATTGACCCGGCCTATTGTACACTCTCAGACACTGTATTCCAGAACCGAACCACTGGATTAATCCGCCCTATCCCACACTCTCAGACACTGTGTTCCAGACCCTAACACCTGGATTGAACCGGCCTATCCCACAGTCTCAGACACTGTGTTCCAGACCCTAACACCTGGAATATTCTGGGATATCCCACACTCTCAGGCACTGTTTTCTAGACCCTAACCCCTGGATTAATCCGGCCTATCCCAATCTCTCAGGCACTGTGTTCCAGACCCTAACACCTGAATTAATTCGGCCTCCCGCACACTCTCAGGCACTGTGTTCCAGAGCCTAACCCCTGGATTAATCCGCCTAACCCACATTCTCAGACACTGTGTTCCAGATCCTAACACCTGAATTAATCCGCCCTATCCCGCACTCTCAGGCACTGCATTCCAGGCACTAACCCCTGGATTGACCCGGCCTATCCCACAGTCTCAGACACTGTGTTCCAGACCCTAACCCCTGGATTATTCCGGCCTATCCCACGCACACAGGCACTGTGTTCCAGACCCTAACCTCTGGATTAATCCGGCCTATCCCAAACTATCAGGCACTGTGTTCCAGACACTAACCCATGGATTGACCTGGCCTACCCCACACTCTCAGGCACTGTGTTCCAGACCCTAATACCTGGATTAATCCAGCCAATCCCACACACTCAGACACTGTTTTACAGATTCTTAACCCTGAATTAATCCAGCCTCCCCCACATTCTCAGGCAGTGTGTTCCAGAACCTAACCGTGGATTAATCCGGCCTATCCCACACTTTCAGGCACTGTGTTCCAGACCCTCATACCTGAATTAATTCAGCCTCCCCCACACTCTCAGGCACGGTGTTCCAGAGCCTAACCCCTGGATTAATCCGGCCTAACCCATATTCTCAGACACTGTGTTCCAGGCCCTAACCCCTGGATTAATCCGGTTTATCCCACTCTCTCAGGCACTGTGTTCCAGACCATAAATCCTTGAATTAATCTGGTCTATCCCATGCTCTCAGGCACTTTGTTCCTCACACTAACCCCTGGATTTATCCAGCCTCCCCCACATTCTCAGGCAGTGTGTTCCAGAACCTAACCCATGGATTAATCCGGCCTATCCCACACTCTCAGGCACTGCGTTCCAGACCCTCATACCTGAATTAATTCAGCCTCCCGCACACTCTCAGGCACTGTGTTCCAGAGCCTAACCCCTGGATTAATCCGGCCTAACCCACATTCTCAGACACTGTATGGCAGTCCCTAACCCCTGGATTAATCCGGCCTATCCCACACTCTCAGGCACTGTATTCCAGACCCTAACACCTGGATTAATCCAGCCAATCCCACACTGTCAGGCACTGTGTTCCAGACCCTAAGCCTTCGATTAATCCAGCCAAACCCACATCCTCAGACACTGTGTTCCAAACCCTAACCCCTGGATGAATCCGGCCCAACCTACATTCTCAGACACTGTGTTCCAGACCCTAACCCCTGAATTAATCCGGCCTTCCCTCACTCTCAGACACTGTGTTCCAGACCCTAACTCCAGCATTAAACCGACCACCACCATACTCTCTGGCACTGTGTTCCAGACATAATCCCTGGATGAATCTGCCCTATCCCACACTCTCAGGCGCTGTTTTCCAGACCCTAACCCCTGGATTAATCCGGCCTAACCCACACTCTCAGGCACTGTGTTCCAGAGCCTAATCCCTGGATGTGGAACAGTCCATCTTCCGCAACTACACTGGCCCCACCCCCCACCTTGTTCTCCCCTACATCGATGACTGTATCGGCGCCGCCTCGTGCTCCCACGAGGTGGTTGAACAGTTCATCCACTTCACCAACACCTTCCACCCCGACCTCAAATTCACCTGGACAGTCTCAGATCCCTCCCTCCCCTTCCTCGACCTTTCTATTTCTATCTCAGGCGACCGGATCAACACGGACATCTACTACAAACCGACCGACTCCCACAGCTACCTGGACTACACCTCCTCCCACCCTGCCCCCTGTAAAAACGCCATCCCATTCTCCCAATTCCTTCGTCTCCGCCGCATCTGCTCCCAGGAGGACCAGTTCCAAAAATGTACAACTCAGATGGCCTCCTTCTTCAAGAACCGCAATTTCCCCCCCGACGTGGTCGACGATGCCCTCCACCGCATCTCTTCCACTTCCCGCTCCTCCGCCCTTGAGCCCCGCCCCTCCAACCGCCACCAGGACAGAACCCCACTGGTCCTCACCTACCACCCCACCAATCTCCATGTACAGCGTATCATCCGCCGTCATTTCCGCCACCTCCAAACGGACCCCACCACCAAAAATATATTTCCCTCCCCTCCCCTATCAGCATTCCGTAAAGACCACTCCCTCCATGACTCCCTCGTCAGATCCACACCCCCCACCAACCCAACCTCCACTCCCGGCACCTTCCCCTGCAACCGCAGGAGGTGCAAGACTTGCGCCCACACCTCCCCCCTCACCTCCCTCCAAGGCCACAAAGGAAACTTCCATATCCGCCACAGATTAGCCTGCACCTCCACACATATCATCTATTGCATCCTCTGCACCCGATGTGGCCTCCTCTATATTGGGGAGACAGGCCGGCTACTTGCGGAGCGTTTCAGAGAACACCTCTGGGACACCCGGACCAACCAACTCAACCACCCTGTGGCTCAACACTTCAACTCCCCCTCCCACTCCACCAAGGATATGCAGGTCTTTGGACTCCTCCATCGCCAGACCACAACAACACGACGGTTGGAGGAAGAGCGCCTCATCTTCCGCCTAGGAACCCTCCAACCACAAGGGATGAACTCGGATTTCACCAGTTTCCTCATTTCCCCTCCCCCCACCTTGTCTCAGTCAAATCCATCGAATTCAGCACCGTCTTCCTAACCTGAAATCTTCTTCCTGACCTCTCTGCCCCCACCCCAGTCTGACCTTTCACCCTCACCTTGACCTCTTTCCACCTATCACATTTCTGATGCCCCTCCCCCAAGTCCCTCCTCCCTACCTTTTATCTTAGCCTGCTGGACACACTTTCCTCATTCCTGAAGAAGGGCTTATGCCCGAAACGTCGATTCTCCTGTTCCCTGGATGCTGCCTGACCTGCTGCGCTTTTCCAGCAACACATTTTCAGCTCAACCTTTTCTTTCACCCTAACAGAAATATACTTTCTCTGGACTCTTATTATCTCACTTCTGAAGGCTTCCCATTTTCCAGCTGTCCCTTTATCTGCGAACATCTGCCCCCAATTAGCTTTTGAAAATTCTTGCCTAATACCGTCAAAATTGGCCTTTCTCCAATTTAGAACTTTAACTTTTAGATCTGGTCTATCCTTTTCCATCACTATTTTAAATCTAATAGAATTATGGTCGCTGCCCCCAAAGTGCACCCCCACTGACACCTCAGTTACCTGCCCTGCCTTATTTCCCAAGAGGAGGTCAAGATTTGCACCTTCTCTAGTAGGTACATCCACATACTGAATAAGAAAATTGTCTTGTACACACTTAACAAATTCCTCTCCATCTAAACCTTTAACACTATGGAAGTGAAAGCCTATGTTTGGAAAGTTAAAATCCCTGACCATAACCACCCTATTATTCTTACAGATAGCTGAGATCCCCTAACAAATTTGTTTCTCAATTCCCCTCTGACTATTAGGGGGTCTATAATACAATCCCAATAAGGTGATCATCCCTTTCTTATTTCTCAGTTCCACCCAAATAACGTCCCTGGCTGTAATTCCAGGAAAATCCTCCCTCAGCACAGCTGTAATGCTATCCCTTATCAGAAACACCACTCCCCCTCCTCTATTGCCTCCCTTTCTATCCTTCCTGTAGCATTTGTATCCTGGGACATTAAGCTGCCAGTCCTGCCCATCTCTGAGCCATGTTTCTATAATTGCTATGATATCTCACAAAAGTGAGGTGATGCATTTTGGGCAAGACTAATTCGAGAGCGAATTATACAATGAACAGAGGACCCTTGGGAAAAGTTGATGGGCAGAGAGATCTGGGAGTGCAGGTCCATTGTACCCTGAAGGTTGCTGCACAGGCGGATAGAGTGGTCAAGAAGGCATATCATCTGCTTGCCTTCATTGGACGGGGTATTGAGTATAAGAGCTGGCAAGTCATGCTAAAATTGTACAAGACATTGGTTCGGCCATATTTAGAATACTGTGTACAGTCCTGGTCACCACATTCCCAAAAGGGTGTGGACGCTTTGGAGAGGGTGCAGAGAAGGTTTACGAGGAGGTTGCCTGGTATGGAAGGTGCTGGCTATGAAGAGAGGTTGAGTAGGTTAGGATTGTTTTCATTAGAAAAAGGGAGTTTAAGGGGGGCCGTGATTGAGGTTTATGAAATCATGAAGGGTATAGACAGGGTGGATAGAGATAAGCTTTTTCCCAGAGGTGAAGGATTCAATAAGGAGAGGTCATGCTTTCAAGGTGAGAGGTGGAAAGTTTAAGGGGGATACACGCGGCAAGTACTTCACACAGAGGGTGGTGGGCGTTTGGAACGTGTTGCCAGCAGAGATGGTAGAGACAGGCACGGTAGATTCATTTAAGATGTGTCTGGACAGATGCATGAGTAGGTGGGGAGCAGAGGGATACAGATACTCAGGAATTGGACGACAGGTTTAGACAGTAGATTTGGATCAGCTCAGGCTTGGAGGGCAGAAGGGCCTGTTCCTGAGCTGTACATTGTTTTTTTTTTCACAGTCCCATGTTCCTAACCGTGCGCTGAGTTCATCTGTCTTCCATGTTAGGCCCCTTGCATTGGAATAAATGCAGTTTTATTTATTAGTCCTACCTTGTCCCTGCCTGCCCTGACTGTTTGACTCGCTTCTGTACGTAACTGTCCCAGTCTCAGATTGATATCTTTCCTCACTATCTCCCTGGGTCACACCACCTTACTAGTTTAGATCCTCCTGAGCAGCTCCAGCAAATCTCCCTGCCAGTACATTAGACCCCTTCCAATTTAGGTGTAATCCATCCTTCTTGTACAGGTCACTTCTACCCCGAAGTAGATCCCAATGATCCAAAAATGTGAACACTTCTCCCATACAACAGTCCCGCAACAGGAAAGGGGAGGAAAGGAGGGTGGGGGAGTGGTATGGGGGAATGGAGTGGGGGAAGGAGGGGACGGGAAGGAGATGTGGGAAGGGAAGGGGGGGAGGGAGAGGGATGGAAGGAGAAGGGGTAGGAGAGGGGAAGGAGGGGTGGAGGAGTGGGGGAATGAGGGAGGGGGAGGGAGTGGGGGAAGGAGACGTGGGGGAGGGAGGGAGGAAGGAAAGCGTGGTGGGGGAGGAGAGAGGTGAAGGAGGGGGGAGGAGGGGGTGAAGGAGAGGGGGAGGATTGGGGTGAATGAGCAAGGGAATGAGGGGGAGGCAAAGGGGAGGAGAGGGGAGAGGGAAAGGAGAGGATTGAAGGAGAGGGGGAATGAGGGGAGGTGGGGGGAAGGTGACGTGGAGAATTGGGGAACGGAAAGGAGATGTGGGAAGGTAGGGGAGAGAAAGGTGAGGGGTGGAAGGAGAAGGTGGTAGGAGGGGGAAGGAGGAGGGGTGGAGGAGAGGGGGAAATGAGGGAGGGGAGGAAGTAGAGGAGGGGGAGTATGCGGGGTGAAGGAGAGATTGGGGAAGGAGAGGAGGAGATGGGGAGGGGGAAGAAGAGGGTGAAGGGAGAAGGTGAGGTGGGGGAATGAGAGTTGGGGAAGTGGGGGAGGATAGGTGGAAGGAGAAGGGCGAAGGGCGAAGGGGGAAGGAGAAGGGGAAGGAGAAGGGTGGAATGGGTGAAGGAGAGGTGGGTAAGTAGAGGGGACAAGGAGCGGGGAGGAGGAGAGTGGCGGGAAGGGGGAGTAGGGTTGGAAGGAGAGTAGGGAAAAGGGGAGGGCGAAAAGGAAGGGAGAAGGAGAGGGGGGTTTGAAGGAGGGGGAGGAGAGAGGGAGGAAGAAGAGTGGGAACGAGAGGGTGGGAGGAGATGGCGGAACGAGATGGCGGAAGAGAAGGTTGAAGGAGAGTTGGGAGAGGAAGGTGGGAGGAGGGGCCGGAGGAGAGGATGGGAGGAGGGGGCGGAGGAGAGGGGAAGGAAGGGGGTGAAGGGGCAGGGAGAGGAAGGAGGGGGAGCAGTGGGGGTAAGGGGGGAAAGAATGGGGGTTGAAGGAGAGGGGGAAGGGGTGAATGAGGGGGGAAGGGGGTGAAGGAGAGGGGGGTTTGAGAGGGGGAGGAGAGGGTGGGAGGAGAGGCAGAGTGTGGGGGGAAGCGATTGGCAGGGAAGGAAAGGGGAAAAAGTAAGGGAGATGGAGGGGAGAAGCAGAGAGAGAGAAGAGTGGGGGATGGAGGGGGAGGAGAGGAGAGGTTTGGAAGGAGAGGGATGGAAGGGGTGACGGAGAGGCTGGTAGGAGGGGAGGGAAATGAAGTGGGGAAGGAGAGGGTGGAAGGAGAGGAGGAGGAAGGAGGGGGTGAAGGAGGAGAGGGGAAGGAGAGGGTGGAGGGGGCAGAGGTGGGGAAGGAGAACGTGGAGGGGGCAGAGGTGGGGAAGGAGAGGGGGAATGAGGGGATGGGGAAGGAGATGGAGAATGGGGGAAGAAGAGAGGGGAATGGGGGGAAGGAGAGGGGGAAGGGGCAAGTAGAGGGGAAGGCGAGTGCTAGGGAAGGAGAGGGGGTAGGGAAGGAGAGGGGAAGGCAAGGGTGATGGAGGAGAAAACAGAGAAGAGTGGGAGGAAGGAGTGGGGAGGAGAGGAGGAGGGGCAGGTGAGAAAGAAGAGAGGGAGAGAAGGGGGGTAGAAAAGAGTGAGAGAGACATAGAAACGCCCCTCCGTCCTCCCTCTGTCCTCCCTCCCCCCTTGTTCCTGCCTCCCCACCCACCCCTTTATGGTGGGGGGACACAGTGAGCACGTGCAGACACTCACTGACCTTTTCAGGGACTGTCTCACTGCACAGCAAGATCCCAGGCACCAATACCCCTCCCACCCCCCGATACAAGGATTTACGTAAACCTCCCCCCTATCAAGTTTTCACCCCCTGAATGTTGTTGCCCCCCCATTATATTCCTGACCACAATTCCCAATACCCCCATGATCAGTCTCTCCCCCCACCCCCTCTTTGGGGCGGAGTTGATTTCCAGCCCATCCCCATTTATTTACCTTTCCAATCCACACCCCCACCAGATATTGGCCCTTCCCCATTTTTCTCTTCCCCCCCTACATTTACTGCCTCATTCCCCTGTAACTCCCCTACCTTTGGCTAATTTGTGACCCCACCCACAATTTCCCACCCCTCCTGGAATATTACAGCCCCACCCACTTTCCCCCCTTTCATCAATCTAATTGCCCTTCTCCCCCTGTGCACCTTCATTTACCCCCCTACCTCGAACTATCCATACTCTATCCCCTCTATCCATACTCCCCCATCTCTGTATAAAAGCCCCACTGTGTCTCCATTGTGTAGAATCCCCCCACCCTCCCTCACCACCCCTACCCCTCGCTGTGTCCCAGGTCCTGGGCTGGAGGGGGTGGGGGTGGGGCACGGGGAGTGTGTGCAGAGACTGACCGGCCATTCGACTGTGTGTGTCTTCATGCACAGCAAGATCCCAGTCCCCAGGCTTCCCCTGCCCCACCCCACCCCTCACTGAGAAAGGGGCTTTATTTCCCATCACCCCACAGTTTGGACAACAATAGGAGACCCAGGGCACAGCAAGATCCCACTGTGTCAATGACATGTGCAGCCCCACCACATGGTACTGAGTCCAAATCTCCCTCAGGGACAGGAGGACAGGGAGGGAGGGGGGTGTGGACTTCCCCAATTTCCTCATTCCCCTCCCCCCCTTACCCCAGCTCCAACCTTCCAGCTCAGCCCCGCCCCCAGGACCTGTCCCACCTGTCAATCTTCTTTCCCACCAATCCGCTCCACCCTCCTGTGGCTGCTGATTCCTCCTCCCGGCCGCCAGAGGGCGCCGCTATGCCTCTCCTCACGGCCCTGGTCTGAGTCACCTCTTGCCTCCTCCCGCTTCCTCCTTGTCAACCCTTCCCCTGTGCGGGCGGCCATCCTGGGGTGACGTCACCGCGCAGCCCCTTGTGCCTTTGCGTCACTCCGGTGATTGTGACGCAGTGAGTGAGTGAGAGTGCCCTGGGTGGAACCATCTGTAACACAGTCTGTGTCCCATCAGCTCAGTCCCAGCTTTTACACATGGAATGGCCAGGAGACAGTGCAACAGTCGCGGGATGGCCCTCAGACCATTGTCAGGGAACAGGGCAATCTGGTTACAATCTCATGGTCATTGGGACAATTAACAGATCCGTGTAATCACTGGGTGTCCGTCTGGGAAATGGATTGATGATGATGGAGAGGAGTTGTGTTCTCCATAATTAGGTGGAATAAACTTGCAGTGCAGCTTGCTCAGCACCACAGCCACAAACAGCCCCTGTCTCCACCACCGACACTCAGTAGCAGCAGTGTGTACCATAGACAAGATGCTCTGGAGACATTCCCCAAGGTTCCTTTCAGAGCAGCTTCCAGACCCACGGCACTATCATGTGGAATGCTGAGCACATCAGATACACGGGAACACCACCAGTTGGCAATTCCACATCAAGCCACTCCCCACCCTGGCTTGGAAAAACATCTCAGTCCCACAAATGCCATTGGTTGGAAATCCTGGAACTCCCTCCCTTACATCATTGTGGGTTTATCTGCACCAAATAAATGGCAGCAGTTCAAGGCAGGAAAATACCTTTGGGGACATTGAGAGTAGGGCTCCCCTAAACTGGGCGAGGACATCAGTCAGTGTGAGGATTGGTGTAAGGCAAAACTGAGTAGTGAACTTGTTCAGGACGTCAGTAATTGGGGGAAATGGTGCTAAGCAACACTGAATTGGAGAATTGGTGGGGGACATCAGTAAATGAGAGACCCGGTTCACAGTGGAGCTAAATTAGAGAATTGGTGCATGGCAACAGTAAATGGGAGAATTAGAGTAGTGCACCCTTAAATGGTAGAATCGGACTCGGGCATCAGCAAATGGAAGAATTAGTACACGGACATGAGTAAATGGGAGATTTGGTGGAAACAATAAATGGGAGATTCGGTACATAGTGCCATTACATTGGGAAACTGGTGTGAGTGCCAATATATTAGAAAATTGGAGCAGAGCATGTCTAAATTCGGAATAAGGGGCAGGGAATCAATCAAAAGAAGAAATGTTGCAAGCATCGGTAAATTGGAGATTCAGTTCAGTGCATCACTAAATGAAAACAATTCAGCAGGGCACCCGTACGTGGAAGATGTGTATCAGGGAACAACTAAATGGAAGGAATTGGTGCAGAGCAACAATAATTGGAGAATTCATGCAGATGCCATTAAATTCTAAGTGGGAGGACTGGGGCAGGATAACCTCAATGGGTGAGTTGGTGAAATTCCCGAATTAGTGCAGGATTGGTAAATTGGAGAATTGGTGCAGGGAAGCGGAGCACTAATTACAGCTTTAGAGATGTACAGCACGGAAACAGACCCTTTAGTCCAACGTATCCACGCCTACATTTAAGAATTCTGGCAGGTCTCCACTAAATTGGAGAATCATTGCAAGGAACTACTAAATGGAAAAAACTAGAAAAGTGCTTATGGAAATGTGAGAATTTGCAACTGGGCGTCAGATAATGGTTGAATGAATGCAGTTCAGCACTAAATGGGTGAGTTGTGCTGTGTTGCACTAAATGGGAGAATTGGGGCAGGGCCATATCTTTTGGGAGATTTAAAGTAGGGCGCCCCCAAACTGGGTGAGAGCATCAGTCAGTGTGAGGATTGGTGTAAGGCAAAACTGAATGGAGAACTTGTTCAGGACGTCAGTAATTGGGGGAAATGGTGCTCAGCAACACTGAGTTGGAGAATTGGTGTGGGGTATCAGTAAATGAGAGACCTGTTTCACAGTGGAGCTAAATTAGAGAATTGGTGCATGGTAACAGTAAATGGGAGCATTAGAGTAGCGCACCCTGAAATCGTGGTATTGGGCTCGAGCATCAGTAAATGGAAGAATTAGTACAGGGATAGGAGTAAATGGGAGATTTGGTGGAAACAATAAATGGGAGATCTGGTGCACAGTGCCATTACATTAGAAAATTGGTGGGAGTGCCAATATATTGGAAAATTGGAGCAGACCATTGGGGAATCGGGGCCAGGGAATCAATAAAAAGAAGAAATATTGCAAGCATCGGTAAATTGGAGATTCAATTCAGTGCCTTACTGAATGAAAAGAAAATCAGCAGGGCACCCGTGCGTTGAAGATGTGTATCAAGGAACAACTAAATGGAAGGAATTGAAGCAGGGCAACAATAATTGGAGAATTCGTGCAGGTGCCATTAAATTCTAAGTGGGAGACCCGGGCCTTGTGACTACACCGCACAAGGACTTCAGTTGCTGTGAAGCACATTCAGAAATCCTGAATGTGTGAAAATACAAATCAAGTCTTTGCAATGAATAAAAGACCCAAGAACAGGGCAGGAAATTGATATCTATCAGTCTCATCTCACCGGAGAGAAATAAGGGGGAAAAACTGTGTTTTTGATGTGATTGATACCTGAACAATTAAACACCAGTTCAATTAAAGAGATAATTCACATCCAATGAAGTAAACTATTGCTGACCGAATAAACACAGTCCAGTTCTGGATGCAATAACAGCAGAATACAGTCACATGTTAACTCACTGGAATGTGTGTGTCACCATAGCCTTAACAGACCACAGGGGCTGCCCTCTTCAGTACAGAGAGAAGCGACTCATGGTGTTTTGACCAGAGGGACCTCAGACCTTAGGCAAGGGAAGAATTTTGAGAACGAGAGTCCTTCATAGCAACCTCAAACTGGTAATGGGAATTGAACCCACGCTGTCCACATCACACTGCTCTGTAAACCAACATTACAGCCAACTCAGCTAAACTGATTCCCCTTAACTGGAGTGTCCCATGTGGGGATGAATAATTGAATCCCTTGCTACACACAGTGCAGGTGAACGGCCTCTCCCCACAATGTGTTTGTTGGTGTTTCATCAAATCATTGCTACTCATAAAGCTCTTCTCACAGTCAGAGCATTGACGTGTTCTCTCATTGATGTGAACAAAGCCATAGCTGCTGAGATTGGAGAACCGAGTGAACCCCTTCCCACACAAGGAGCAGGTAAAAGGTGTGAATGTGCTGGTGCTCACTGAGTACAGATGACTAAGTGAGTCCCTTCCTACACTCAGTGCAGGCGG
Organism: Chiloscyllium plagiosum; assembly: GCF_037043375.1. Classification (NCBI taxonomy): domain Eukaryota; kingdom Metazoa; phylum Chordata; class Chondrichthyes; order Orectolobiformes; family Hemiscylliidae; genus Chiloscyllium; species Chiloscyllium plagiosum. Next base: position 36,768,379 of record NW_028270181.1, on the reverse strand, counting down.
ACAGTCTCTCTCTCTCTCTCTCTCTCTAGTATGGCCACGCTCGTGTATTTGAAGCTTTGCTGATTTAATAAATCCCTTCTCACACACAGAGCAGATGATTGGTCTCTCTCCAGTGTCAACTCAACGGTTGACATTAGGCTGAACTGGGAAGTTTATTCCTTCCCAAACAGAGCAGACTACGCTTCTCTCCCGATGATGAAGACGTTTGTCTGACATTAGGCTGGATCCCCAAGTGAATACCTTCCCACACATGGAACAGCTGAATACCTTCTCTCCCATGGGAACGGGTTGATGTTAAATTATGGCTGAAAAATGTGTTGCTGGAAAAGCGCAGCAGGTCAGGCAGCATCCAAGGAACAGGAGAATCGACGTTTCGGGCATAAGCCCTTCTTCAGGAATGAGGAGGGTGTGCCAAGCAGGCTAAGATAAAAGGTAGGGAGGAGGGACTTGGGGAAGGGGCATTGGGAATGCAATAGGTGGAAGGAGGTTAAGGCGAGGGTGATAGGCCGGAGAGGGGGTAGGGGCGGAGAGGTCGGGAAGAAGATTGCAGGTCAAGAAGGCAGTGCTGAGTCTGAGGGTTGGGACTGAGATAAGGTGGGGAGAGGGGAAATGAGGAAGCTGGAGAAATCTGCATTCATCCATTGTGGTTGGAGGGTTCCTAGGCAGAAGGTGAGGCGCTCTTCCTCCAGGCATCGTGTTGCTGTTTGAGGACGTGGCTGAAGAGTTTCAGGGTAGAGGAGATGACCTGGGGGGGTGCAGTTAGAGAGGGATTCACTGAGATCCTTCTGGAGGGAGGAGGAGAGTTTCTTCAAGGGAGGCATCCTTGCAAGAGGATTCGCAGTAGATTAAAATCAACTAGCAGAAAGTGAGGACTGCAGATGCTGGAGATCAGAGCTGAAAAATGTGTTGCTGGAAAAGCTCAGCAGGTCAGGCAGCATCAAAGGAGCAGGAGAATTGATGTTTCGGGCATAAGCCCTTCTTCAGGAATGAGGAGGGTGTGCCAAGCAGGATAAGATAAAATGTAGGGAGGAGGGACTTGGGGGAGGGGCGTTGGGAATGCAAAAGGCAGAAGGACGTTAAGGTGTGAAATTATGACCATTGAATTTAAGACCTTTACACATCTTAAAGTTTTTTTCCCCCACAGTCAGGGGAAAGGTCTCTTGTCAGTGTGACCCCACTGGTGTTACATGAAGCTTACAAAAGATGCAAAAAGCACAATCAAAAGCAAAAAGGCATGTTCCTGAATAAATCAGGTTGTTGTTCCAACATCTCTGAGACAATGTGTGTCCTGAGGTGCAAACCTGTTGTGGGATGTACCTCGCCAACTGGTGGACAGCACACCCCCCCTATCCAGAAGGATGTTACACAAGAGATGATCCCCTTTTCTGCCGCTGTACATCAATGGGGAAGAAAGGGAATGGGGTAGGTTGTTGGCAATCAAGAGAGCTGTTTTGTCCCACATGTTGATGAGCGTCTTGTTGTTGAAGCAGCATTCAACCAGGCAAGTGGAGAGGATTCTGTAACAGACCTGACTTACGTCTTGTAAGGTGGGCAGGCAGGAGGTGAGTTGAGCGCTGCAAGACTTCTTGCATCTGCTCTGATCTTGTATCAACTGTAGTTGTATGGTTAGTCCTGTTCAGTTTCTGGTCAATATTACACCCCTGGAATGCTGCTCATGGAGGATTCAACAATGATATTGCTGTGGAATATCAACAAGGGATACTCGGATATTCTCTTGTTGAAGATGGTCTTTGCCAGGCACAGATGTGATACGACTGTTACTTACCATTTGTGCAGATTTTAGATGCTGGCCAGGTCTTGCTACATATGGATATGTGGTGTTTTAGCTACGGTGAGGTTCAGGTTGTAAGATTGTTCTCAATGAGAACAAGCCTACCAGCTCAGTGAGCAAACTTACAACCTGAACATATGGATATGCGCTCCATCAGTATCGGAGCAGTTGAAAATGATGCTGAATATTGTCGAATTGTCAACCAACAATCCTGCTGCTGAAGGGAAAGTGATTGACAAAGCAGCTGAAGATGATTGACCCTGAGACTCCATCCTGAGGAATTCCCCTCGAACTAACAAGGCCTGGATTCTCAAGTCCCACCTACTTCACAAGTGGGACATGACACGTCTGAACAGGTTGGTTAAAAATGTCACCTGCAGAAAACTCCAGGTATTCAAGTAGACAGCTGTTTGTTTCAAAGATCACCTGGGGGTGAAGCTGTTATAAAGCTATCGCCCAGGACACTGCACCACCTGGGCAATGGGTTCTGAAGAAGATGCACACAGGACTGGAATGGTTCACTCTGTTTCTCTGCCAGACCTGCTGACTTCCCCCAGCACTTTCTGATTTGATTTGAATGTGAGCATAAGAGGTACAGTAAGTAAGATTGCAGATGACACCAAAATTGGAGGTGTAGTGGACAGCGAAGAAGGTTACCTCAGATTACAACAGATCTTGACCAGATGGGCCAATGGGCTGAGAAATGGCAGATGGAGTTTAATTCGGATAAATGCAAGGTTCTGGATTTTGCAAAAGCAAATCTTAGCAGGACTTCTACACTTAATGGTAAGGTCCAAGGGAGTGTTGATGAACAAAGAGACCTTGGAGTGCAGGTTCATAGCTCCTTGAAAGTGGAGTCACAGGTCAATAGGATCGTGAAGTAGGCATTTGGTATGCTTTCCTTTATTGGTCAGAGTATTGAGCACAGGAGTTGGGAGGTCATGTTGCGGCTGTACATGACATCAGTTAGGGCACTGTTGGAATATTGTCTGCAATTCTGGTCTCCTTCCTATTGGAAAGATGTTGTGAAACTTGAAAGGGTTCAGAAAAGAGTTACAAAATGTTGCCAGGGTTGGAGCATTTGAGCGACAGGAAGAAGCTGAACAGGCTGGGGCTGTTTACCCTGGAGTGACGGAGATTGAGGAGTGACCTTACAGAGGTTTACAAAATCATTAGGGGTATGGAAAGGATAAATAGACAAAGTCTTTTCCCTGGGGTGGGGCAGTCCAGAACTAGAGAGCATAGGTTTAGGGAGAGAGGGGAAAGATATGAAAGAGACCTAAGGGGCAAGCACAGAGTGGTACAGGAAGTGGTGGATGCTGGTACAATTGCAGCATTTAAAAGACATTTGGATGGGTATATGAATACGAAGGGTTTGGAGAGATATGGGCCGGGCGCTGGCGGGTGGGACTGGATTGGGTTGGGATATCTGGTCGGTATGGACGGGTTGGACCGAAGGCTCTGTATCCAGGCTGTACATCTCTCTGATTCTCGTCTCAGGTTTTCAGCATCTGCATGAATCATTCTCAGGCCCCGCCCCGTGACGTCACGCATCCCTCTGCGCATGCGTCCACATTCCCGGCCAAGATGGCGGCTGTTCACCTCGGAAATGCAAACCATTTACCCACAAGTTATTTTTCAAGGTGCTCTCTTCTCTCTGGAAGGGTTTATTCTCGGTCTGAATCCCTCTGTCCAGCTCCTGCAGCCTTACCGTCTGGAAAAGCGCGTCTCTTCCCATTTCCCACGGAGACAAACCCGGCACTGCGGCTGCACCGCCCTCGCCTGTAGTGAGTATAGAGAGTATTCACCACCGCGGGGAATGCTGGGTAGGTACTCCGCCATTGAGGAGATTAACACAGAAGGTTAATTCTGTTCATTAATAATTTTCTCTTTCCTGTATTCTATTCTTCTGCTATCCAAATAATCTTTGGAAGAACAAAATTAGCGTTTAGAAAAACATCTTAAAATTGGATGCATCTGACAAATCTCTCAAATCATCTCTACAACATAATCTTGTCATTAAAATACTAGATCTTTCAAATCATTTGGTTAATTCCTGTCCTGAACAGATGGTGTTAGATTTTGGAAACTCCTTAAACAGGTGGATGTTTAACACTCAAGCCAAGAGATACATTTGTTTATTCTGAATGTCTCTCAACATGTTTCTTTTGTCATCTCATTTTACAGAGTAGTGGAATTAATGAAAACTGAAGCATTTCTCTGATGCCAGTTCTGTGCTAACTTCTCAGCTACAAGCTCCAGCCAGAGAGTTTACATTGAAGTACAATGACATTGATTCAGAGGTGAATATTTTTGAGCATTCATCGATAATTCAATAGTTAACTTGTTTTGCTGTGGTTCATTGGTTAGGCCCTGGTATGATCCCTTTACTGTGGATCTGAATCCCTGCACATGCATTATTCTGTTCCATCCCTGTCCTCCTTGACAATCTCTTTGCCATTGTCCAACCTGCGCTACCTTTAATAATGAGTATTTTAAATTTCTGTGACAGTTTACTGTTATTTCTTCCAGTCATATTCAAATGAGGGTTTCATCATTGCAGGTGCCTGAGGTATGTGCTGTCAATTTATTCCACTCATATGTGTGGCCTCCCTCACAAACATCACTCAGACTCACTTTATGCTCCCTCTGACACACACTATTCCTTTCCCTGCTCGTAACACCCAGCCTCCTCCACAGGCTTTCAAATTCTTCTGTCTGTACAGCCCTCCCTATGTATTTCACCTTGGGTGAACATCAAAGCCGTCGCGATCTGTTTAAACTCCTCCAGCCACTCCATCTCTCCCTATCACTGTCACCTCCTCCGCACACTCTAACCCTCCCTATCAATGTCACCTCCTCCGCACATTCCAACCCTCCCTATCACTGTCACCTCCTCTAAACACTCCATCCCTCCCTATCACTGTCACCTCCTCCGCACACTCTAACCCTCCCTATCACTGTCACTTCCTCCACACACTCCAACTCTCCCTATCACTGTCACCTCCTCCGCACACTCCATCCCTCCCTATCACTGTCACCTCCTCCACACACTCCAACACTCCCTATCACTGTCACCTCCTCTAAACACTCCATCCCTCCCTATCACTGTCACCTCCTCCAATCACTCCAACCCTCCCTATCACTGTCACCTCCTCCAAACAGACCAACCCTCCCTATCACTGACACCTCCTCCAAACAGACCATCCCTCCCTATCACGGTCGCCTCCTCCAAACAGACCAACCCTCCCTATCACTGTCACCTCCTCGAAACACTCCATCCCTCCCTATCACTGTCACCTCCTCCAAACACTCCAACCCTCCCTATCACTGTCACCTCCTCCAAACAGACCATCCCTCCCTATCACTGTCACCTCCTCCACACACTCCATCCCTCCCTATCACTGTCACCTCCTCCAAACAGACCAACCCTCCCTATCACTGTCACCTCCTCCAAACATGCCAACCCTCCCTATCACTGTCACCTCCTCCAAACAGACCAACCCTCCCTATCACTGTCACCTCCTCCAAACACTCCAAGGCTCCCTATCATTGTCACCTCCTCCAAACACTCCAACCCTCCCTATCACTGTCACCTCCTCTAAACACTCCATCCCTCCCTATCACTGTCACCTCCTCCAAACACTCCAACCCTCCCTATCACTGTCACCTCCTCCAAACAGACCAACCCTCCCTATCACTGTCACCTCCTCCAAACAGACCATCCCTTCCTATCACTGTCACCTCCTCTAAACACTGCATCCCTCCCTATCACTGTCACCTTCTCCAGTCACTCCAACCCTCCCTATCACTGTCACCTCCTCCAAACACTCCAACCCTCCCTATCACTGTCACCTCCTCCAAACACTCCAACCCTCCCTATCACTGTCACCTCCTCCATACACTCCAACCCTCCCTATCACTGTCACCTCCTCCAAACAGACCAACACTCCCTATCACTGTAACCTCCTCCAAACACTCCAACCCTCCCTATCACTGTCACCTCCTCCAAACACTCCAACCCTCCCTGTCACTGTCACCTCCTCCAAACACTCCAACCCTCCCTGTCAGTGTCACCTCCTCCAAACACTCCCACCCTCCCTGTCACTGTCACCTCCTCCAAACACTTCAACCCTCCCTATCACTGTCACCTCCTCCGGACACTCCAACCCTCCCTGTCACTGTCACCTCCTCCAAACACTCCAACCCTCCCTGTCACTGTCACCTCCTCCAAACACTCCAACCCTCCCTGTCACTGTCACCTCCTCCAAACACTCCAACCCTCCCTGTCACTGTCACCTCCTCCAAACACTTCAACCCTCCCTATCACTGTCACCTCCTCCGGACACTCCAACCCTCCCTATCACTGTCACCTCCTCCAAACAGACCATCCCTCCCTATCACTGTCACCTCCTCCAAACACTCCAACCCTCCCTATCACTGTCACCTCCTCCATACACTCCAACCCTCCCTATCACTGTCACCTCCTCCAAACAGACCAACACTCCCTATCACTGTAACCTCCTCCAAACACTCCATCCCTCCCTATCACTGTCACCTCCTCCAAACACTCCAACCCTCCCTATCACTGTCACCTCCTCCAAACACTCCAACCCTCCCTGTCACTGTCACCTCCTCCAAACACTCCAACCCTCCCTATCACTGTCACCTCCTCCAAACAGTCCAACCCTCCCTGTCACTGTCACCTCCTCTAAACACTTCAACCCTCCCTATCACTGTCACCTCCTCCGGACACTCCAACCCTCCCTATCACTGTCACCTCCTCCAAACAGACCATCCCTCCCTATCACTGTCACCTCCTCCAGACACTCCAACCCTCCCTAGCACTGTCACCTCCTCCAAACAGAGCAACCCTCCCTATCACTGTCACCTCCTCCAAACACTCCAACCCTCCCTATCAGTGTCACCTCCTCCAAACACTCCAACCTCCCTATCACTATCACCTCCTCCAAACACTCCAACCCTCCCTATCACTGTCACCTCCTCCAAACAGACCAACCCTCCCTATCACTGTCACCTCCTCCAAACATGCCAACCCTCCCTATCACTGGCACCTCCTCCAAACAGACCATCCCTCCCTATCACTGTCACCTCCACCACACACTCCATCCCTCCCTATCACTGTCACCTCCTCCAAAAAGACCATCCCTCCCTATCACGGTCGCCTCCTCCAAACACACCAACCCTCCCTATCACTGTCACCTCCTCCAAACACTCCATCCCTCCCTATCACTGTCACCTCCTCCAAACAGACCATCCCTCCCTATCACTGTCACCTCCTCCACACACTCCATCCCTCCCTATCACTGTCACCTCCTCCAAACATGCCAACCCTCCCTATCACTGTCACCTCCTCCAAACAGACCAACCCTCCCTATCACTGTCACCTCCTCCAAACACTCCAACCCTCCCTATCACTGTCACCTCCTCCAAACACTCCAACCCTCCCTATCACTGTCACCTCCTCTAAACACTCCATCCATCCCTATCACTGTCACCTCCTCCAAACACTCCATCCCTCCCTATCACTGTCACCTCCTCCAAACACTCCAACCCTCCCTATCACTGTCACCTCCTCCAAACAGACCATCCCTCCCTATCACTGTCACCTCCTCCACACACTCCATCCCTCCCTATCACTGTCACCTCCTCCAAACATGCCAACCCTCCCTATCACTGTCACCTCCTCCAAACACTCCAACCCTCCCTATCACTGTCACCTCCTCTAAACACTCCATCCCTCCCTATCACTGTCACCTCCTCCAAACACTCCATCCCTCCCTATCACTGTCACCTCCTCCAAACACTCCAACCCTCCCTATCACTGTCACGTCCTCCAAACAGACCATCCCTCCCTATCACTGTCACCTCCTCCACACACTCCATCCCTCCCTATCACTGTCACCTCCTCCAAACATGCCAACCCTCCCTATCACTGTCACCTCCTCCAAACACTCCAACCCTCCCTATCACTGTCACCTCCTCTAAACACTCCATCCCTCCCTATCACTGTCACCTACTCCAACCCTCCCTATCACTGTCACCTCCTCCAAACACTCCAACCCTCCCTATCACTGTCACCTCCTCTAAACACTCCATCCCTCCCTATCACTGTCACCTACTCCAACCCTCCCTATCACTGTCACCTCCTCCAAACAGACCAACCCTCCCTATCACTGTCACCTCCTCCAAACAGACCATCCCTCCCTATCACTGTCACCTCCTCCAAACAGACCAACCCTCCCTATCACTGTCACCTCCTCCAAACATGCCAACCCTCCCTATCACTGTCACCTCCTCCAAACAGACCAACCCTCCCTATCACTGTCACCTCCTCCAAACACTCCAACCCTCCCTATCACTGTCACCTCCTCTAAACACTCCATCCCTCCCTATCACTGTCACCTACTCCAACCCTCCCTATCACTGTCACCTCCTCCAAACACTCCAACCCTCCCTATCACTGTCACCTCCTCCAAACAGACCAACCGTCCCTATCACTGTCACCTCCTCCAAACAGACCATCCCTTCCTATCACTGTCACCTCCTCTAAACACTGCATCCCTCCCTATCACTGTCACCTCCTCCAAACACTCCAACCCTCCCTATCACTGTCACCTTCTCCAGTCACTCCAACCCTCCCTATCACTGTCATCTCCTCCAAACACTCCAACCCTCCCTATCACTGTCACCTCCTCCATACACTCCAACCCTCCCTATCACTGTCACCTCCTCCATACACTCCAACCCTCCCTATCACTGTCACCTCCTCCAAACACTCCAACCCTCCCTATCACTGTCACCTCCTCTAAACACTCCATCCATCCCTATCACTGTCACCTCCTCCAAACACTCCATCCCTCCCTATCACTGTCACCTCCTCCATACACTCCAACCCTCCCTATCACTGTCACCTCCTCCAAACAGACCAACACTCCCTATCACTGTAACCTCCTCCAAACACTCCAACCCTCCGTATCACTGTCACCTCCTCCAAACACTCCAACTCTCCCTGTCACTGTCACCTCCTCCAAACACTCCAACCCTCCCTGTCAGTGTCACCTCCTCCAAACACTCCAACCCTCCCTGTCACTGTCACCTCCTCCAAACACTTCAACCCTCCCTATCACTGTCACCTCCTCCGGACACTCCAACCCTCCCTGTCACTGTCACCTCCTCCAAACACTCCAACCCTCCCTGTCACTGTCACCTCCTCCAAACACTCCAACCCTCCCTGTCACTGTCACCTCCTCCAAACACTCCAACCCTCCCTGTCACTGTCACCTCCTCCAAACACTTCAACCCTCCCTATCACTGTCACCTCCTCCGGACACTCCAACCCTCCCTATCACTGTCACCTCCTCCAAACAGACCATCCCTCCCTATCACTGTCACCTCCTCCGCACATTCCAACCCTCCCTATCACTGTCACCTCCTCCGCACACTCCATCCCTCCCTATCACTGTCACCTCCTCCAATCACTCCAACCCTCCCTATCACTGTCACCTCCTCCAAACATGCCAACCCTCCCTATCACTGTCACCTCCTCCAAACAGACCAACCCTCCCTATCACTGTCACCTCCTCCAAACAGACCATCCCTCCCTATCACTGTCACCTCCACCACACACTCCATCCCTCCCTATCACTGTCACCTCCTCCAAACAGACCATCCCTCCCTATCACGGTCGCCTCCTCCAAACAGACCAACCCTCCCTATCACTGTCACCTCCTCGAAACACTCCATCCCTCCCTATCACTGTCACCTCCTCCAAACACTCCAACCCTCCCTATCACTGTCACCTCCTCCAAACAGACCATCCCTCCCTATCACTGTCACCTCCTCCACACACTCCATCCCTCCCTATCACTGTCACCTCCTCCAAACAGACCAACCCTCCCTATCACTGTCACCTCCTCCAAACATGCCAACCCTCCCTATCACTGTCACCTCCTCCAAACAGACCAACCCTCCCTATCATTGTCACCTCCTCCAAACACTCCAACCCTCCCTATCACTGTCACCTCCTCTAAACATGCCAACCCTCCCTATCACTGTCACCTCCTCCAAACACTCCAACCCTCCCTATCATTGTCACCTCCTCCAAACACTCCAACCCTCCCTATCACTGTCACCTCCTCTAAACACTCCATCCCTCCCTATCACTGTCACCTCCTCCAAACACTCCAACCCTCCCTATCACTGTCACCTCCTCCAAACAGACCAACCCTCCCTATCACTGTCACCTCCTCCAAACAGACCATCCCTTCCTATCACTGTCACCTCCTCTAAACACTGCATCCCTCCCTATCACTGTCACCTTCTCCAGTCACTCCAACCCTCCCGATCACTGTCACCTCCTCCAAACACTCCAACCCTCCCTATCACTGTCACCTCCTCCAAACACTCCAACCCTCCCTATCACTGTCACCTCCTCCATACACTCCAACCCTCCCTATCACTGTCACCTCCTCCAAACAGACCAACACTCCCTATCACTGTAACCTCCTCCAAACACTCCAACCCTCCCTATCACTGTCACCTCCTCCAAACACTCCAACCCTCCCTGTCACTGTCACCTCCTCCAAACACTCCAACCCTCCCTGTCAGTGTCACCTCCTCCAAACACTCCCACCCTCCCTGTCACTGTCACCTCCTCCAAACACTTCAACCCTCCCTATCACTGTCACCTCCTCCGGACACTCCAACCCTCCCTGTCACTGTCACCTCCTCCAAACACTTCAACCCTCCCTATCACTGTCACCTCCTCCGGACACTCCAACCCTCCCTGTCACTGTCACCTCCTCCAAACACTCCAACCCTCCCTGTCACTGTCACCTCCTCCAAACACTCCAACCCTCCCTGTCACTGTCACCTCCTCCGGACACTCCAACCCTCCCTATCACTGTCACCTCCTCCAAACAGACCATCCCTCCCTATCACTGTCACCTCCTCCAAACACTCCAACCCTCCCTATCACTGTCACCTCCTCCATACACTCCAACCCTCCCTATCACTGTCACCTCCTCCAAACAGACCAACACTCCCTATCACTGTAACCTCCTCCAAACACTCCAACCCTCCCTATCACTGTCACCTCCTCCAAACACTCCAACCCTCCCTATCACTGTCACCTCCTCCAAACACCCCAACCCTCCCTGTCACTGTCACCTCCTCCAAACACTCCAACCCTCCCTATCACTGTCACCTCCTCCAAACAGTCCAACCCTCCCTGTCACTGTCACCTCCTCCAAACAGACCATCCCTCCCTATCACTGTCACCTCCTCCAGACACTCCAACCCTCCCTAGCACTGTCACCTCCTCCAAACAGAGCAACCCTCCCTATCACTGTCACCTCCTCCAAACACTCCAACCCTCCCTATCACTGTCACCTCCTCCAAACACTCCAACCCTCCCTATCACTGTCACCTCCTCCAAACACTCCAACCCTCCCTATCACTGTCACCTCCTCCATACACTCCAACCCTCCCTATCACTGTCACCTCCTCCAAACAGACCAACACTCCCTATCACTGTAACCTCCTCCAAACACTCCAACCCTCCCTATCACTGTCACCTCCTCCAAACACTCCAACCCTCCCTGTCACTGTCACCTCCTCCAAACACTCCAACCCTCCCTGTCAGTGTCACCTCCTCCAAACACTCCCACCCTCCCTGTCACTGTCACCTCCTCCAAACACTTCAACCCTCCCTATCACTGTCACCTCCTCCGGACACTCCAACCCTCCCTGTCACTGTCACCTCCTCCAAACACTTCAACCCTCCCTATCACTGTCACCTCCTCCGGACACTCCAACCCTCCCTGTCACTGTCACCTCCTCCAAACACTCCAACCCTCCCTGTCACTGTCACCTCCTCCAAACACTCCAACCCTCCCTGTCACTGTCACCTCCTCCAAACACTTCAACCCTCCCTATCACTGTCACCTCCTCCGGACACTCCAACCCTCCCTATCACTGTCACCTCCTCCAAACAGACCATCCCTCCCTATCACTGTCACCTCCTCCAAACACTCCAACCCTCCCTATCACTGTCACCTCCTCCATACACTCCAACCCTCCCTATCACTGTCACCTCCTCCAAACAGACCAACACTCCCTATCACTGTAACCTCCTCCAAACACTCCAACCCTCCCTATCACTGTCACCTCCTCCAAACACTCCAACCCTCCCTATCACTGTCACCTCCTCCAAACACTCCAACCCTCCCTGTCACTGTCACCTCCTCCAAACACTCCAACCCTCCCTATCACTGTCACCTCCTCCAAACAGTCCAACCCTCCCTGTCACTGTCACCTCCTCCAAACAGACCATCCCTCCCTATCACTGTCACCTCCTCCAGACACTCCAACCCTCCCTAGCACTGTCACCTCCTCCAAACAGAGCAACCCTCCCTATCACTGTCACCTCCTCCAAACACTCCAACCCTCCCTATCAGTGTCACCTCCTCCAAACACTCCAACCTCCCTATCACTATCACCTCCTCCAAACACTCCAACCCTCCCTGTCACTGTCACCACCTCCAGACACTCCAACCCTCCCTCTCACTGTCACCTCCTCCAAACAGACCAACCCTCCCTATCACTGTCACCTCCTCCAAACACTCCAACCCTCCCTATCACTGTCACCTCCTCCACACACTCCAACCCTCCCTATCACTGTCACCTCCTCCAAACAGACCAACCCTCCCTATCACTGTCACCTCCTCCAAACATGCCAACCCTCCCTATCACTGGCACCTCCTCCAAACAGACCATCCCTCCCTATCACTGTCACCTCCACCACACACTCCATCCCTCCCTATCACTGTCACCTCCTCCAAACAGACCATCCCTCCCTATCACGGTCGCCTCCTCCAAACAGACCAACCCTCCCTATCACTGTCACCTCCTCTAAACACTCCATCCCTCCCTATCACTGTCACCTCCTCCAAACACTCCATCCCTCCCTATCACTGTCACCTCCTCCAAACACTCCAACCCTCCCTATCACTGTCACCTCCTCCAAACAGACCATCCCTCCCTATCACTGTCACCTCCTCCACACACTCCATCCCTCCCTATCACTGTCACCTCCTCCAAACATGCCAACCCTCCCTATCACTGTCACCTCCTCCAAACAGACCAACCCTCCCTATCACTGTCACCTCCTCCAAACACTCCAACCCTCCCTATCACTGTCACCTCCTCCAAACACTCCAACCCTCCCTATCACTGTCACCTCCTCTAAACACTCCATCCATCCCTATCACTGTCACCTCCTCCAAACACTCCATCCCTCCCTATCACTGTCACCTCCTCCAAACACTCCAACTCTCCCTATCACTGTCACCTCCTCCAAACATGCCAACCCTCCCTATCACTGGCACCTCCTCCAAACAGACCATCCCTCCCTATCACTGTCACCTCCTCCACACACTCCATCCCTCCCTATCACTGTCACCTCCTCCAAACATGCCAACCCTCCCTATCACTGTCACCTCCTCCAAACACTCCAACCCTCCCTATCACTGTCACCTCCTCTAAACACTCCATCCCTCCCTATCACTGTCACCTCCTCCAAACACTCCATCCCTCCCTATCACTGTCACCTCCTCCAAACACTCCAACCCTCCCTATCACTGTCACCTCCTCCAAACAGACCATCCCTCCCTATCACTGTCACCTCCTCCACACACTCCAACCCTCCCTATCACTGTCACCTCCTCTAAACACTCCATCCCTCCCTATCACTGTCACCTACTCCAACCCTCCCTATCACTGTCACCTCCTCCAAACAGACCAACCCTCCCTATCACTGTCACCTCCTCCAAACAGACCATCCCTTCCTATCACTGTCACCTCCTCCACACACTCCATCCCTCCCTATCACTGTCACCTCCTCCAAACAGACCAACCCTCCCTATCACTGTCACCTCCTCCAAACATGCCAACCCTCCCTATCACTGTCACCTCCTCCAAACAGACCAACCCTCCCTATCACTGTCACCTCCTCCAAACACTCCAACCCTCCCTATCACTGTCACCTCCTCTAAACACTCCATCCCTCCCTATCACTGTCACCTACTCCAACCCTCCCTATCACTGTCACCTCCTCCAAACACTCCAACCCTCCCTATCACTGTCACCTCCTCCAAACAGACCAACCCTCCCTATCACTGTCACCTCCTCCAAACAGACCATCCCTTCCTATCACTGTCACCTCCTCTAAACACTGCATCCCTCCCTATCACTGTCACCTCCTCCAAACACTCCAACCCTCCCTATCACTGTCACCTCCTCCAAACAGACCAACCCTCCCTATCACTGTCACCTCCTCCAAACAGACCATCCCTTCCTATCACTGTCACCTCCTCTAAACACTGCATCCCTCCCTATCACTGTCACCTCCTCCAAACACTCCAACCCTCCCTATCACTGTCACCTCCTCCATACACTCCAACCCTCCCTATCACTGTCACCTCCTCCATACACTCCAACCCTCCCTATCACTGTCACCTCCTCCAAACACTCCAACCCTCCCTATCACTGTCACCTCCTCCATACACTCCAACCCTCCCTATCACTGGCACCTCCTCCAAACAGACCAACACTCCCTATCACTGTAACCTCCTCCAAACACTCCAACCCTCCGTATCACTGTCACCTCCTCCAAACACTCCAACTCTCCCTGTCACTGTCACCTCCTCCAAACACTCCAACCCTCCCTGTCAGTGTCACCTCCTCCAAACACTCCAACCCTCCCTGTCACTGTCACCTCCTCCAAACACTCCAACCCTCCCTGTCACTGTCACCTCCTCCAAACACTCCAACCCTCCCTGTCACTGTCACCTCCTCCAAACACTTCAACCCTCCCTATCACTGTCACCTCCTCCGGACACTCCAACCCTCCCTATCACTGTCACCTCCTCCAAACAGACCATCCCTCCCTATCACTGTCACCTCCTCTAAACACTCCATCCCTCCCTATCACTGTCACCTCCTCTAAACACTCCATCCCTCCCTATCACTGTCACCTCCTCCAAACACTCCAACCCACCCTATCTCTGTCACCTCCTCCAAACAGACCATCCCTCCCTATCACTGTCACCTCCTCAACACACTCCATCCCTCCCTATCACTGTCACCTCCTCCAAACAGACCAACCCTCCCTATCACTGTCACCTTTTCCAAACACTCCAACCCTCCCTATCACTGTCACCTCCTCCAAACAGACCATCCCTCCCTATCACTGTCACCTCCTCCAAACAGACCAACCCTCCCTATCACTGTCACCTCCTCCAAACAGACCATCCCTCCCTATCACTGTCACCTCCTTCAAACACTCCAACACTCCCTATCACTGTCACCTCCTACAAACACTCCAACCCTCCCTATCACTGTCACCTCCTCCAATCACTCCAACCCTCCCTATCACTGTCACCTCCTCCAAACACTCCATCCCTCCCTGTCACTGTCACCTCCTCTAAACACTGCATCCCTCCCTATCACTGTCACCTACTCCAACCCTCCCTGTCACTGTCACCTCCTCTAAACACTCCATCCCTCCCGATCACTGTCACCTACTCCAACCCTCCCTATCACTGTCACCTACTCCAACCCTCCCTATCACTGTCACCTACTCCAACCCTCCCTATCACTGTCACCTCCTCCAAACACTCCAACCCTCCCTATCACTGTCACTTCCTCCAAACAGACCAACCCTCCCTATCACTGTCACCTCCTCCAAACAGACCATCCCTCCCTATCACTGTCACCTCCTCCACACACTCCATCCCTCCCTATCACTGTCACCTCCTCCAAACACTCCAACCCTCCCTATCACTGTCACCTCCTCCAATCACTCCAACCCTCCCTATCACTGTCACCTCCTCCAAACACTCCAACCCTCCCTATCACTGTCACCTCCTCTAAACACTCCATCCCTCCCTATCACTGTCACCTACTCCAACCCTCCCTATCACTGTCACCTCCTCCAAACACTCCAACCCTCCCTATCACTGTCATCTCCTCCAAACAGACCAACCCTCCCTATCACTGTCACCTCCTCTAAACACTCCATCCCTCCCTATCACTGTCACCTACTCCAACCCTCCCTATCACTGTCACCTCCTCCAAACACTCCAACCCTCCCTATCACTGTCACCTCCTCCAAACATGCCAACCCTCCCTATCACTGTCACCTCCTCCAAACAGACCAACCCTCCCTATCACTGTCACCTCCTCCAAACAGACCATCCCTCCCTATCATTGTCACTTCCACCACACACTCCATCCCTCCCTATCACTGTCACCTCCACCACACACTCCATCCCTCCCTATCACTGTCACCTCCTCCAAACAGACCATCCCTCCCTATCACTGTCACCTCCTCCAGACAGACCAACCCTACCTATCACTGTCACCTCCTCCAAACATGCCAACCCTCCCTATCACTGTCACCTCCTCCAAACAGACCAACCCTCCCTATCACTGTCACCTCCTCCAAACACTCCAACCCTCCCTATCACTGTCACCTCCTCCAAACACTCCAACCCTCCCTATCACTGTCACCTCCTCTAAACACTCCATCCCTCCCTATCACTGTCACCTCCTCCAAACAGACCAACCCTCCCTATCACTGTCACCTCCTCCACACACTCCATCCCTCCCTATCACTGTCACCTCCTCCAAACAGACCAACCCTACCTATCACTGTCACCTCCTCCAAACATGCCAACCCTCCCTATCACTGTCACCTCCTCCAAACAGACCAACCCTCCCTATCACTGTCACCTCCTCCAAACACTCCAACCCTCCCTATCACTGTCACCTCCTCCAAACACTCCAACCCTCCCTATCACTGTCACCTCTTCTAAACACTCCATCCCTCCCTATCACTGTCACCTACTCCAACCCTCCCTATCACTGTCACCTCCTGCAAACACTCCAACCCTCCCTATCACTGTCACCTCCTCCAAACAGACCATCCCTTCCTATCACTGTCACCTCCTCTAAACACTCCAACCCTCCCTATCACTGTCACCTTCTCCAGTCACTCCAACCCTCCCTATCACTGTCTCCTCCTCCATACACTCCAACCCTCCCTATCACTGTCACCTCCTCCAAACAGACCAACACTCCCTATCACGGTAACCTCCTCCAAACACTCCAACCCTCCCTATCACTGTCACCTCCTCCAAACACTCCAACCCTCCCTATCACTGTCACCTCCTCCAAACACTCCAACCCTCCCTATCACTGTCACCTCCTCCAAACACTCCAACCCTCCCTGTCACTGTCACCTCCTCCAAACACTCCAACCCTCCCTATCACTGTCACCTCCTCCAAACACTCCAACCCTCCCTGTCACTGTCACCTCCTCCAAACACTCCAACCCTCCCTGTCACTGTCACCTCCTCCAAACACTCCAACCCTCCCTATCACTGTCACCTCCTCCAAACACTCCAACCCTCCCTGTCACTGTCACCTCCTCCAAACACTCCAACCCTCCCTGTCACTGTCACCTCCTCCAAACACTCCAACCCTCCCTGTCACTGTCACCTCCTCCAAACACTTCAACCCTCCCTATCACTGTCACCTCCTCCGGACACTCCAACCCTCCCTGTCACTGTCACCTCCTCCAAACACTCCAACCCTCCCTATCACTGTCACCTCCTCCAAACAGACCATCCCTCCCTATCACTGTAACCTCCTCCAAACACTCCAACCCTCCCTATCACTGTCACCTCCTCCAAACAGACCATCCCTCCCTATCACTGTCACCTCCTCCAAACACTCCAACCCTCCCTCTCACTGTCACCTCCTCCAAACACTCCAACCCTCCCTGTCACTGTCACCTCCTCCAAACACTCCAACCCTCCCTGTCACTGTCACCTCCTCCAAACACTTCAACCCTCCCTATCACTGTCACCTCCTCCGGACACTCCAACCCTCCCTTTCACTGTCACCTCCTCCAAACAGACCATCCCTCCCTATCACTGTCACCTCCTCCAGACACTCCAACCCTCCCTATCACTGTCACCTCCTCCAAACAGAGCAACCCTCCCTATCACTGTCACCACCTCCAAACACTCCAACCCTCCCTATCACTGTCACCTCCTCCAAACACTCCAACCTCCCTATCATTATCACCTCCTCCGCACACTCCAACCCTCCCTGTCACTGTCACCTCCTCCGCACACTCCATCCCTCCCTATCACTGTCACCTCCTCCAAACACTCCAACCCTCCCTATCACTGTCACCTACTCCAACCCTCCCTATCACTGTCACCTCCTCCAAACACTCCAACCCTCCCTATCACTGTCACCTCCTCCAAACATGCCAACCCTCCCTATCACTGTCACCTCCTCCAAACAGACCAACCCTCCCTATCACTGTCACCTCCTCCAAACAGACCATCCCTCCCTATCACTGTCACTTCCACCTCACACTCCATCCCTCCCTATTACTGTCACCTCCTCCAAACAGACCATCCCTCCCTATCACGGTCGCCTCCTCCAAACAGACCAACCCTCCCTATCACTGTCACCTCCTCTAAACACTCCATCCCTCCCTATCACTGTCACCTCCTCCAAACACTCCAATCCTCCCTATCACTGTCACCTCCTCCAAACAGACCATCCCTCCCTATCACTGTCACCTCCTCCAGACAGACCAACCCTACCTATCACTGTCACCTCCTCCAAACATGCCAACCCTCCCTATCACTGTCACCTCCTCCAAACAGACCAACCCTCCCTATCACTGTCACCTCCTCCAAACACTCCAACCCTCCCTATCACTGTCACCTCCTCTAAACACTCCATCCCTCCCTATCACTGTCACCTCCTCCAAACAGACCAACCCTCCCTATCACTTTCACCTCCTCCACACACTCCATCCCTCCCTATCACTGTCACCTCCTCCAAACAGACCAACCCTACCTATCACTGTCACCTCCTCCAAACATGCCAACCCTCCCTATCACTGTCACCTCCTCCAAACAGACCAACCCTCCCTATCACTGTCACCTCCTCCAAACACTCCAACCCTCCCTATCACTGTCACCTCCTCCAAACACTCCAACCCTCCCTATCACTGTCACCTCCTCTAAACACTCCATCCCTCCCTATCACTGTCACCTACTCCAACCCTCCCTATCACTGTCACCTCCTGCAAACACTCCAACCCTCCCTATCACTGTCAACAACTCCGAACACTCCAACACTCCCATCACAGTCACCTCCTCCAAACACTCCAACCCTCCCTATCACTGTCACCTTCTCCAGTCACTCCAACCCTCCCTATCACTGTCTCCTCCTCCATACACTCCAACCCTCCCTATCACTGTCACCTCCTCCAAACAGACCAACACTCCCTATCACGGTAACCTCCTCCAAACACTCCAACCCTCCCTATCACTGTCACCTCCTCCAAACACTCCAACCCTCCCTGTCACTGTCACCTCCTCCAAACACTCCAACCCTCCCTATCACTGTCACCTCATCCAAACACACCAACCCTCCCTATCACTGTCACCTCCTCCAAACACTCCAACCCTCCCTATCACTGTCACCTCCTCCATACACTCCAATCCTCCCTATCACTGTCACCTCCTCCAAACAGACCAACCCTCCCTATCACTGTCAACAACTCCGAACACTCCAACACTCCCATCACAGTCACCTCCTCCAAACACTCCAACCCTCCCTATCACTGTCACCTTCTCCAGTCACTCCAACCCTCCCTATCACTGTCTCCTCCTCCATACACTCCAACCCTCCCTATCACTGTCACCTCCTCCAAACAGACCAACACTCCCTATCACGGTAACCTCCTCCAAACACTCCAACCCTCCCTGTCACTGTCACCTCCTCCAAACACTCCAACCCTCCCTATCACTGTCACCTCCTCCAAACACTCCAACCCTCCCTGTCACTGTCACCTCCTCCAAACACTCCAACCCTCCCTGTCACTGTCACCTCCTCCAAACACTCCAACCCTCCCTATCACTGTCACCTCCTCCAAACACTTCAACCCTCCCTATCACTGTCACCTCCTCCGGACACTCCAACCCTCCCTATCACTGTCACCTCCTCCAAACGGACCATCCCTCCCTATCACTGTCACCTCCTCCAAACACTCCAAACCTCCCTATCACTGTCACCTCCTCCAAACAGACCATCCCTCCCTATCACTGTCACCTCCTCCAAACACTCCAATCCTCCCTCTCACTGTCACCTCCTCCAAACACTCCAACCCTCCCTGTCACTGTCACCTCCTCCAAACACTCCAACCCTCCCTGTCACTGTCACCTCCTCCAAACACTTCAACCCTCCCTATCACTGTCACCTCCTCCGGACACTCCAACCCTCCCTTTCACTGTCACCTCCTCCAAACAGACCATCCCTCCCTATCACTGTCACCTCCTCCAGACACTCCAACCCTCCCTATCACTGTCACCTCCTCCAAACACTCCAACCCTCCCTATCACTGTCACCTCCTCCAAACACTCCAACCTCCCTATCATTATCACCTCCTCCGCACACTCCAACCCTCCCTGTCACTGTCACCTCCTCCGCACACTCCATCCCTCCCTATCACTGTCACCTCCTCCAAACAGACCAACCCTCCCTATCACTGTCACCTCCTCCAAACAGACCAACCCTCCCTATCACTGTCACCTCCTCCACACACTCCATCCCTCCCTATCACTGTCACCTCCTCCAAACAGACCATCCCTCCCTATCACGGTCGCCTCCTCCAAACAGACCAACCCTCCCTATCACTGTCACCTCCTCTAAACACTCCATCCCTCCCTATCACTGTCACCTCCTCCAAACACTCCAACCCACCCTATCACTGTCACCTCCTCCAAACAGACCATCCCTCCCTCTCACTGTCACCTCCTCCACACACTCCATCCCTCCCTATCACTGTCACCTCCTCCAAACAGACCAACCCTCCCTATCACTGTCACCTCCTCCACACACTCCATCCCTCCCTATCACTGTCACCTCCTCCAAACAGACCATCCCTCCCTATCACTGTCACCTCCTTCAAACACTCCAACACTCCCTATCACTGTCACCTCCTTCAAACACTCCAACCCTCCCTATCACTGTCACCTCCTCCAATCACTCCAACCCTCCCTATCACTGTCACCTCCTCCAAACACTCCATCCCTCCCTGTCACTGTCACCTCCTCTAAACACTCCATCCCTCCCTATCACTGTCACCTACTCCAACCCTCCCTGTCACTGTCACCTCCTCTAAACACTCCATCCCTCCCGATCACTGTCACCTACTCCAACCCTCCCTATCACTGTCACCTACTCCAACCCTCCCTATCACTGTCACCTCCTCCAAACACTCCAACCCTCCCTATCACTGTCACCTCCTCCAAACATGCCAACCCTCCCTATCACTGTCACTTCCTCCAAACAGACCAACCCTCCCTATCACTGTCACCTCCTCCAAACACTCCAACCCTCCCTATCACTGTCACCTCCTCCAAACACTCCAACCCTCCCTATCACTGTCACCTCCTCTAAACATTCAATCCCTCCCTATCACTGTCACCTACTCCAACCCTCCCTATCACTGTCACTTCCTCCAAACACTCCAACCCTCCCTATCACTGTCACCTCCTCCAAACAGACCATCCCTTCCTATCACTGTCACCTCCTCTAAACACTCCATCCCTCCCTATCACTGTCACCTCCTCCAAACACTCCAACCCTCCCTATCACTGTCACCTTCTCCAGTCACTCCAACCCTCCCTATCACTGTCACCTCCTCCAAACACTCCAACCCTCCCTATCACTGTCACCTCCTCCACACACTCCAACCCTCCCTATCACTGTCACCTCCTCCAAACAGACCAACACTCCCTATCACTGTCACCTCCTCCACACACTCCAACCCTCCCTATCACTGTCACCTCCTCCACACACTCCAACCCTCCCTATCACTGTCACCTCCTCCATACACTCCAACCCTCCCTATCACTGTCACCTCCTCCAAACAGACCAACACTCCCTATCACTGTCACCTCCTCCATACACTCCAACCCTCCCTATCACTGTCACCTCCTCCATACACTCCAACCCTCCCTATCACTGTCACCTCCTCCAAACAGACCAACACTCCCTATCACTGTCACCTCCTCTAAACACTCCATCCCTCCCTATCACTGTCACCTCCTCCAAACACTCCAACCCTCCCTATCACTGTCACCTTCTCCAGTCACTCCAACACTCCCTATCACTGTCACCTCCTCCACACACTCCAACCCTCCCTATCACTGTCACCTCCTCCACACACTCCAACCCTCCCTATCACTGTCACCTCCTCCATACACTCCAACCCTCCCGATCACTGTCACCTCCTCCAAACAGACCAACACTCCCTATCACTGTCACCTCCTCCATACACTCCAACCCTCCCTATCACTGTCACCTCCTCCAAACACTCCAACCCTCCCGATCACTGTCACCTTCTCCAGTCACTCTAAACCTTCCCTCCCAAAACTGCCTCTCACTGAATTTTGTTCAGTGATTCCAAACCACCCCCTCCCACCCTAATTTCTCACCCCTGTCTCGTTCCCCCCCGTCTCCATCCCCCCCGTCTCCTCCCCCCCCCCCCCGTCTCCTCCCCCTCCCGCCCCGTCTCCTTCCCCCCCCCCATCTCCTTCCCCCCCCCCCCGTCTCCTTCCCCCCCCCCCGTCTCCTTCCCCCCCCCCCGTCTCCTTCCCCCCCCCCCGTCTCCTTCCCCCCCCCGTCTCCTTCCCCCCCCCCGTCTCCTTCCCCCCCCCCGTCTCCTTCCCCCCCCCCGTCTCCTTCCCCCCCCCCGTCTCCTTCCCCCCCCCCGTCTCCTTCCCCCCCCCCCGTCTCCTTCCCCCCCCTCCCGTCACCTTCCCCCCCCCCCCCCCGTCTCCTTCCCCCCCCCCGTCTCCTTCCCCCCCCCCGTCTCCTTCCCCCCCCCGTCTCCTCCCCCCCCCCCGTCTCCTTCCCCCCCCCCGTCTCCTTCCCCCCCCCCCGTCTCCTTCCCCCCCCCGTCTCCTTCCCCCCCCCCGTCTCCTTCCCCCCCCCGTCTCCTTCCCCCCCCCCGTCTCCTTCCCCCCCCCGTCTCCTTCCCCCCCCCCGTCTCCTTCCCCCCCCCGTCTCCTTCCCCCCCCCCCTTCCCGTCTCCTTCCCCCCCCCCCCATCTCCTCCCCCCCCCCCCATCTCCTCCCCCCCCCGTCTCCTTCCCCCCCCCCATCTCCTTCCCCCCCCCCCGTCTACTTCCCTCCCGTCTCCTTCCCCCCCCCCGTCTCCTTCCCCCCCCCCCGTCTCCTTCCCCCCCCCCCGTCTCCTTCCCCCCCCCCCCGTCTCCTTCCCCCCCCCCCGTCTCCTCCCCACCCCCCCCGTCTCCTCCCCACCCCCCCCGTCTCCTCTCCCCCCCCGTCTCCTCTCCCCCCCCGTCTCCTCTCCCCCCCCGTCTCCTCTCCCCCCCCGTCTCCTCTCCCCCCCCGTCTCCTCTCCCCCCCCGTCTCCTCTCCCCCCCCGTCTCCTCTCCCCCCCCGTCTCCTCTCCCCCCCCGTCTCCTCTCCCCCCCCGTCTCCTCTCCCCCCCCGTCTCCTCTCCCCCCCCGTCTCCTCTCCCCCCCCGTCTCCTCTCCCCCCCCCGTCTCCTCTCCCCCCCCCGTCTCCTCTCCCCCCCCGTCTCCTCTCCCCCCCCGTCTCCTTCCCCTCCCCGTCTCCTTCCCCCCCCCGTCTCCTTCCCCCCCCCCGTCTCCTTCCCCCCCCCCCGTCTCCCTCCCCCCCCCCCCCCCCGTCTCCTTCCCCCCCCCCGTCTCCTTCCCCCCCCCGTCTCCTTCCCCCCCCCCGTCTCCTTCCCCCCCCCGTCTCCTTCCCCCCCCCCCGTCTCCTTCCCCCCCCCCCCGTCTCCTTCCCCCCCCCCGTCTCCTTCCCCCCCCCCGTCTCCTTCCCCCCCCCCCGTCTCCTTCCCCCCCCCCGTCTCCTTCCCCCCCCCCCGTCTCCTTCCCCCCCCCCGTCTCCTCCCCCCCCCCCCCGTCTCCCTCCCCCCCCCCCGTCTCCTCCCCCCCCCCGTCTCCTCCCCCCCCCCCGTCTCCTCCCCCCCCCCCGTCTCCTCCCCCCCCCCCGTCTCCTCCCCCCCCCCCGTCTCCTCCCCCCCCCCCCGTCTCCTTCCCCCCCCCCCCGTCTCTTTCCCCCCCCCCGTCTCTTTTCCCCCCCCCGTCTCTTTTCCCCCCCCCGTCTCTTTTCCCCCCCCCGTCTCTTTTCCCCCCCCCGTCTCTTTCCCCCCCCCCGTCTCTTTCCCCCCCCCCCGTCTCTTTCCCCCCCCCCGTCTCTTTCCCCCCCCCCGTCTCTTTCCCCCCCCCGTCTCCTTTCTCCTTCCCCCCGTCTCCTTTCTCCTTCCCCCCGTCTCCTTTCTCCTTCCCCCCGTCTCCTTTCCCCCCCCCCGTCTCCTTCCCCCCCCCCCCCGTCTCCTTCCCCCCCCCCGTCTCCTTCCCCCCCCCCCCCGTCTCCTTCCCCACCCCCCGTCTCCTTCCCCACCCCCCGTCTCCTTCCCCACCCCCCGTCTCCTTCCCCACCCCCCGTCTCCTTCCCCACCCCCCGTCTCCTTCCCCACCCCCCGTCTCCTTCCCCACCCCCCGTCTCCTTCCCCACCCCCCGTCTCCTTCCCCACCCCCCGTCTCCTTCCCCACCCCCCGTCTCCTTCCCCACCCCCCGTCTCCTTCCCCACCCCCCGTCTCCTTCCCCACCCCCCGTCTCCTTCCCCACCCCCCGTCTCCTTCCCCACCCCCCGTCTCCTTCCCCACCCCCCGTCTCCTTCCCCACCCCCCGTCTCCTTCCCCACCCCCCGTCTCCTTCCCCACCCCCCGTCTCCTTCCCCACCCCCCGTCTCCTTCCCCACCCCCCGTCTCCTTCCCCACCCCCCGTCTCCTTCCCCACCCCCCGTCTCCTTCCCCACCCCCCGTCTCCTTCCCCACCCCCCGTCTCCTTCCCCACCCCCCGTCTCCTTCCCCACCCCCCGTCTCCTTCCCCACCCCCCGTCTCCTTCCCCACCCCCCGTCTCCTTCCCCACCCCCCGTCTCCTTCCCCACCCCCCGTCTCCTTCCCCACCCCCCGTCTCCTTCCCCACCCCCCGTCTCCTTCCCCACCCCCCGTCTCCTTCCCCACCCCCCGTCTCCTTCCCCACCCCCCGTCTCCTTCCCCACCCCCCGTCTCCTTCCCCACCCCCCGTCTCCTTCCCCACCCCCCGTCTCCTTCCCCACCCCCCGTCTCCTTCCCCACCCCCCGTCTCCTTCCCCACCCCCCGTCTCCTTCCCCACCCCCCGTCTCCTTCCCCACCCCCCGTCTCCTTCCCCACCCCCCGTCTCCTTCCCCACCCCCCGTCTCCTTCCCCACCCCCCGTCTCCTTCCCCACCCCCCGTCTCCTTCCCCACCCCCCGTCTCCTTCCCCACCCCCCGTCTCCTTCCCCACCCCCCGTCTCCTTCCCCACCCCCCGTCTCCTTCCCCACCCCCCGTCTCCTTCCCCACCCCCCGTCTCCTTCCCCACCCCCCGTCTCCTTCCCCACCCCCCGTCTCCTTCCCCACCCCCCGTCTCCTTCCCCACCCCCCGTCTCCTTCCCCACCCCCCGTCTCCTTCCCCACCCCCCGTCTCCTTCCCCACCCCCCGTCTCCTTCCCCACCCCCCGTCTCCTTCCCCACCCCCCGTCTCCTTCCCCACCCCCCGTCTCCTTCCCCACCCCCCGTCTCCTTCCCCACCCCCCGTCTCCTTCCCCACCCCCCGTCTCCTTCCCCACCCCCCGTCTCCTTCCCCACCCCCCGTCTCCTTCCCCACCCCCCGTCTCCTTCCCCACCCCCCGTCTCCTTCCCCACCCCCCGTCTCCTTCCCCACCCCCGTCTCCTTCCCCACCCCCCGTCTCCTTCCCCACCCCCCGTCTCCTCCCACCCCCGTCTCCTCTCCCCCCCCCGTCTCCTCTCCCCCCCCCGTCTCCTCTCCCCCCCCCGTCTCCTCTCCCCCCCCCCCGTCTCCTCTCCCCCCCCCGTCTCCTCTCCCCCCCCCCGTCTCCTCTCCCCCCCCGTCTCCTCTCCCCTCCCCCGTCTCCTCTCCCCTCCCCCGTCTCCTCTCCCCTCCCCCGTCTCCTCTCACCCTCGCCCCGTCTCCTCTCTCCCCCCCCCCCCCCCGTCTCCTCTCTCTCCCCCCCCCGTCTCCTTCCCCCCCCGTCTCCTTCCCCCCTCCAGCCTCCGTGTCCCCACCGTCACCATCAGAACCATTTGTCACCCTCCTGTCACCCACCTGTCTCCTTCTCTCCCTATCAGTCACCGCCAGTCGCCCTCTGTCCCCACCAGTCCCCATCATTCCCATTCTATCCCCATCAGTCCCCCTCTGTCCCCATCAGTCACCACCAATCCCTCTTTGTTCCCCCCCTCCCCCCTCTCTCCCTTCTGTCGCCACCGGTTCAAACCTGTCTCCACCAGTCCCCATTAGGCCCCACCTGCCTCCACCTGTCGCCACCTGTCGCCACCTGTCACCACCGGTCCCCACCACGCCCCACCTGTGGCCACCAGGCCCCACCTGTGGCCGCCTCGAGTCCCCACCTGTCCCCACCGGTCCCCACCGGTCCTCACCTGTCGCCACCGGTCCTCACCTGTCGCCACCGGGACCCACCTGTCCCCACCGGTCCCCACCTGTCGCCACCGGTCCCCACCTGTCGCCACCAGGCCCCACCTGTGGCCGCCTCGAGTCCCCACCGGTCCCCACCTGTCGCCACCGGTCCCCACCTGTCGCCACCGGTCCCCACCTGTCGCCATCAGTCGCCACCGGTCCCCTCCTGTCGCACCAGTCCCCACCTGTCGCCATCAGTTGCCACCAGGTCCCACCTGTCACCACCGGGCCCCATCTGTCGCCACCAGGTCCCACCTGTCACCACCTGTCTCCACCACTACCCCATCTGTCGCCACTTGTCACCATCTGTCCCCACCAGTGCCCATCCGTCGCCACCTATCCCCATCTGCCACCACATGGCCCCACCTGTCACCACCCGGCCCCCTCTGTCACCGTCGGGCCCCCTCTGTTCCCACCCGGCCCCCTCCAGCCCAATTCGTCGCCTCCAGGCCCCATCCGTCACTCCCCGTCGCACTCTGTTCCCCTCTGTTCACCTCTGACCCCCTCTCTCCCCGTCAGTCCCCACCTGTTGCATCTGTCGCCATCATTCCCATTCTCTCCCCATCATTCCCATTCTCTCCCCATCATTCCCATTCTCTCCCCATCATTCCCATTCTCTCCCCATCATTCCCATTCTCTCCCCATCATTCCCATTTTCTCCCCATCATTCCCATTCTGTCCCCATCATTCCCATTCTGTCCCCATCTGGTCCCACCAGGCCCCACCTGTCCCCCTCTTATCCTCCCTGTCCCCCTCTCTCGCCATCCATCCCTACCTGCCCTGCGGGTCCCCACCAGTCCAGCTCTGATCCCTCTCTCCCCATTTCTCCCCCTCAGTCCCCGTCTGTGGCCGTCTGTCCTCGCCAGTCCCCCTCTGTCACTGCTTTTCGCCCTCTGTCCCCACCAGTCCACATCATTCCCATTCTATCCCCGTCAGTCACCGCCAGTCGCCATCTGTCGCCACCAGGGCCCGCTTGTTTCCCCGTCCCCATCATTCCCATTCTATCCCCACTAGTCCCTCTCCGTCCCCCATCAGTCCCCCCGTCCGCCCCGTTACCCCCCCCATTTCCCCTCCAGTCCCCCTCTGTCCCCACCTCTCCCCATTTGACCCCATCTCTCCCCATTTGACCTCTCCGTCACCAGGCCCCATCTGTCGCCACCAGTCCCGACACGTTCCCATCAAATCCTGAGGGTTGTCCCTGAATATAACTGGAATAACCCGAACACTGAGATAACAACCAGAACCAGGCGAATGGGGAGGATTCTGCAGTGAGCATCTCCCTAGCCCCTGTCCCAATGTCAAAATAGTCCCATGGTCACCCCCACCGCCCCGGTCAGCGTTATAATCCAGGACCAGATCTCGGAATCAATGGGACCATTTGTTTTGGGATCAGGAACTTGCTTTCCACCAAGACCACCTTCCCCTTCCCCCATCCCCCTCTGCCTTCCACAAGGACCGTTCCCTTTGACACTCCATGGGTTTGTACTACTCTCACCCCCCAAACCCCCAGGTACCTTCCCCTGCTGCCAGAAAGATGCAAAACCTGCTGTTACACCCCCAGCCCCCTCACCTCCACCCAGGGCCCCCAAACCCTCCTTCCAGGGGAGACAGAGGATCACCTGCCTCTCATCCAACCGTGTTTCCAGTATCAGGTGCTCCCAGTGTGGGCTTCTCTACATCGGGAGACCCAACGGAAACTTAGGGAACGGTTCACCGAGCATCACGGCCGGGCCCACAGGGCCTGCACGGACCTCCCAGTGATCACCCAGTTCAATTCCCCCCAACCACTCCCTTTCCAACATGACCATCCTCGACCTCCTGCATTGCCTCAACGAACCACACCACAAATTGGCAACCGACAGCCCGGAGGACTCAACACGGAGTTCTCCAATTTCAAATAACCTCCCTCTCCCTCCCCCGACTCCCTCCCCCTCCCTTCCCCTGCTCCCTCCCCCGACTCCCTCTCCCTCCCCCGACTCCCTCTCCCTCCCCCGACTCCCTCTCCCTCGCCCGACCCCCTCTCCCTCGCCCGACCCCCTCTCCCTCGCCCGACCCCCTCTCCCTCGCCCGACCCCCTCTCCCTCGCCCGACCCCCTCTCCCTCGCCCGACCCCCTCTCCCTCGCCCGACTCCCTCTCCCTCGCCCGACTCCCTCTCCCTCGCCCGACTCCCTCTCCCTCGCCCGACTCCCTCTCCCTCGCCCGACTCCCTCTCCCTCGCCCGACTCCCTCTCCCTCGCCCGACTCCCTCTCCCTCGCCCGACTCCCTCTCCCTCGCCCGACTCCCTCTCCCTCGCCCGACTCCCTCTCCCTCGCCCGACTCCCTCTCCCTCGCCCGACTCCCTCTCCCTCGCCCGACTCCCTCTCCCTCGCCCGACTCCCTCTCCCTCGCCCGACTCCCTCTCCCTCGCCCGACTCCCTCTCCCTCGCCCGACTCCCTCTCCCTCGCCCGACCCCCTCTCCCTCGCCCGACTCCCTCTCCCTCGCCCGACTCCCTCTCCCTCGCCCGACTCCCTCTCCCTCGCCCGACCCCCTCTCCCTCGCCCGACCCCCTCTCCCTCGCCCGACCCCCTCTCCCTCGCCCGACCCCCTCTCCCTCGCCCGACCCCCTCTCCCTCGCCCGACCCCCTCTCCCTCGCCCGACCCCCTCTCCCTCGCCCGACCCCCTCTCCCTCGCCCGACCCCCTCTCCCTCGCCCGACCCCCTCTCCCTCGCCCGACCCCCTCTCCCTCGCCCGACCCCCTCTCCCTCGCCCGACCCCCTCTCCCTCGCCCGACCCCCTCTCCCTCGCCCGACCCCCTCTCCCTCGCCCGACCCCCTCTCCCTCGCCCGACCCCCTCTCCCTCGCCCGACCCCCTCTCCCTCGCCCGACCCCCTCTCCCTCGCCCGACCCCCTCTCCCTCGCCCGACCCCCTCTCCCTCGCCCGACCCCCTCTCCCTCGCCCGACCCCCTCTCCCTCGCCCGACCCCCTCTCCCTCGCCCGACCCCCTCTCCCTCGCCCGACCCCCTCTCCCTCGCCCGACCCCCTCTCCCTCGCCCGACCCCCTCTCCCTCGCCCGACCCCCTCTCCCTCGCCCGACCCCCTCTCCCTCGCCCGACCCCCTCTCCCTCGCCCGACCCCCTCTCCCTCGCCCGACCCCCTCTCCCTCGCCCGACCCCCTCTCCCTCGCCCGACCCCCTCTCCCTCGCCCGACCCCCTCTCCCTCGCCCGACCCCCTCTCCCTCGCCCGACCCCCTCTCCCTCGCCCGACCCCCTCTCCCTCGCCCGACCCCCTCTCCCTCGCCCGACCCCCTCTCCCTCGCCCGACCCCCTCTCCCTCGCCCGACCCCCTCTCCCTCGCCCGACCCCCTCTCCCTCGCCCGACCCCCTCTCCCTCGCCCGACCCCCTCTCCCTCGCCCGACCCCCTCTCCCTCGCCCGACCCCCTCTCCCTCGCCCGACCCCCTCTCCCTCGCCCGACCCCCTCTCCCTCGCCCGACCCCCTCTCCCTCGCCCGACCCCCTCTCCCTCGCCCGACCCCCTCTCCCTCGCCCGACCCCCTCTCCCTCGCCCGACCCCCTCTCCCTCGCCCGACCCCCTCTCCCTCGCCCGACCCCCTCTCCCTCGCCCGACCCCCTCTCCCTCGCCCGACCCCCTCTCCCTCGCCCGACCCCCTCTCCCTCGCCCGACCCCCTCTCCCTCGCCCGACCCCCTCTCCCTCGCCCGACCCCCTCTCCCTCGCCCGACCCCCTCTCCCTCGCCCGACCCCCTCTCCCTCGCCCGACCCCCTCTCCCTCGCCCGACCCCCTCTCCCTCGCCCGACCCCCTCTCCCTCGCCCGACCCCCTCTCCCTCGCCCGACCCCCTCTCCCTCGCCCGACCCCCTCTCCCTCGCCCGACCCCCTCTCCCTCGCCCGACCCCCTCTCCCTCGCCCGACCCCCTCTCCCTCGCCCGACCCCCTCTCCCTCGCCCGACCCCCTCTCCCTCGCCCGACCCCCTCTCCCTCGCCCGACCCCCTCTCCCTCGCCCGACCCCCTCTCCCTCGCCCGACCCCCTCTCCCTCGCCCGACCCCCTCTCCCTCGCCCGACCCCCTCTCCCTCGCCCGACCCCCTCTCCCTCGCCCGACCCCCTCTCCCTCGCCCGACCCCCTCTCCCTCGCCCGACCCCCTCTCCCTCGCCCGACCCCCTCTCCCTCGCCCGACCCCCTCTCCCTCGCCCGACCCCCTCTCCCTCGCCCGACCCCCTCTCCCTCGCCCGACCCCCTCTCCCTCGCCCGACCCCCTCTCCCTCGCCCGACCCCCTCTCCCTCGCCCGACCCCCTCTCCCTCGCCCGACCCCCTCTCCCTCGCCCGACCCCCTCTCCCTCGCCCGACCCCCTCTCCCTCGCCCGACCCCCTCTCCCTCGCCCGACCCCCTCTCCCTCGCCCGACCCCCTCTCCCTCGCCCGACCCCCTCTCCCTCGCCCGACCCCCTCTCCCTCGCCCGACCCCCTCTCCCTCGCCCGACCCCCTCTCCCTCGCCCGACCCCCTCTCCCTCGCCCGACCCCCTCTCCCTCGCCCGACCCCCTCTCCCTCGCCCGACCCCCTCTCCCTCGCCCGACCCCCTCTCCCTCGCCCGACCCCCTCTCCCTCGCCCGACCCCCTCTCCCTCGCCCGACCCCCTCTCCCTCGCCCGACCCCCTCTCCCTCGCCCGACCCCCTCTCCCTCGCCCGACCCCCTCTCCCTCGCCCGACCCCCTCTCCCTCGCCCGACCCCCTCTCCCTCGCCCGACCCCCTCTCCCTCGCCCGACCCCCTCTCCCTCGCCCGACCCCCTCTCCCTCGCCCGACCCCCTCTCCCTCGCCCGACCCCCTCTCCCTCGCCCGACCCCCTCTCCCTCGCCCGACCCCCTCTCCCTCGCCCGACCCCCTCTCCCTCGCCCGACCCCCTCTCCCTCGCCCGACCCCCTCTCCCTCGCCCGACCCCCTCTCCCTCGCCCGACCCCCTCTCCCTCGCCCGACCCCCTCTCCCTCGCCCGACCCCCTCTCCCTCGCCCGACCCCCTCTCCCTCGCCCGACCCCCTCTCCCTCGCCCGACCCCCTCTCCCTCGCCCGACCCCCTCTCCCTCGCCCGACCCCCTCTCCCTCGCCCGACCCCCTCTCCCTCGCCCGACCCCCTCTCCCTCGCCCGACCCCCTCTCCCTCGCCCGACCCCCTCTCCCTCGCCCGACCCCCTCTCCCTCGCCCGACCCCCTCTCCCTCGCCCGACCCCCTCTCCCTCGCCCGACCCCCTCTCCCTCGCCCGACCCCCTCTCCCTCGCCCGACCCCCTCTCCCTCGCCCGACCCCCTCTCCCTCGCCCGACCCCCTCTCCCTCGCCCGACCCCCTCTCCCTCGCCCGACCCCCTCTCCCTCGCCCGACCCCCTCTCCCTCGCCCGACCCCCTCTCCCTCGCCCGACCCCCTCTCCCTCGCCCGACCCCCTCTCCCTCGCCCGACCCCCTCTCCCTCGCCCGACCCCCTCTCCCTCGCCCGACCCCCTCTCCCTCGCCCGACCCCCTCTCCCTCGCCCGACCCCCTCTCCCTCGCCCGACCCCCTCTCCCTCGCCCGACCCCCTCTCCCTCGCCCGACCCCCTCTCCCTCGCCCGACCCCCTCTCCCTCGCCCGACCCCCTCTCCCTCGCCCGACCCCCTCTCCCTCGCCCGACCCCCTCTCCCTCGCCCGACCCCCTCTCCCTCGCCCGACCCCCTCTCCCTCGCCCGACCCCCTCTCCCTCGCCCGACCCCCTCTCCCTCGCCCGACCCCCTCTCCCTCGCCCGACCCCCTCTCCCTCGCCCGACCCCCTCTCCCTCGCCCGACCCCCTCTCCCTCGCCCGACCCCCTCTCCCTCGCCCGACCCCCTCTCCCTCGCCCGACCCCCTCTCCCTCGCCCGACCCCCTCTCCCTCGCCCGACCCCCTCTCCCTCGCCCGACCCCCTCTCCCTCGCCCGACCCCCTCTCCCTCGCCCGACCCCCTCTCCCTCGCCCGACCCCCTCTCCCTCGCCCGACCCCCTCTCCCTCGCCCGACCCCCTCTCCCTCGCCCGACCCCCTCTCCCTCGCCCGACCCCCTCTCCCTCGCCCGACCCCCTCTCCCTCGCCCGACCCCCTCTCCCTCGCCCGACCCCCTCTCCCTCGCCCGACCCCCTCTCCCTCGCCCGACCCCCTCTCCCTCGCCCGACCCCCTCTCCCTCGCCCGACCCCCTCTCCCTCGCCCGACCCCCTCTCCCTCGCCCGACCCCCTCTCCCTCGCCCGACCCCCTCTCCCTCGCCCGACCCCCTCTCCCTCGCCCGACCCCCTCTCCCTCGCCCGACCCCCTCTCCCTCGCCCGACCCCCTCTCCCTCGCCCGACCCCCTCTCCCTCGCCCGACCCCCTCTCCCTCGCCCGACCCCCTCTCCCTCGCCCGACCCCCTCTCCCTCGCCCGACCCCCTCTCCCTCGCCCGACCCCCTCTCCCTCGCCCGACCCCCTCTCCCTCGCCCGACCCCCTCTCCCTCGCCCGACCCCCTCTCCCTCGCCCGACCCCCTCTCCCTCGCCCGACCCCCTCTCCCTCGCCCGACCCCCTCTCCCTCGCCCGACCCCCTCTCCCTCGCCCGACCCCCTCTCCCTCGCCCGACCCCCTCTCCCTCGCCCGACCCCCTCTCCCTCGCCCGACCCCCTCTCCCTCGCCCGACCCCCTCTCCCTCGCCCGACCCCCTCTCCCTCGCCCGACCCCCTCTCCCTCGCCCGACCCCCTCTCCCTCGCCCGACCCCCTCTCCCTCGCCCGACCCCCTCTCCCTCGCCCGACCCCCTCTCCCTCGCCCGACCCCCTCTCCCTCG
Organism: Chiloscyllium plagiosum; assembly: GCF_037043375.1. Taxonomy (NCBI): domain Eukaryota; kingdom Metazoa; phylum Chordata; class Chondrichthyes; order Orectolobiformes; family Hemiscylliidae; genus Chiloscyllium; species Chiloscyllium plagiosum. The sequence continues at coordinate 36,735,071 of NW_028270181.1, read as the reverse complement.
CCCGACCCCCTCTCCCTCGCCCGACCCCCTCTCCCTCGCCCGACCCCCTCTCCCTCGCCCGACCCCCTCTCCCTCGCCCGACCCCCTCTCCCTCGCCCGACCCCCTCTCCCTCGCCCGACCCCCTCTCCCTCGCCCGACCCCCTCTCCCTCGCCCGACCCCCTCTCCCTCGCCCGACCCCCTCTCCCTCGCCCGACCCCCTCTCCCTCGCCCGACCCCCTCTCCCTCGCCCGACCCCCTCTCCCTCGCCCGACCCCCTCTCCCTCGCCCGACCCCCTCTCCCTCGCCCGACCCCCTCTCCCTCGCCCGACCCCCTCTCCCTCGCCCGACCCCCTCTCCCTCGCCCGACCCCCTCTCCCTCGCCCGACCCCCTCTCCCTCGCCCGACCCCCTCTCCCTCGCCCGACCCCCTCTCCCTCGCCCGACCCCCTCTCCCTCGCCCGACCCCCTCTCCCTCGCCCGACCCCCTCTCCCTCGCCCGACCCCCTCTCCCTCGCCCGACCCCCTCTCCCTCGCCCGACCCCCTCTCCCTCGCCCGACCCCCTCTCCCTCGCCCGACCCCCTCTCCCTCGCCCGACCCCCTCTCCCTCGCCCGACCCCCTCTCCCTCGCCCGACCCCCTCTCCCTCGCCCGACCCCCTCTCCCTCGCCCGACCCCCTCTCCCTCGCCCGACCCCCTCTCCCTCGCCCGACCCCCTCTCCCTCGCCCGACCCCCTCTCCCTCGCCCGACCCCCTCTCCCTCGCCCGACCCCCTCTCCCTCGCCCGACCCCCTCTCCCTCGCCCGACCCCCTCTCCCTCGCCCGACCCCCTCTCCCTCGCCCGACCCCCTCTCCCTCGCCCGACCCCCTCTCCCTCGCCCGACCCCCTCTCCCTCGCCCGACCCCCTCTCCCTCGCCCGACCCCCTCTCCCTCGCCCGACCCCCTCTCCCTCGCCCGACCCCCTCTCCCTCGCCCGACCCCCTCTCCCTCGCCCGACCCCCTCTCCCTCGCCCGACCCCCTCTCCCTCGCCCGACCCCCTCTCCCTCGCCCGACCCCCTCTCCCTCGCCCGACCCCCTCTCCCTCGCCCGACCCCCTCTCCCTCGCCCGACCCCCTCTCCCTCGCCCGACCCCCTCTCCCTCGCCCGACCCCCTCTCCCTCGCCCGACCCCCTCTCCCTCGCCCGACCCCCTCTCCCTCGCCCGACCCCCTCTCCCTCGCCCGACCCCCTCTCCCTCGCCCGACCCCCTCTCCCTCGCCCGACCCCCTCTCCCTCGCCCGACCCCCTCTCCCTCGCCCGACCCCCTCTCCCTCGCCCGACCCCCTCTCCCTCGCCCGACCCCCTCTCCCTCGCCCGACCCCCTCTCCCTCGCCCGACCCCCTCTCCCTCGCCCGACCCCCTCTCCCTCGCCCGACCCCCTCTCCCTCGCCCGACCCCCTCTCCCTCGCCCGACCCCCTCTCCCTCGCCCGACCCCCTCTCCCTCGCCCGACCCCCTCTCCCTCGCCCGACCCCCTCTCCCTCGCCCGACCCCCTCTCCCTCGCCCGACCCCCTCTCCCTCGCCCGACCCCCTCTCCCTCGCCCGACCCCCTCTCCCTCGCCCGACCCCCTCTCCCTCGCCCGACCCCCTCTCCCTCGCCCGACCCCCTCTCCCTCGCCCGACCCCCTCTCCCTCGCCCGACCCCCTCTCCCTCGCCCGACCCCCTCTCCCTCGCCCGACCCCCTCTCCCTCGCCCGACCCCCTCTCCCTCGCCCGACCCCCTCTCCCTCGCCCGACCCCCTCTCCCTCGCCCGACCCCCTCTCCCTCGCCCGACCCCCTCTCCCTCGCCCGACCCCCTCTCCCTCGCCCGACCCCCTCTCCCTCGCCCGACCCCCTCTCCCTCGCCCGACCCCCTCTCCCTCGCCCGACCCCCTCTCCCTCGCCCGACCCCCTCTCCCTCGCCCGACCCCCTCTCCCTCGCCCGACCCCCTCTCCCTCGCCCGACCCCCTCTCCCTCGCCCGACCCCCTCTCCCTCGCCCGACCCCCTCTCCCTCGCCCGACCCCCTCTCCCTCGCCCGACCCCCTCTCCCTCGCCCGACCCCCTCTCCCTCGCCCGACCCCCTCTCCCTCGCCCGACCCCCTCTCCCTCGCCCGACCCCCTCTCCCTCGCCCGACCCCCTCTCCCTCGCCCGACCCCCTCTCCCTCGCCCGACCCCCTCTCCCTCGCCCGACCCCCTCTCCCTCGCCCGACCCCCTCTCCCTCGCCCGACCCCCTCTCCCTCGCCCGACCCCCTCTCCCTCGCCCGACCCCCTCTCCCTCGCCCGACCCCCTCTCCCTCGCCCGACCCCCTCTCCCTCGCCCGACCCCCTCTCCCTCGCCCGACCCCCTCTCCCTCGCCCGACCCCCTCTCCCTCGCCCGACTCCCTCTCCCTCGCCCGACTCCCTCTCCCTCGCCCGACTCCCTCTCCCTCGCCCGACTCCCTCTCCCTCGCCCGACTCCCTCTCCCTCGCCCGACTCCCTCTCCCTCGCCCGACTCCCTCTCCCTCGCCCGACTCCCTCTCCCTCGCCCGACTCCCTCTCCCTCGCCCGACTCCCTCTCCCTCGCCCGACTCCCTCTCCCTCGCCCGACTCCCTCTCCCTCGCCCGACTCCCTCTCCCTCGCCCGACTCCCTCTCCCTCGCCCGACTCCCTCTCCCTCGCCCGACTCCCTCTCCCTCGCCCGACTCCCTCTCCCTCGCCCGACTCCCTCTCCCTCGCCCGACTCCCTCTCCCTCGCCCGACTCCCTCTCCCTCGCCCGACTCCCTCTCCCTCGCCCGACTCCCTCTCCCTCGCCCGACTCCCTCTCCCTCGCCCGACTCCCTCTCCCTCGCCCGACTCCCTCTCCCTCGCCCGACTCCCTCTCCCTCGCCCGACTCCCTCTCCCTCGCCCGACTCCCTCTCCCTCGCCCGACTCCCTCTCCCTCGCCCGACTCCCTCTCCCTCGCCCGACTCCCTCTCCCTCGCCCGACTCCCTCTCCCTCGCCCGACTCCCTCTCCCTCGCCCGACTCCCTCTCCCTCGCCCGACTCCCTCTCCCTCGCCCGACTCCCTCTCCCTCGCCCGACTCCCTCTCCCTCGCCCGACTCCCTCTCCCTCGCCCGACTCCCTCTCCCTCGCCCGACTCCCTCTCCCTCGCCCGACTCCCTCTCCCTCGCCCGACTCCCTCTCCCTCGCCCGACTCCCTCTCCCTCGCCCGACTCCCTCTCCCTCGCCCGACTCCCTCTCCCTCGCCCGACTCCCTCTCCCTCGCCCGACTCCCTCTCCCTCGCCCGACTCCCTCTCCCTCGCCCGACTCCCTCTCCCTCGCCCGACTCCCTCTCCCTCGCCCGACTCCCTCTCCCTCGCCCGACTCCCTCTCCCTCGCCCGACTCCCTCTCCCTCGCCCGACTCCCTCTCCCTCGCCCGACTCCCTCTCCCTCGCCCGACTCCCTCTCCCTCGCCCGACTCCCTCTCCCTCGCCCGACTCCCTCTCCCTCGCCCGACTCCCTCTCCCTCGCCCGACTCCCTCTCCCTCGCCCGACTCCCTCTCCCTCGCCCGACTCCCTCTCCCTCGCCCGACTCCCTCTCCCTCGCCCGACTCCCTCTCCCTCGCCCGACTCCCTCTCCCTCGCCCGACTCCCTCTCCCTCGCCCGACTCCCTCTCCCTCGCCCGACTCCCTCTCCCTCGCCCGACTCCCTCTCCCTCGCCCGACTCCCTCTCCCTCGCCCGACTCCCTCTCCCTCGCCCGACTCCCTCTCCCTCGCCCGACTCCCTCTCCCTCGCCCGACTCCCTCTCCCTCGCCCGACTCCCTCTCCCTCGCCCGACTCCCTCCTCCCTCGCCCGACTCCCTCCTCCCTCGCCCGACTCCCTCCTCCCTCGCCCGACTCCCTCCTCCCTCCCCCGACTCCCTCCTCCCTCCCCCGACTCCCTCCTCCCTCCCCCGACTCCCTCCTCCCTCCCCCGACTCCCTCCTCCCTCCCCCGACTCCCTCCTCCCTCCCCCGACTCCCTCCTCCCTCCCCCGACTCCCTCCTCCCTCCCCCGACTCCCTCCTCCCTCCCCCGACTCCCTCCTCCCTCCCCCGACTCCCTCCTCCCTCCCCCGACTCCCTCCTCCCTCCCCCGACTCCCTCCTCCCTCCCCCGACTCCCTCCTCCCTCCTCCCTCCCCCGACTCCCTCCTCCCTCCCCCGACTCCCTCCTCCCTCCCCCGACTCCCTCCTCCCTCCCCCGACTCCCTCCTCCCTCCTCCCTCCCCCGACTCCCTCTCCCTCCCCCGACTCCCTCTCCCTCTCCCGACTCCCTCTCCCTCTCCCGACTCCCTCTCCCTCTCCCGACTCCCTCTCCCTCCCCCGACTCCCTCTCCCTCTCCCGACTCCCTCTCCCTCCCCCGACTCCCTCTCCCTCCCCCGACTCCCTCTCCCTCCCCCGACTCCCTCTCCCTCCCCCGACTCCCTCTCCCTCCCCCGACTCCCTCTCCCTCCCCCGACTCCCTCTCCCTCGCCCGACTCCCTCTCCCTCGCCCGACTCCCTCTCCCTCGCCCGACTCCCTCTCCCTCGCCCGACTCCCTCCCCCTCCCTTCCCCTGCTCCCTCCCACCAACTGGATTCATTCCTCCCATTGACCAGCCAGGTGGGACCCTCTACCTGTCCTTACCCCCTTCGCCCTCGTTTCCCCCCACCCTGGCCTGTTCCAACCTCCGTCCTCCCTCCCTTCCCCCCCCTCCCTCCCCCCTCCCCCCTCTCCCTCCCCCTTCCCCATCCTCCCTCGCCCTCCCTCCCCTTTGCCCTCGACCCCATCCTCCCTCCCCCTCCCTCCCCCCTTCGTCCTCCCTCCCCCTCGCCCTCCCACCCCATCCTCCCTCCCCCTTCGTCCTTCCTCCCCCTTCGTCCTCCCTCCCCCTTCGTCCTCCCTCCCTCCTTGGTCTTCCCTCACCCTTGCTTTCCCTCCCCATACTCCCATTCCCTCATCCTTCCTCCCCACTCCTTCTCCCTCCTCACTCCCTCCCCCATCCCTCTCTCCCTCTCCTTCTGTTGATCCCTCTCTCCGGTGTTCCACCTCCCTTTCCATTCTGTTTTATCGCCCATCCGTCTTTTTTCTGGCCCCCTTCCCTCCTTTTTCCTGCCCTCTGAACGTCCCCCTCCATTACACCCACCACGCATATAAAAAGCCCCTCTGAGTCCTATATACCCTCCTCATTGACCTCCCCCAATACCCGGCCAGCGGGTAAAGGAGCCTGTGGGGCCTGACTGGGCTGTGACTGAGACCAGAATCCCTGCTGGCTCACAGCCCAGGAGGAGGGTATTCAGCCCATCGTGTCTATCCCGCCTTCTATTAATTGCCCAGTGTCCTGCCCCCCCAGGATTTGCCCCAAATGGCCCCTTGCTGAATCCCCGTTCTGGTAGAGACGGTTCCTCCCTGATAGCACACTGCGTCCCCATACAGTGAGCATGTGCAGACACTGACTGGCCTTTTGACTGACCGTGGATGGGCACAGCAAGATCCCACTCTCCAGCCATTTTTGTCACTCCCGCCATGCCCCAATCTCACTCAGAAAGGGGTTTTACCTGACACCCCCTGCTCCCCAGTTTTCACTAAGGATTCCCCCTAATTATTTGCCCTCCCAAAGTTTTGTCCCCATCCCTGGATGTTATGCCTGTCCCCAATTTGGCAGCACCCTCTCCCCCACCCACCCCTTTATGGTGGGGGGACACAATGAGCACGTGCAGACACTCACTGACCTTTTGAGGGACAGCGTCACTACCCCTCACTCCCCGAGATAGGGACTTTACATAAACCTCCACCCAATCACATTTTCATTCCTGAATATTGTCCCCTCCACCCCCCCCCCCCCCCCCCCCCCCATTATATTCCTGACCACAATTCCCAATACCCCCATGTTCAGTCTCTCCCCCACTTCGGGGGGGTTTCCAGCCCATCCCCATTTATTTCCCTTTCCAATCCACACCCCCACCAAATATTGGCGCCCCCAATATTCTATTCCCCCTACATTTACTACCCCCTTCCTCTGTAACCCCACCCCTCCCCATCTTCGGCTAATTTGTGACCCCACCTACAATTTTCCACACCCCTGGAATTTTCCAGCCCCCCATTTTCCCCTTCTTCCCCAATCTAATTGCCCCTTTCCCCCTGTGTGCCTTCATTTACCCCCCTACACTAAACTGTCCCCTCTGCCCATACTGCCCTATTTCTGTATAAAAGCCCCCTCTGTGTCTCCATTGTGTACAATTCCCCCACCCTCCCTCACTACCCCCACCCCTCGCTGTGTCCCAGGCCCTGGGCTGGGGGGCACAGGGAGTGTGTGCAGGGACTGACCGGCCATTCGACTGTATGTGTCTTCATGCACAGCAAGGTCCCAGTCCCCAGGCCTCCCCCTGCCCCACCCCACTCCTCACTGAGAAAGGGGCTTTATCTTCCCCCACCCACCCCCACAGTTTGGACAACAACAGGAGACCCAGGGAACAACAAGATCCCACTGTGTTAATGATACGTGCAACGCCACATGATACTGAGTCCAAATCTCCCTCAGAGACAGGAGGATAGGGAGGGAGGGGTGGGGGCATAGAGACAGGTAGAGAGAGAGAGAGAGAGGGACAGAGACCGAGGTGGGGAGAGAACACAAACAAGATTCGGGACAGAGAAACGGAGTCAGACACAGAGGGAAGATCCCGGGGTTGGCGGTGTGAGAGACAGAGAGAGATGGAAGTTGATTAAATCAAAGCCAAAATCTTTTGAATCAAAAAACAAGAAAAACAAACAAAATCCCATCACTGATTGACTTCCCAAAGCTCCCCATTTTATCAGCACTTCCCCCTGGTTTTAAACCCAGAGAATGGGAACAGATTTCACTGGGACCCAGGGGGTAAATGCTTTCTGACTGAGTCCCCCCCCCATCCACCCCAAAGGTTTATTTTCTGAGACTTGATGCAGTGACTCGATGGAAGGGTGTCAGTCTCAGAGCCTGGATCTTGTCCCTCCCTCCGTGTTTAACCTGCTCCCTCCAGCTGCTTCTTGCCCTCTCTCCCTCCTTCCCTCACACACACTCTCTCTCCTTCACTCCTTCCATCTGTGTCCCTCTCTCATTCTCTCTCTTCTCCTCACCTCTCTCTCCCCTCTCTCCCTGTCCCTATTCCCCTCTCCATCTCTCTGCTCAGCTTCTTCCTGCTCTCGAGAATGGATGTGTCTTTCTCTCTCTGTCTCTCCGTTCCCCCTACAAATGAAATGCCCTCCCCTCCCCTCCCTCCCATTTAAAGTGTGTTCCCATCTCCCCGCCCTGTCCTGTAGACATTAGCCCCATCACTATCACATTGTGGGGGGAGGGTGAGGAGAGGTGGGGGGGTCTGGGCTGGGGAAAGGAGGGATGATACACCCCATCCACTATCAGACTGTCAGCAAACGGAGCCCGGGCCCTGTAGACAGGGGCAACCCGCAGGCTGAGGGGCGCACAGCAAGATCCCACAGGCAGCCGGGTGTGGCATACCTGGGGTATTTCCTCTTCTTTGCCCCCTGCCAGAACTAGTGCCCCCCCCCCCAGCAACAACCCCTCCTCACAACAAGAGCTCCACAAGCAAAATGCCCCCCATTTTTCACACAGCAAGATCCCAATAATGCCAGCACTTTCTAAATTCAGTTTCCGATAGTGGTTCTCTCTGTCTGTCTCTCCCTGCCTAGAATCCCACATCCTGTCCTCCACACCCCTCCCCATTAAAATGATGACAAGTCACAGGATGGGCCATTGATGCACAGTGCGATCCCACAGGGTAGTCCCCTTGGTGCTCCAGAATGTGCTCAAATCCCACTTTACATCCAATAGGAGGCTGTGGATTTCTTTGGGAATCTTGTTTAAAGAATCACCTCCTCCATCCCAGGATTTAATTTTGTGGATGGCACTTTCTAGAAGGAAGTGATTGGAGCTGGGCAGTGATGGGATATTGGAGAGCCCCGTTCTCTCCCACCTCCCCCAGATCCTGTCTCCCTTTCCCAGCCCAGCTACAAAGACACATCTTATCCCTCCTTCCCACTCTCTCTCCGTCTGCATCTTTTGTTTTTTTTACTCCTTTGACTCAAAAACAATCACCTTGTGTTGCAAAATATTTCCATCTCCCCCACTTCAAATACCCACGAGTCACATTGCTGTGTGTGGGACGGTTTTATTTGTTTGAAAAATCAACAAAAGAAGCTGGAGAGGGTGTGAGAGGGGGGGTGCAGAGAGAGAGAGAGAGAGACTGAGAGATCCCCTCCCACAAGTAGCATTATTCTGATATTAGAACAAGTCTTTGGATAGAGTTTCTCATTTAAGGTTTTAATTCCCTCCTTGGGGAGTCCTGTCTGTCAGACACTCACTGGGGATTGATGTGTTTGTATAAAATCCCAGGGCCCTGGTTAGTTTAACCCCAGGCTTCAAATCTATTTTAAAAACACCAGAGCCCTAGTCTGACAGGAGCCAGTTACCCAGAGGCCCCTAAAACCCAGGGTCCCCCAGAGGAGATTAAACCTCGGGGTAAATAAACACACAACTCACATGGGCCCCCACGGGGTGCAGCCTGTCGACAAGGCCTCAGGCCTCAAGACCGTGTTCCCTCTGGAGAGAGCTCTTGTTCAAATATCTCCAGATCCCAAAGTTTCTCTCTTTGAATCTTCAAGTGGCCAGCGAGATTCCTTGGGAGGCAAGAGACAGCATTAGTTGAAAGGCAAAGGAGGAAAATCATTACAAAGAGATAGCACAGCAAGATCCCAGGCTTTCCTCTCTCAGTGACACAGACAATCTCTCAGCAACATCCAAACACAAACATTTTGGACGATGAGCGGAATTTTCATGCCAAAGCCTTGGAAAAACTTTGAAATAATGGGTTAGCTGATTAATACATTCACTGCCTGCAGTGATAGCATTGGGGCAGCTGGTGCACAGCAAGATCCCACATGCAACAATGCAGCAACAGCTAATTACTCTGATAATTTCTCCTCTCTGTGATGTTGCTTCAGTTTAATTATTTCCTATCACTCCAGAATCAAACATTGTGAAATCATTGCAATCTCAAAATATCTCTCCCTCTTTCTCCCCTTCTGTTTCCCCAGCTCTCTCAATTTTTCAAATCTTTCTCTCACTAACTCTGTCGAATTTTCTCAAACTGCTTCTCTATAACTCTCATTACTCTGACATTATGGCAAGTCTTTAGAGAGGGTCACATCATTTGGGTTTTAATTTCCCCCTCAGGGAGTCCTGCCGCTCAGATCCTGGGGATGGACATACTTTTACCCCAGGCTTCAAATCTGTTTTAAAAACCCCAGAGCCCCAATCTGACAGTAGCCAGTTACCCAGAGGCCCCTAAAGCCCAGGGTCCCCCAGAGAAGATTAAACCTCGGGGTAAATAAAAACACAACTCACGTGGGCCCCCACAGGGTGCAGCCTGTCGACCAGGCCTCAAACCCGTGATCACTCTCTGCAGGTTGTTCTTGTCCAAGGCTTTCCTCGGCCTGAACATTTTGGATCTTCATGTTGCAGGTTTCCCAACAAAAGTTCCTCGGGATAAAAGAGAGAATAGATTACTTGACAGGGGGGAGCATGAGCATTTTGAAGGGCAAGTTACACAGCAAGATCCCAGGATTAAAAGCACCCCCACCAATAGCCAATGTATTAATGTATCTAACATAGTCAGCAGTTAGGATCGAACATGGTGTGGGAGCAGATCTTACCAGCGATTGGAGGAGGATAGTGAGGGAAAGGCATCAGATTATTACACTCGGCAGTGACCTGGGATCGATTGCCTTTTACTGAAAGCAGTTCCCAGCTTGTATGTGCCTGTAGCTCCCTCCAGTCTGAAACCCTCATTACCCTCTATCCTGTCTCCTGTCTCTGAGCCAATGGTGTATTCATTCCCAGGATAGGGACAACATGGAGCTAGATACAGAGTAAATCTCCCTCCATACTGTCTGCATCGAATACTCCCAGGACGTGTGCAGCCTGGGGTTAGATACAGAGTATAGATATCCCTCTGCACTGTTCCTATCAAACACACACAGGATAGGGACAGCGCGGGGTTAGGTACAAAGTTAGGCAGCATTGTAGACAGTGCAGATGGTACCTTAGGATATGCAGGTCTTTGGACTCCTCCATCGCCAGACCACAACAACACGACGGTTGGAGGAAGAGCGTCAAATCCATCGAATTCAGCACTGCCTTCCTAACCTGCAATCTTCTTCCTGACCTCTCCGCCCCCACCCCAGTCTGACCTATCACCCTCACCTTGACCTCTTTCCACCTATCACATTTCCGACGCCCCTCCCACTAGTCCCTCCTGCTGGACAAACTTTCCTCATTCCTGAAGAAGGGCTTATGCCCGAAACGTCGATTCTCCTGTTCCCTGGATGCTGCCTGACCTGCTGAGCTTTTCCAGCAACACATTTTCAGCAGATGGTACCTTAACATTACAAAGGGATATTGATAGACTGAGTGAATGGGCAAAGCTGTGTTAGATGGAGTTCAGTGCAAGCAAGTGTGTGGGTGTCAGGTTGGAGTACAGAGAGGGAGCACAAAGGAGGTTTACAAGAATGATCCTGAACCTCAGGGATTACATTCTGAGGGGACACTCGACAAATGAGGCTGTTTTCCTCCAGAATTGAGAAAGTTAAGGGGTGATCTGATCAAAGCCTTCAAGGTATAAACAGGATGAGACAGGATCGATCAAGATCAACGATTCCCACTGGTTGGAGATTCTACACTGAGAGGGAGCAGAGTCTGAGAATGAGGGCCCAGAGCGTTCAGGAGAGATGGCAGGAAGCTCTTTGACACACAAAGGGTGGGAGAGGGACTCTCTTCCACAAACAGCAGTGGATGCTGGATCAGTCGTTCAGGTTAAATCGGAGAGAGATACATTTTTGTTCAGTGAAGATATTGAGGGATATGGGCCAAAGGAAGGAATGTGGAGTTAGGCCACCGATCAGCCATGATCCCATTGAATGATGGAACAGGCTCGAGGGGCTGAATGGCCTCTTCCTTTTCCTATGTTCCTGAATAAAGATCCCCCTACACTGTCCCCATCAAACACTCTCAGGGCAGGGACAGAATGGGGTTAGATACACAGTAATGCTGCCTTTACTGTATCCCCATCAGGGCAGCGTCAGAACAGGGTTAGATACAGAGTAAAACTCCCTCTACACTATCCCCAACAACCCCTCACGGAGCTTTAATATTTGAAGATGCTCATATTATTCTGTCATCCCTTGTCCCTCAGTAACTGTGTGTGTGAGTATGTGAGAGAGTGAGACAGAGACCACTATTGGGTCAGGTACTCCTGTACCTCAGTACTTAGAGTCATAGAGTCACAGAAACAGACCTATTCACCTCATCCATCCCGACCAGATATCCCAATCCAATCTAGTCCCACCTGCCAGCACCCGGCCCATATCCCTCCAAACCCTTCCTATTCATATACCCATCCAGATGCCTTTTAAATGTTGCAATTGTACCAGCCTCCACCACATTCTCTGGCAGCTCATTCCATATACGTACCATCCACTGTGTGAAAAAGTTGTCCCTTAGATCTCTTTTATATCTTTCCCCCTCACCCTAAACTCTACCCTCCAGTTGTAGACTATCCAATCCCAGGGAAAATACTTTGTCTATTTATCCTATCCATGCCCCTCATGATTTTATAAACCTGTGTAAGGTCACCCCTCAGCCTCTCCCTCAAATCCTCCAACCCTGGCAACATCCTTGTAAATCTTTTCTGAACCCTTTCAAGTTTCACAACATCTTTCCGAGACCAGAATTGCACGCAACATTCCAACAGTGGCCTGACCAATGTCCTTTACAGCTGCAACATGACCTCCCAACTCCTGTACTCAGTGCTCTGACGAATAAAGGAAAGCATTCCAAATGCCGCCTTCACTATCCTATCTACTTGTGTCTCCACTTTCAAGGAGCTATGACCCTGCACTCCAAGGTCTCGTTGTTCAGCAACACTCCCTCGGACCTTACCATTAAGTGTATAAGTTCTGTTAAAATTTGCTTTCCCAAAATGCAGCACCTCACATTGATCTCAATTAAACTGCATCTGCCACTTCTCAGCCCATTGGCCCATGTGATCAAGATCCTGTTGCAATCTGAGGTAACCATCTTCGCTGTTCACTACACCTCCAATTTTGGTGTCAACAACTCAGTGGGAGAATTGGGGTCAGACAATATTCAGTTGGATAGTTGGTGCAGTTCATCACTAAAGGGAGGATTTGTGCAGGATTGGTAATTCGGAGATTTGATGCAGGGCATGCCAAAATTAGAGAATTCTGGCAGCGGACCACTAAATGGGAGAATTGTTGTAAGAAAATACTAAATGGAAGAACTGGTGCACAGTGGGACGAGAATTGGGGCCTGGCACCAGTAAATGGGTGAATTAGAGTAGGGCACCTCTAAATAGTAGAATTGGGCTGGGCATCAGTAAATGGAAGAATGAGTATCGGGGTATGGGTAAATGGGAGAACTGGTGGGGCTTCAGTAGATGGGTTTGGTACACAGTGCCATTACATTAGAAAATTAGTGGGAGTGCCAACACATTAGAGAATTGGAACAGAGCAGGTCGAAATGGGAGAATAGGGGCAGGGAATCAATAAAAAGGAGAAATGTTGCAAGCATCAGGAAATAGGAGTTTCAGTTCAGCGCACCCCAAAATGTACAAATGTGAGTAGGGAACCAATCCGTGTAAGAAATATATCAGAGAACAGTTACATGGGCATCAATACTTGGAGACTTGCTAGAGAGGGTGTACATGTGAGAGAGGGATTGCGAGTGTGTGAGTGAGAGAGAGTGTGCATATGCAGGACTTACACAGTTAATGGTAGTGCCCTGGGGAGTGTTGTTGAACAGAGAGACCTCGGGGTGCAGGTACATAGTTCCTTGAAAGTGGTGCCACAGGTAGGCAGGGTCACAGGGTGGTGAAGGAGGCATTTGGCAGGCTTGCCTTTATCGGGCAGAGCACTGAGCCCAGGAGTTCGGACGTCAAGTTACAGCTGTACAAGACATTGGTGAGGCCACATTTGGAGGACTGCATACCATCATGTTCACCCTGCTGTAGGAAGGAGGTTATTAAACTGCAAAGGGTGGGAAACAGATTGACAAGGATGTTCCCCCAACTGGAAGGCCTGAGTTATAAGGAGGTGCTGGGACATTTTCCCCTGGAGCACTGGAGGCTGAGGGGTGATCTTATCGAGATTTATAAAACCATGATGGATTTCGATTTAAGGTGAGAGGGGAAAGATTTAAAAGGGACCTGAGGAGTAAATCTTTAACAGAGCCTGGTATGTGTATGGAAGGAGTTTCTAGAGGATGTAATCGAGGGGAGTACAATTACAACATTTAAAAGACATGAGGGCAGATATAAGGATAGGAAAGTGTAAATGGGGCTTGGTCAGGTCAGAAAAGCTTTTCAACAAGGACCAGTTGTGTGACATGCTGTGGGACTACAGTTTCTAGAACTCACTCCTGGGTAACTGTTACTCTGCACGTAAGTGAGATTAATCCCCTCAATTCAATTCCAGTCTTTAACTCACCCTGGATCACCATTATTCCGTGTAAACCTTCCATTGAACTCTCACCGCCTCCCTGCCACCTGCCTGGATTCATTCCTCCCATCGACCAACCAAGCTGTACCCTCTACCGGCGTTCACCTCACCACTCTGTCCCCTCCCCACCCTAAACCCTCCCCCACGCTCCCACCCCTTTATCAGCAGCTCCTCTTACCCTCACTCCCGAAGCATTGACCTCTCCACCCCCTGATGCTGCCTGGCTTGCTGTGTTCTTCCAGTCTCCTGTTTGTCTCCGATGGTTAGTAAGGTGGCAGGTGGCTCCAAATGTGGTGGTGGGGTAGTGAACAGTGAAGGAGGTTTACCTCAGTGTTAAACAGGACCTTGATCAGATGGGCCAATCATGAACTTATACAAGGTTGGGTTTGAGGAGCTGTTTTACAGATGGAAACAAAATCCTTGCTGATGGTCCGTCAATCTTCCAATTGATCCCAGGCTCCATTATGAAGGCCCAAGCAAACAGAGTCCACCCAGAGTCAGTTCCCACTGAGCCCAATGGAGTCAGTGAGAGCCACAAAACCTTTTCATGGCAGCACTGAGGGGGGTCGGCTCATCTGGCACATCCTACCCCATTCCCCAGTGTCGGATCCGGTCTGTCACTGAGCCCTCTGACTGGGCCGTGGATTCCCCACCAACACAGCGGCTGATTGGTGGAAAGAACCAAATATATAGAGGGGGTGATATCAGCATCAGGCCGGGGGGAAGGGCATGGAACCAGAGAAAGGAAATCATTGCTGAAAATACATCTGTAATCAAAAGACACGGATTATTTACAGTATATTACTCTGTGTAATAGGAACATTCTCCTTTTTTATTTAGTTTTGCCCAGATGAGTAGATGAGTGAATTCCGTGAGGACAGGAGCCTGCCATTGCTGTTCCCACTCCGGCCTGCAGTGACCGATGATACTTGCCTCCAGGTCATTGACCTTGTATCTGGTTCACTCACTGACAACTGGTTGCTGGGGATGATGTTATTCTGTGCATGTCTGATTCCCCCTTCGGTTATACTTTTGTTATCCAGCTTTCTATTAACGGTTGCCCATTGCTAACAACACTTCCACTGTTTTGCTCCTACAGTCTCTTTGGTTTCGCTCCTCAGATGGAACCATTCCTTGCCCGTTAGGAAAGGAGTGTTACCGTGTTGCTGCTCCTCCTTCTCCTGTCAGTCCATTCCTCACCTGGACCCCTCATTCCTTTATCTGCTGCCTTTAATGTTCACTCTCAGTTACTTGGATTTATTCATCAATTGAATTATTTTTATAACTGGATATTTCAGGGCATGCTTTAACTGGTCTCTGAAACTGTTCTGTGTCACCACATAAACAAGTGCATTGGTGCAGCAGCTCAGGTCCCGCAGCATATATGAGGCTTTGAAAAGATATCGAAAGCAGTGGAATCCAAGGAATGAGCAACACGAAAGAAACGGAAAATATCCAGCAACCAGAGAAGGGTGAAACTTGCAGATATGGCAAAGAGTAAGATCACAGATTTCCTTCTGCTTTCTATCTCTGGGTCATTCTCTATTTTTCTGTGACCCCTGAGCCCCTTACGCACCGTAATGGCCTCAGAGATGTATCCGACAGTCAGAACGTTAAGAAAGAGAATAAAAGAGAATGGGAGCTTTGGTGTTAAAAATCGCTCAAAGTATTGAAAACTTGCCCACCGGCGGTCAGTATAGTAACTGGACCTGGTAGAACAGAACCATGGAACATTGTTGATGACCTTTCCAGGTTTAAATCGAAAATAGTTGGGAACATTTTTAAAAGAAAAGAAAATACAGATTATTGCTAGAACCTTAATTGGAGTATTCTCTGTCCAATACTTAGTTTGCATCTGACGAAAACAAATGGCGACAAATCGATCAAAAGAGAAAGTAACGGCGAACCAGACAGAACAATCAATGGCCCAGCAGCTCAACACATGGATAACACGACACACAGGAGTGATGTCCAGGAAACACTGTGGATAATAATAAAATGGAAACTGGCGAAGTACGATTTCGAAAGCAATGAATAGCAGATCCGATATTGTCATGGCCACCAGATAATGAGTGGTGCTTTTAGACAAACCACACTTGCCCCGAGCTAAGATTAGAATCGTCACTAGACTTACTGTAAGAGAGAGAAAAAGGAAAAAAGAGACTTGAAGTTACTGGTCAAATGTATCTATGCCTGAGCCCAAACTATAAGTATTTTATGCAAAAGTGAGGACGGCAAATGCAAGAAACCAGAGTTTAGATCAGAGTGGTGCTGGAAAAGCACAGCAGGTCAGGCAGTATCTGAGGAGCAGGAACATCATCATTTCGGACAAAAGCTCTTCATCAGGAATAGCACAAAGATAATTGTTGTTCCATATCACACAAACATTAAAGCTTCTGAAACATTTTCACTTTGATAATACACAGGGATGAACGCAAATAGCAGGTTAGTCTCAGAAACACAGTGACGTATTCAACATTTTTTCTGGGGTTGACAGTGGTTGATTTATTTTACTTTATACATTTCTCAGGCTCACTGGAGTTGTAAATTAGATGACAGCATCCACACAAACACTCCCAGGATCAGTAAAACAAAGAGTGGATGCACCTAACACAGACATGGATTACAAAGAAATCTTGAATTCAGTTTTGGAGCCTCCACAGTTGAGTTTACTCCTAAAATTCTGCACCCACATAACATGAATTACAGTACATGGCACTGGATCACTCAACCGTGTCTAGGAATGGATGGTGTCTCAAATGTGAACAAAGAAATGATAGAGCATTGAGCCCCTCACTCTGAACATCCCCTTCCCCCACCTCACTCTAGTTCTAAACTTCCAGCTCAGCACTGTCCCCATGACTTGTCCTACCTACCTATCTCCTTTTCCAACTATCCACTCCACCCTCTCCTCCCTGACCTTTCATTTTCATCCCCTCCCCCACTCACCCATTGAACTCTATGCTACTTTCTCCCCACCCCCACCCTCCTCTAGCTTATCTCTCCATGCTCCACGCTCACTGCCTTTATTCCTGATGAAGGGCTTTTGCCCGAAATGTCGATTTCGAAGCTCCTTGGATGTTGCCTGAACTGCTGTGCACTTCCAGCACCACTAATCCAGAAGTGTCCTAAATATGAACAAAGAAATGATAGAGCATTGAAACCCTCACTCTGAACATCCTGGCAAGCTGAACTAAGAAGATATTCACCAGTGAATCCAACCACTATGTCCCAGCTTGGATACCCAATGCAATCAGGAGAACTTCAACATTTGGCACTGACCCCCCCACCACCTGACGAACACTGTGTACCACAGCCTTCACCCAAACCCAGACATGAGTCATATCCCAACAATTAAGGAGAATCAGGGGCAGAGTTGAGTATGGTAGCCATTATAAAAGAGAAAGTGCTAAAAAAAGAGCCAAAAGGTCTAAAAATCGATAAATCTCCTGGCCCGGATGGGCTACATCCTCGAGTTCTGAGGGAGGTGGCTGAGGAAATAGCAGAGGCATTGGTTGTGATCTTTCAAAAATCACTAGATTCAAGGAAAGTCCCAAATGATTGGAAAATCACTGTTGTAACCTTGTTCAAGAAAGGATCAAGACAAAAGATGGAAAATTATAGGCAGATTAGCCTAATCACGGTCTTAGGTAAAATTCTAGAATCCATCGTTAAGGATGAGATTTTTAAATTATTGGAAGTGTAGGGTTGGCTTAGAACAAGTCAGCATGGATTTAGTAAGGGGAGGTCGTGCCTGACAAACCTGTTAAAAATCTTTGAAGAGTTAACAAGTAGGTTCGAACAGGGAAACCCAGTGGATGTTATCTACCTAGACTTCCAAAAGGCCTTTGATTTGGTGTTTCACAGGAGGTTGCTGAGTAAGGTGAGGGCCCATGGTGTTTGAGGTGAGCTACTGGCATGGATTGGGGATTGGCTATCTGTTAGAAGGCAGAGAGGTGGGATAAAAGGTTCTTCTTCAGAATGGCAGTTAGTGACAAGTGGGATCCCACAGGGTTCAGTGTTGAGGCGCAGCTGTTCACTTTATATATTAATGATCTGGGTGAAGGGACTGGGGACATTCTAACGAAGTTTGCCGATGATACGAAGTTAGGTGGACAGGCAGGTAGTACTGAGGAGGTTGGGAGGCTACAGAAAGATTGAGGTAAAAACAATGACTGCAGATACTGGAAACCAGATTCTGGATTAGTGGTGCTGGAAGAGGGTTGAAATATAAAAGCAGCGATGTGCTACTGAGACGTTATAAAGCTCTGGTTCGGCCCCATTTAGAATACTGTGTCCAGTTTTGGGCCCCACACTTCAGGAAGGATATACTGGCACTGGAGCATGTCCAGCGGATATTCACACAGATGATCCCTGGAATGGTAGGCCTAACATACTTTGAATGGCTGAGATCCTGGGATTGTATTCATTAGAGTTTAGAAGGTTGAGGGGAGATCTGATAGAAACTCACAAGATAATGCATGGCTTAGAAGGGGCGGATGCTGGGAATTTGTTTCTGTCAGGTGGGGAGACTAAGACCCATGGGTGCAGCCTTAGAATTAGAGGGGGTCCATTTAGAACGGAAATAATGTACTATTGCTTGGCATCTGAACCGATCACTTTGGATTCAGGCCAATGTGAAAGATGAGCAGAGATGATGGCCTCAGTGTCTCATCACTAGATTATTAATTAAGAGACTGATGTTCAATGTCCACCATGGCAGATGGTGGAACTTCAATTCAATCGAAATCAAGACTTCTACTGTCTGATGGTGGCAATGAACAGTCGTCAGTTGTTAGAAATGAAACCATCTCACTCACTAATATCCTTTAGGGAGTGTAACCTGTCATCCTTTCCTCGTCTTGGTGTACATGTGACTCCAGATCTATAATAGTTTGGTTTATTCTGGGCAATAAGGGAAGGATGGTAAGTGTTAGTCTAGCCAGTGATACCCATAACCTTTCAATTAATAAAAGCAAATGGAGTTCCCTGTGCACAGATAACTCACTGTTCCTGAAGAATGCTCCCTTTTTAGACCACTCCCTGGTATTTGAATATCCCCAAACCGAGTCCATTGTCTGAACGATGAAATTCCAAAAATTGATTCAATATTGAAGATAAGGGATCCTAAAACTCACTCAGTGTAAATACCTGGAATCGGGAGCACCAAAACATTGGCCAGGACTCAGCATAGACAACCGAGGCAATGGGTTTTGTCTCCTGGCTTTGAGACCATCAAGAGTTGGGAAACTCATTGGACTTGACAAATTAAGATATGACACGGATTATCCACTGGGATAACTGATGCCCTGAATTCAGCACCTAGCACCCATCCTTTCACCTTGTACATTTGTCCCACTCTCTGCTGTACAGGATATTCCCTTAGAGACTAACAAGCCCTCGGGTTCAGAGATCTCCCCTTGCAGATGTGGAAATGGTGATTACTTTAAACTGTACTCACGGAGTGTAAGCTTTAACTGTCAGGCACGTGATGGTGTCTCTGTGCATCTGCGTCCCTTGTTCTTCCAGGTGCTGGAGGTCATGGGTGTGTGAGGTGCTGGTAAAAAGGGCCCTGCCCTGTTCCTGGTTTGCATCTTGTTGGTGGTGTTCATTGCTGGCCGTGGTGTCATTGGTGAAGAGAGTGTGTGCTGAATGGTCAGTGGGGAAATTATGCCAATCAGCTGTTTGTCCTGGACAATGTGGAGCTTTGTGAATGTTGCACGCAGTGTTGTATGTGAGCTGCACTCAGCCAGTTACTTGGAGAGAATTCAATCCCACTCCTGAGCGATGCTTTCTGGATGGTGGGGATGGATTGGAGAGGCAGGCAGGGAGGTTATTGTCACAGTAAGCAGAGTGTCTGACATCCTCCTTGTCCACAGCACCTGCATGGCTGGAACAGGTCATGTCCTCGTCAATGATTGGTCCGGGTTGTGGATAATAATGCACTCAGTGATGGCAATGTCATAAAACACCAATAGGAGATTGGTAGATTCTCACGTTTTGAGTTGGTCATTTCCTGGTGCTCATGGGATATGAATGTTAATTGTCAATGATCAGCTCAAGCCAGATGTTATCGCACTCTGTATGGACACAGACCTCTCTGTTATCTCAAGAGTAGTAAATGGTGCTGAACATTGTGTATTCACGAGCAAACCTCACTAATTTTGATATGATGACAGAGGGACCAGCATTGATGAGGCGCCTGCAGATTTTAGGACCAAGGTACATCTTTGAAGAATTCCTGCAGAGATGTACAACAGCTGAGATGACTGACCTCCCACAGCCAGAACCATCTTCACCTGTCCTCAGGCTGAAACAAAAGAGTCGTCATCTCATTTACTCCAGTTTTTCGAGAGCTTCTTATTGACAATATGTGTTCATAATATTTTTGTTTAAGAGTTGAACATTTCTTTTCACAATTAAAGTGTTACTGTGTAAACAGTTGCAACTGATTGAGGAACAGATATTCAATCCTTCTGGAAATACAAGTCAACCGATCCTGAGGTTGGTGTATTACAGAGTTAACATGTTGCTGTGTTGGAAGGTCAGAGGCTATGGTATAAAAACCAAGCGATGAGTGACAGAGTTTGGGCTCCCGACAGAATCAGAATGTTTGTCATTCTCACATGTACAGAAGGGAAATGCTCATAAATCTGCAAATTGTATTTGTGCGCAGTGTTTGTGAAATAGAGGATGCAGGTGTATAAATAGCACTAGGTGATACAAATATGGAAATGATATTCCCACTAATGAGAGGGACCATGACTGCAGCTCATGAATATGGAACACTCATTCTGGTTTAGAAACTGAGTAATGGGAGAGGCTTGTGTAGTATATTAAAGCAGGGTGTTAAATGTTCCGTATTGTGGGCTCTCAAGTTGATGTAATGCTCCTTAACTTGATTATTAACCAAAGTCAGAATATTGCAAGTACTAAAGTCAGTTATTTGTTGAAACTGACATTTTAATTCCTATTATTATTGACTGTTTTGTTTTATTTTCACATATTGCCTTAAATCTGATTGATGCTCAGTTCCCATCAAATCCTTTTCCTCCCAAGGAAGACTCACATCACAAAGTGAAGAGCAGCGGTTGCTGGAAAATTCACTGTGGAAAGATTATGAATTACAAATTCAAACATTGTTAATCCGA
Organism: Chiloscyllium plagiosum; assembly: GCF_037043375.1. Classification (NCBI taxonomy): domain Eukaryota; kingdom Metazoa; phylum Chordata; class Chondrichthyes; order Orectolobiformes; family Hemiscylliidae; genus Chiloscyllium; species Chiloscyllium plagiosum. The sequence goes on along the minus strand of NW_028270181.1, from coordinate 36,714,367 downwards.
ATCTAACCAGGTACACCTATGAAATCTTGTGAGCATTTGCTGTTGTATGTTCGAGATGGCACAGTGCTCAGTACTGCTGCCTGGGAGCCGAGGTTCAATTCCTTCACCAGGTGTACGGGGGCGGGGGGGGGGGGCGGGAGTGTTTCGCTGAGTGCTCCAGTTTCCTTCCACAATTCAAACATGTGCAGGCTTGGTGCATTAGCTACAGGAAATGCGGGGTTACAGGGAGTCAGTGCGATATCCTTTGGAGGGTTGGTGTGTCTCAAATGGCCTGCTTCCACACTATAGGGATTCCATTTTATGATCTCAATCCTGATTAAAATGTACATTCGCACAGCAATGTCCCACAACTTGTCCAAACCTTACAAAGATTAATCAGGACCAAAAGTATTATTTAAATCAGCACAATATGTCCACTGGGTATTTTACTGAATTAACATTGTTGCTCTGCCATTTTCCTTTCTGAAAACTATTATCACATCTGTTCATCTCCAATGGAACATTTCACTTTGAAAACTTAGCATCGAACATATTCAACCAGCTGCCAAGATGTTCCCAGTTACAATCCATTGTAATTTTACAAACGACATTGACAGCTCCATCAGTGAACAGACAGAAATGAGAAATCTCCCAGAAATGAAGCACCATGGGATTCATATCTATATGGTCCTACTTTCCACTGTGGTCAGATATTCCGTTTCATCCAGTTTTCCACAACAGTGAAATTCTACAGTCAGAAGTACTCCTACTTTCACAAGGCCACTGGAGTAGGCTGTTCTCTCCAGTTAGTAACCCACACTCTCTGTAAGTTTACTTTGAGAAATGCCCCCAGTAACATTTAGAGACTGGAGTTCGTTATTCCCCTTTGGCTAGGAACCCACACTCCGTAATATTCGAATTGAAAAATGTTCCCTGAATCACATTGTCACCATCCCTTCAGGCTATTGACACACACACACACACACACACAATACAGTTGGACAGTGCAAGATATTCCCAGTAAAACTTGCAATTGAGTTAATGAGTATTCTGCTGTTAGTGCTGAACACTTACTACAATACTGCATTTACAGTGAGCTGTGAAAATCAAGAGCTCTGGGCCAGAAAATATCATTCCAGCAGTAACCCCCACTCAGTCCAATTCGGCAATGACACATCCTCCCAGCAACATGAGGCCACAGCAATCAGAGGGTCCCAGCCTGAGCTTCGTCATCCCCATTCAGTTTCAATTCCATGATCAGTAATACCTTCACTTAGAGGGAATCCTGGAGATCTGGATCAGTAGGGCACAACATTCTTGGAATGTCATGGTGAGTTACTGATCTCCTGACTTCCCCAAATGCCTGTCCACTGCCTACAAGACACAAATCAGGAGTGTGATGGAATATTGCCTACTTGTCTGGATGGGTGCAGCCCCAACAACTCTGAAGAAACTTGACACCATCCAGACAATTCAGGCCATATGTTTGGCATTGCATCCACAAGCATCCTCTCCCTCCACCACCGACGCTCAGTAGCTGCAGTGTGCAACATCTACAAGATGCACTTCAGAAATTCACTAAAGATCCTCAGACAGAAATGTGCCAAACCCATGACCAGTTCCATCTAGAAGGACAAGGGCAGCATATATATGGGAACTCTAAAAGTTTCAGGTTCCACACCAAACCACTCACCATTCTGATGGAGAAATATATTGCCATTCCTTCACTATTGCTGGGTCAAAATCCTGGAATTCCCTCCCTAATGGCATTGTGGGTCAGCCCATAGGAGGTGGGCTGCAGTGGTTCAAGAAGGCAGCTCACCACCATCTTCTCAAGGGCAACTAGGGATGGACAATAAATTCTGACCAGCCAGTGATGCCCACATCCTACACCAATGAACAAATAGAATCATAGTCATAGAATCCTACAGCACGAAGACAGGCCCTTTGGCCTAAACTGGGCCCTGCTGACCAAATGTCCATCCATGCTAACCGCATCTCCCTGCACTTGGCCCATATCCTCTTAATCCATTCCTACCCATGTATTTTTCCAAATACCTTTTAAATCTTAATGTAAACAGCTCAACCAGTTCCACTGGCAGCTTGTTCTGTATGTATACCACCCTCTGTGTAAAAAAAGTTTCCTCTCAGGTTACCTTTTATTCTTTCCCCTCTGACCTTAAACTGATGCCCTTCAGTCCTCGATTCCTCAACCCAAGGAAAAGGATTGAGTGCATTCACCCTGTCCATGCCTCTCATGATCTTATGCTCCTCTATAAGATCTCTCTCCCTCTTCAGTCTCCTACGCTCTGAAGAAAAATGTCTGAGACAGTCCAACCTCTCCCCCAACTCAGACCATTGAGTCCAGGCAACATCCTTGTAAATTTCTTCTGCACTCTTTCCAGTTTACTAACATCCTTCCAATAACACAGTGACCAAAACTGAACGCAACATTCCAAGTGCAGCCTCACCAACCTCCTGAATAACTTTCACGTAACTTCCCAACTTCTCAGTGCTGTGATTGATGAAGGCCAGAGTGCCAAAAGCCTGCTTCCCTGCCCTGTCTACCTCTGCCTCCACTTTCGGAGAACGGTGAACCTGAAATGCAAGATTCCTCTGTTCCACTACACTCCTTAAGACCCCACACATCTATTTTTGACTTCATGTGCCATTTATCGGCCCACTTCCCCAGCTGATCAAGGTGCTGCTGCAATTTCTGATCACCTTCCTCACTGTCCATGATACCACCTATTATAAGGTCATCAGCAAACTCACTGATAATTCCATTAAATCACTGGATAATGCACCGTGCCCACGCGGTATGGACAAAAGATTTTCTTTTCTCAGGAGAGGAATGAGACCACAGCATTAGTTTGGAAATGTTAACTGTGCACATTGGTATCACACGAGGAACTCGTACTGTCCTCATCCAGTGCCCAGTGAATCATGGGTAAAATGTATCTGTCATACACAACATTGGATTAGTATTCAGACAGCACCCCACACCAATGAGTAGGATCCTATAGGGTAGTGAAAACTGAACTCCAAGATAAGAATAAAATATTTCAAGAGAGCCCATTACAGAAAGCTGGTGCCTAACTCAGTCTTCTGCATTGTACTAACCTCTGGGCACAATGGCACTAACACATGCTCGGTGAACCTTACACAATCCTATTAAAGCCTGCACGACTGTACTGTACATCTTTTTACAAATGGCCCAACTCACATGTCCTTTTGTTATCAAATAATTCAACAACACACATCATCATTGGAACACTGTACACAGTGATCACAGTCTCCCAGTGATCTGTCCTCACAAACATCACACCCCCATATGTCTGCTCACAGACAACACACAGAATAGTCAAAGCCATCCGTGCTGACCCTCGCTTATCACTCCATAATGACCTGCCCAACTCACCTCTTGTCCACGTTGTCCCTGTGCTCCCATCGGAGCCATCTGTCTGAGCAAGATCTACCAACAAAATCCCTTCACATCAGGGAATGGGAAACACCAGGTGGCACTGAGAGATGGGTAGTTACAAACCCCTCTGACCGAACTACCACAGAGAGAGGGAGAGAGATAGAGAGAGAAAGAGAGAAATTTGTCTTGCTAAACAATTTCTTGGCCAGCGAGGGTCAGTACTCAGCCAAACTCCATCATTGTGGCCTCAGTGCAAACCCATTCTGCACTGTAAGGAGGAAGAGACAATGCTGCACATTACTGATGAGCCTCATAAATGACAAACTATTCACTCAAAACTCAGTCAGTGAGTATACTATTGTCTGGCATTGGGATTTTCTTTGCTAAATAGAAATAAAATAATTACCATTAATAGTGTGGAAATAAGTCTGATTTAATGCAATAAATATGATTTAATACAACTTACATTGTCCCAAGACTTACCAGGAATACCAACACAGGCAAGGATGGTGTAGTATACTTTTCTGACCATTTGCCTTGGAAGATGCATTTTGTTGCTTGTGGAACAACCTCTCCTTTCCTGGTGCTGGGAATCTGTCGGAATTGGAGAATTCTCTGGGTATTGGAGCTGACACAGTTCCACAGTCTTTATTTTATGTTGTGTGGTATCTCCACCGGGAAACGGTGATCACATCTTCATTTTGAACAAACAGATTACGACAACATGTTTATTTTAATGATGTGATACCCGTGAGATTTAGGACTCTCCTGAATACCCCAAAGACTGGATTAATCTTTTCCCATTGTGTCTTAAATATTAATTGCAAATTATCTTCAAACAACAAGATTTGTATTATTTCAAACACTATCAGTCCCATCAAGATCTAAATTATTTTTGATATTTTTCCCCCACTGATTCCCTTCATTTTGCTGAGGCGACTCAATCATTTAGTACCTCATGTTGTAAAGCTCCTTGCGATCTCTTCTACTGCACACTGTTACACCACTGCTTCCCTTGTTCATTCAGTTATCCAACTCAATTGGGAAATTTTACCCGTGATCTAATACAAAAACTGATGCTGATCGAAGCAACCGGTAGAAATTACAAGAGGTAATATCTTTTTCAAAACAAATACAAAAAACCCGAAGCCAATTCAGATCCTTCCCTTCAGAATCATTGAATGACAGAATCACATAGAACAGGAGAGGGCCTTGAGCTAAATTCACATTATATTACGCTAAAGTCACATCACTTCCACTTTCCATCACTTGGATCATAGCCTTGAACGTTATGACGGTTCAACTGTTAATCCAAGTGTGTTTTCAAGGTTGTGAAGTTTCCCATCTCAACCATCTTCCCAGGCAGTGCAATGCAGGCCCCTACCATCCTCTGGGTGGGAAGATCTTTCCTCATGTCCCCTCGAAACCTCCTGTCTTCCAGCTTAAAATAATGCCACCTTATTATCTGCTAATGAACAAGGGGAGCAACTGTTTTCTACTCACACTGTCCACACCCCTCAGTATTATACACCCCGATCACTGCTCTAAAGAAAGCAGCCTGAGCTTATCCAGCCTCTCTCTTCACAGCGACATTGCTACAGCTCAAGCAACATTCTGCTGAATCTGCTTTGCACTCCCTCCCTTACAATCACATCCTTCCCATCGTGCAGTGACTAGGACTGTACACAATACTCAGACTGTGACCCAAACAAAGCAGGACCTCCCTGCTCTATTATAATCGATGTCTCTATTGGGAAGGGCATGTGTCCTGTCTGCCTTCTTTACCCTATTAACCTGTCCTGCCGCCTTCAGGGATCTGTTAACAATCACCTCAAGATCTTTCTGTTCCTCTAAGTGTCCTGGTGTCCTGCCATTTATTGAGTGTTGCCTTGTCTTGTGACTTCTGCCAAAGTGCATCACCTCACATTTATCAGGGTTAAATTTCATCTGCCACTGATTTGCCCGTCTGACCAATCTGTCTGGATCTATCTGTAACCGATGACTATTTCTCTCGCTGCCAACTACTCGGTCAATATTTGTGTAATATGCAAACGTATGTAGCATCACCAACCTCCCCTTGTACCTACCCCCACACCACCATACCTACCCTGCCGCCCTGAGTGATCCCACCCCCTCCCCACACAAACATACACCTTTATCAATGTCATTTGTGATTATCACAAAGAATGAGTCACCCAGCCCTGAGAGGTGCGGAACACCATTGGACACCAACTTCCAATTATCCAAACAGCCTTCTATCAACACCCTCTGTTTTCACTGACTGAACCCATTTTAGAGCCAAGTTGCCAAGTTACTCCGGATGCCACGTGTTTTTACCTTCGTTATCCCCCATGTGGGTCCTGGTCAAAGGCTTTTCTGAACTCCATACAACCGACAGCAATTGGCCTACTCTCATCTACACACCTGGTCACCTCCTGAAAAGGTTCCACCAGATTGGTTTGGCATGACCCTACTCTGACAAAACTGTGCTGACTCTCCATGATCAGATTGGTTTGGTATGACCCTACTCTGACAAAGCTGTGCTGACTCTCCATGATCAGATTGGGATTGGCATGGCCCTACTCTGACAAAGCTGTGCTGATTCTCCATGATCAGATTGGTTTGGTATGACCCTACTCTGACAAAGCTGTGCTGACTCTCCATGATCAGATTGGTTTGGTATGGCCCTACTCTGACAAAGCTGTGCTGACTCTCCATGATCAGATTGGTTTGGTATGACCCTACTCTGACAAAACTGTGCTGACTCTCCATGATCAGATTGGTTTGGTATGACCCTACTCTGACAAAGCTGTGCTGACTCTCCATGATCAGATTGGGATTGGCATGGCCCTACTCTGACAAAGCTGTGCTGATTCTCCATGATCAGATTGGTTTGGTATGACCCTACTCTGACAAAGCTGTGCTGACTCTCCATGATCAGATTGGTTTGGTATGGCCCTACTCTGACAAAGCTGTGCTGACTCTCCATGATCAGATTGGGTTTGGCATGGCCCTACTCTGACAAAGCTGTGCTGACTCTCCATGATCAGATTGGTTTGGCATGGCCCTACTCTGACAAAGCTGTGCTGACTCTCCATGATCAGATTGGTTTGGTATGGCCCTACTCTGACAAAGCTGTGCTGACTCTCCATGGTCAGATTGGTTTGGTATGGCCCTACTGTGACAAAGCTGTGCTGACTCTCCATGATCAGATTGGTTTGGTATGACCCTACTCTGACAAAGCTGTGCTGACTCTCCATGATCAGATTGGTTTAGCATGGCCCTACTCTGACAAAGCTGTGCTGACTCTCCATGATCAGATTGGTTTGGCATGGCCCTACTCTGACAAAGCTGTGCTGACTCTCCATGATCAGATTGGTTTGGCATGGCCCTACTCTGACAAAGCTGTGCTGACTCTCCATGATCAGATTGGTTTGGCATGGCCCTACTCTGACAAAGCTGTGCTGACTCTCCATGATCAGATTGGTTTGGTATGGCCCTACTCTGACAAAGCTGTGCTGACTCTCCATGATCAGATTGGTTTGGCATGGCCCTACTCTGACAAAGCTGTGCTGACTCTCCATGATCAGATTGGTTTGGTATGGCCCTACTCTGACAAAGCTGTGCTGACTCTCCATGATCAGATTGGTTTGGTATGGCCCTACTCTGACAAAGCTGTGCTGACTCTCCATGATCAGATTGGTTTGGTATGGCCCTACTCTGACAAAGCTGTGCTGACTCTCCATGATCAGATTGGTTTGGCATGGCCCTACTCTGACAAAGCTGTGCTGACTCTCCATGATCAAACCGTGTCTCTTGAAATTGAGATTAATTCCCTACTTTGAAATTTTCTCGAACAGCTTCTCTGACACTGATATAACACACACTGGTCTGTTATTCCTGTTCTAGCTTTATTGCCTTTTTTGAAAAGCTTGATTTGAATTGATTTGATTTGATTTATTTATTGTCATGTGCACCAAATTACAGCGAAAAATCTTTGTTTATGAGCAAAACAGGCAGATCATAGTAAGCAAGGATGTACAGATTAGAAACACTGAGATAGAAGCATATGGGTAACGTTGCACAGCACGTGCGACTCAACAGTGACCCTTCACCACTGTCTGACCCCGCAGTGACCCTGCACAGCCATGTGACCCAGTAGTGATCCTGCACAGCCATGTGATCCAGCAGTGACCCTGCACCACTGTCTGACCCCGCAGTGACCCTGCACAGCCACCTGACCCAGCAGTGACCCTGCACAGCCACCTGACCCAGCAGTGACCATGCACAGCCATCTGACCCTGCAGTGACCCTGCACAGTCGTGTGACCCAGTAGTGACCCTATACAGCCGTGTGACCCAGCAGTGACTGCACAGCCATGTGACCCAGCAGTGACCCTGCACAGCCATGTGAGCCAGCAGTGACCCTGCACAGCCGTGTGACCCTGCACAGCCGCCTGACCCAGCAGTGACCCTGCACAGCCATCTGACCCAGCAGTGACCCTGCACAGCCATCTGACCCTGCAGTGACCCTGCACAGTTGTGTGACCCAGTAGTGACCCTATACAGCCGTGTGACCCAGCAGTGACTGCACAGCCATGTGAGTCAGCAGTGACCCTGCACAGCCATGTGACCCAGCAGTGACCCTGCACAGCCACCTGACCCTGCAGTGACCCTGTACAGCCGTGTGTCCCAGCAGTGACCCTGCACAGCCATGTGACCCTGCACAGCCATGTGACCCAGCAGTGACCCTGGACAGCCATGTGACCCAGCAGTGACCCTGTACTACTGTCTGACCCCGCAGTGACCTTGCACAGCCGTGTGTCCCAGCAGTGACCCTGTACAGCCGTGTGTCCCAGCAGTGACCCTGCATAGCCGTGTGACCCTGCACAGCCATGTGACCCAGCAGTGACCCTGGACAGCCATGTGACCCAGCAGTGACCCTGTACTACTGTCTGACCCCGCAGTGACCTTGCACAGCCGTGTGTCCCAGCAGTGACCCTGCACAGCCATCTGACCCAGCAGTGACTATGCACAGCCGTGTGACCCAGCAGAGACCATGCACAGCCCTTGTGACCCTGCAGTGATCCTGCATCACTGTTTGACCCTGCAGTGACATGGAGTTCAGTCTCAGAAAAACAAACAGTGAAATTCACAGCTGTGGAGAAAACTCACTGCAGGGGAACTGCTCACTTTGTTTGAAAAATCCTTCCTTACACCCCTTTTTAAATCTACAATAATGAATTGAATGGGGCTTTTGTGCATATGCTTTATTGAGATCTCTCTTGATTAATTTAAAAAAATAAAACACAGGTGCCAAGTTATCCGAGGGCAGTGTTTTTCGAGCAGCAAGACTGGGCTATTTTCTCGGTGTGTGGATTGTTCAAGTGCAGTAATGGCCTTTGGGAGAGTGATGTCCTCTTCTTGTTGGACGTGGGAGATTAGGGATAGTTTCCATAGTACTGGGATAGATGTTTCTACAAAGTATGTCTTGTTGCAAATCCTATCAGATTGCCTACCTTTGTAGGTTGAAGCGACCGTTAGAGGGAATGAGGAATTTACAGGAGCTACGGGGTGTGATGGATGACAGTTGCAGGGAGGGAGATAAACCAAAGATTCAGTCAGCTAGATGGGGGACCTCCAGGAAAGGTAAGAGAGGGAGGCAGGTCATACAGGGCCCTCCTGTAGAAATCCCCACCTCAAACAAGTATACTGGTTTATACTGTACACAAACATGAGAGAGAGAGAGAGAGAGAGAGTACGCGAACACGAGAAAGATTTTGTGCGAAAGCTAGAGAGAGTGTGCAAATGCAAGAGAGAGAGAGAAAGTGTGTGCGAATACAAGAGAGATAGTTTATGTCAACGGGAGAGAGAGAGAGTTGACGCGAATGTGAGAGAGAGTGTGCGCAAATGTAAGAGAGAGTGCGCGAAGGCGAGAGGAAGTGTGTGTGCATGAGAGAGAGAGAGTACACATGTGTGCAAGGGGAAGAGTGTATTCATGACCGAGACATTCTGTGCATGTGCAAAAGAGAGTGTATGTATGAAAGCAGGAGTGTGCATATGTGAGAGAGAGAGTGCGTGTGCATGTGTCAGAAAAGTTGTGTGGGTGCACTCAAGGGAGTGTGTCTTCGAGAAAGTGTGCTAGAGAGAGCATGTGAGAGAATGTGTGCGAAAGAGAGCATGTGACAAAGAGAGTGTGTGTGTACCTGCATTAGAGAAAGAGACTGTGTGTAGGTGAAAGACAGTGTGCAAACAAGGGCAAGAGTGTGCTCAAGAGAGTGTGCGCATGTGAGAGGAAGAGCGTGTCTTTGTAAGAGAGTATCCCTGTGCGAGAGAGACAGAGAGCATGCATGCACAAGGGAAAGAGTGTCTGAGTGCATGAGAGAGAATGAGCGTGTGCGAAAGAGTGTGTGCGAGGGAGAGCATGTGACAGAGAGCGATTGTGTGCCTGTATGAGTGAAAGACACTGCACAGGTGACAGAGAAAGAGAGTGTATGCGAGCAAGAGTGCACGAGAGAGTGTGTGCGTGTGAGAGAGTGCATCCTTGTAAGAGAGTGTCCCTGTACAGGAGAAACAGAGTGCATGTGTGAACAGGAGAAGGTTTGTGTGTGTGCATGAGAGAGTGTGAGCATGTGCACATGCAAGAGAGATAGAGTGTGTGAGAGAGATAGTGTGTGCAAAAGACAGTGGGTGCAAGAGAGAGAGATTGCATGTGAGAGAGAGGAAGTATGTGCATGTTGGAAACAAATCTGGAAGAGTTGATAGTTGTTTATAATCTGCAGTAATTTACAGAAACAAGCTGGAATGAAATCTGCAAGTGGTAATAGTTGTTTATGATCAGCATGATGTTCCAGGGACATGCAGGAATGAAATTGAAAAGAGAATAATAGTTGTTTGTAATCTGCATGATGTTCCAGAGACAAGCAGGAATGAAATCTGGAAGACGTAATATTGGTACAGGGACAAGCAGGAATGAAGTCTGGATGAGGTAATAGTTGTTTATAATCTAGAGGATGTTACAGAGTCAGGGCTGGAGGATTTGAGCTGTAGGGAGAGGCTGAACAGGCTGGGTCGGTTTTACCTGGAATGTCGGAGGCTGAGGGATGACCTTATAGAGGTTTATAAAAATATGGGCGGCATGGATCGGGTAAATAGACAAAGTCTTTTCCCTGGGGTCACGGAGTCCAGAACTAGAGGGCATAGATTTAGGGTGAGAGGGGCAAGATATAAAAGAGCCATAATGGGCAACTTTTTCACGCAGAGGGTGGTATGTATATGGAATGAGCTGCCAGATGAAGTGGTGGAGGCTGGTACAATTGCAACATTTAAGCGGCATTTTGATGGGTATATGAATAGGAAGGGGTGGGAGGGATGTGGGCCGGGTGCTGGCAGGTGGGACTAGATTGGGTTGGGATATCTGGTCGGCATGGAGGGGTTGGACTGAAGGGTCTGTTTCCATGCTGTACATCTCTATGACTCTATGAGGTAGTAGTTGTTTATAATCTGCAGGATGTTACAGAGAGTATCAGGAATGAAATCTGGAAGAGGTAATGGTTGTTTATGGTCTGCAGGCTGTTACAGAGACTATCATGAGTGAAATCTGGAAGAGGTAATAGCAGTCTGACCCACTTGTGGGGAGAAGGCATAGTGTTTCGAATCCCGTGATAGAATTCTGTCGTTTATTGATTTATCCTCAGGCTCCAGTATTGGTCACCTGATTTCCTGGTATATCTCACTGATCTAGAATTGGTTGGACTATATTCAACCGCAGACGTTAACACATTAATCACTGCTTTTGGGAGAGTTACCTGTATACTGCGGGGAAATGTTCACCATCTGGTCAGTTGGCCAAAAACCTGTGAAATGGAATTCCATCTGGAGATTGGTGAGATTCAGGAAGAGATCACTTGTTATGGATCTGTCATCCTTTCTACAGACAGGTCAACATGAAACTACAGAGAGATCTGAGCTGTCCCCTCAAGCAACATATTGTCCTGTTCCATGAACAGTGAAAGTAGATGTAATTTTGAGCAAATCGGTTACAATCCTTGTCCAGAATTCCATGTGAGACAATCTATTTTACTGGATTCACCTTTGCCAAGCCTGTGTTTTATGGAATGTTACTTAATTGGAAAAGTTGCAGCTCAGTAACTAAATAATCTGTCAGCCAGTTAGGTTTCCAATAGAGTTAGGTTATTCCAATATTTCTTTCTTTTGTTTGTATTTTATCGATAGTGTGGAGTAAAGTGTGTTTTGCTTCAAGCCTGGCAGTTTAAACAATTGAATTACAATTCCTTACACTTACCTTTTAGAGAATTTTTTTTCTTTAAAAAGGCCTGGGCCATTTTCTTAATATATTTTCGGTGGGTTTGGTTTGTTTCATAACATCCTCAATGTCTGTGAATAAATGTGCCCACAATCCTGAACAATGACATGTACAGAACAGAGGAGGAGACACAGACACATTGATCATTATTACCTCGGACAGGAGTTATTTAGGAATGATATTCCTTAGACCGGACACTATTAGAGAATGAACATTTCCCAGGAGACTAACAGAGGTCACTAACAGAGCGGGAGCTGGAGAGTCAGGAACAGAATAACAGGGACAGTCCGCTCTGTTCACTCACCCTTGACCCCTCAGTGAATCCAGTGCCAGGAATGACTGCTATTAGTCAGACTGACAGAATGTGATCAGATGCACACACTGACCTTCCACATCATCAATATCGCCCAGCTCCCACCCTGTCTCAGCTCATCTGCCCCTCTGCCATCTTCAATATTATAATCGGGGCAGCATTAAGTGCCGTGCTTTGAGCTGAGCGGTCTTACCTTCTGTACTCTCTCTCTAAACGGCTCCAATCCTCCCCTGATCCCTCTCCGGTTTAAGATGCTCCTTGACATCTGCCCCAATGAATGAGGTAGACCTTCACCTGACCCAATATCCCCTTCCGTGGGTCAACGTCTCTGGGATTACAAACACAGTCCTGCAGATCCTGGAGAGCTGAACCCCAACATGGAGATTGTTGGAGAAACTCAGCAGGCCCAGCAGGATCTGTGGGGAGAAAGCAGAGGGAACTTTTTAAGTCCAGTGATTCTCCTTCAGAACTGAGGGATTCTGATGCTGATGCTGCCAAACTTGCTGAGCTTCGCCAGCTATTTCTGTTTTTATTTCAGCCCCAATTCAATTGGTGATGATGACGGTGTTGTTAAGTGTGTTTGAGAATAGCGAGCACCCAGCTGGCAGGGGGATGGGGGTATAGTGGGCAGCATGGCTGCCTTCCAAGCAGTTGGTATGGGTTCAGTTCTCAGCCATTGCATGAAATGAGGTCAATCAGATCCATCTGTCAGAAGTTTTCCAAACATTTTAGGATGGGATACCAGCTGCTGTTACACTTCCAGAGCTGACAAAAATCTGAGTGATTCTCTAAATGGTTACTTCAACAGGGAGTGATTAATCCAGGAGAGTCAGCATGGGTTTCTCAGGGAAGGTTGTACCTTGCTCAATTTGAGAGAATGTCTTTGAAGGAAAAAGATTGATCGATGGAGAGAGTGTTTGTGATGGGGATAAAATGGATGATAGGAATCGTGCTGCATTTGCGTGTCTGGATAAACTCAGTGAGGAGAGTGTTAGACCCTCCGATCTAAGCTGGTTCAAGCATCCTTCAGGTACAACGTTGATTGGGCTTCACTGAGATAAACCCGAAATGCCGTGTAGCTGCTTTCCGTGCTGTCATCTGTCTCCAAGTCCCTGGCTCTATCTGACAGTGTGTTCAACAAGGGAAACTGACAGGTTACATTGGTCATGGTGAAAGGTAAGGACGGACTGGTGATGCCTGGCAAAGGAACCAATTGTCAATGAGGAAATAGGATTTGTGCCACAATCTGTCCAACACTGACATTTGCATTCTCCTTTTTTAGCATCGTCTGGTTAACTCAGGGAAATAAAATGGGGAATTACCGGGAATTAGAGTACATTTCATGAAAGGTAGGTTGTGAAATTAGCCAGGTGATCAGCACAGAGAGCCCTCACAAATACAATGTGTGTATTAGTTTGTTCAGTACTATAACAGCTGTAGCATTCTATGATTCTGAATTATGATGGATTGTTCCAAATCTCCACCTCCCCTTCAACTGCTGTAACGGGCTGTAATTTCTCTGTTCCTGCAGACACAGTTGGAACTGAAGGAACCTGGGCAATTTCAAAAGGCCACACCATGACAATGTCTCCACCAGGGTGAGGTGTTTCTGGCCAGATTGATAACAATGTTAGCTGCCAATTACACAGAGGTAGGGTTCTATTGAGCAGATTTGGCACAAAGTCAGAGTGAGGTAATGGTGTTCCCAGTGTCTCGCTGATGGGAACAGATCAAATAGCACATTGTGGTGCACTGTGTGTGGCAGTTTGAGAGGAACCACTCCAGCAGAATGACACACGCCCCGCTGACAGTGTCTCGATCTTGAAAGCCCACAATTATGTGTAACCCGAGCCAGTGCAAAGGCTGCCCCTTCCATTCCAATTGACTTGCCAGTCTGAAACAAGTTAATTTCTGTCACTGTTGTACAGGGCACCAAGTGCGTCTCCATACTGTCCCATTCCCAATGAGGTTGAATGCTATCCGCTTCTCCCTGGGCCGGGGCAGATTCTCTTTGGTTTCTCGGCTTCTGGTTTGGGACATGGAGGTTCCATCTGTGGTCCCAATATGACCTGACCTGCCAAACATTTCTGAGCCAATACTGATGTCAGCAACTGCTTATGAATTGGGGCCCTGAAGTACTTGGGGATATGCTGCACTTATTGTGTCGCATATAGACCTGAGCACCGAACTTTCCAAGGGATGTGTGAATGCTGCACAGCTTTAAAAGAATTGTCCCAGGAATGTGGATATCAGCTATGTTGAAAGCTTGGAGAAGCTGGGCACTTCTGTTTCATTTGGAAGTGATTTTATTTAATAGGTGTACTCAAAATTGTGGGTCATCTGTCCCAATAAAATGGAGTTAAGCTAACCCCCTCCTAGAGAGGAGGAAGGCAAACGGACACTCAGGTATTGTCAAAACAGCAAATGGCAGAATGAGATAATTCGAAAGAAAAACAAAGAATACTTTGAGAGGAGCTAAAATGATCCGTCTGAGTCTGGTTTGGAACTAGATTATACCAGAACGGTATTGCGTCAGCAACTGAGAAAAGCAAATCCATGCCACGGCAGGAGGGTGACAATGAGGGGACCTGAATTTCTCCAACACAGAGATGGGACGGACATGGTACAATGACAGGTCAACTACGTTCCTACAAGTAATCTAGGATATGGGAATTATCTGAGACATGGGTAATGACAGCCCATGGTAGAGCTACGGTAGAGGGCTCGCTAATGTCAGGGATTCATACAATAAATGGTCATGACTGACATCATGGAGACAATGTGAGGTACATTCCCTCAACACCAAGCTGCTGAACAAAAATCCAACACAAATTAGAAAGCAAATTTCGACGTTAGCGGGGCATTAAGGAAGAGGAAAACAGGGTAGATGCAGCAAACAAAATCACATCCATCCACTAGAAAGTGATGTAATCTCTTTATGTGAAGGCAGCATTATTACAACAGCAAGCTGCCTCTCTGTTCATGAAGTGGCGACAATTACGAGTTTTTCTAACTAACACAGTTTCCAATGATGATTCTTCCCTCGATGAGGTCATCCCTTCCCTGTCACAATCCAATTTCAGTGAGAAACATCTTCTACCAACTGGGAATGATAAAGTTGTCATCATCAGAGCTGCAACACCAATCTCCCAGTGGAGATCACACAGAATATAATGGAAACACACAGAGAATGTAACACTGCAGAGTTTAATGTTTGCATTTTTATGTGCAGAAATAAAGGATTGCCACTCTACATTGAAAATACATCTGCCAATTCAATTAGCCAGGAAAGTTTTCTACATGGTTCTTGCCATCATTGGTGTTCCTGGAAAGTGTTTATAATTATTTACAATTTGTGGATGACATCTCTCCTGGTTTTCCTTGTTAATTAAGTGATTTGCATTCTGTAATATTCAATGTTATACCCACTCCCGAGTTGAGATATCACACAGTTAAATTAGATATATTTTTTTAAATCTGTTGTTTCATTGCTTTACTACATGATCACCCTTAGTCAAATGTAATGAACTCCTGAGTCGCACCTTAGACTGGAGGCTACCTTCAGGGAAGGAGTTATTGGAAATGTCAGCAAGTATAGAACTGCAATGGATCTTGGTCAGTCAGTGCAGTGGATCTCATCAACCCAGTGTTGTCACATTCCTGCGTGTATCTGTGTTTGTGCAGTTGTATTGATAGCAGCACATTTCCTCCTTCCTACTTTAGGGAGCACGACAGTAAAAGGGTTTTGAGCTGGTTAATCTCCTTTACACCGTGTGGGTTTCAGATTCTGTTAGCTCTGAATGTTGGATGTTCAGAATCCGCTGTCGGCTTGGGTAACTGTTGAGGAGCACGGATTGAACTTTCCAATTATGGGAGTGATGAAGATTTGAGAAATAATTTTCTTCTTATAGAATCATGCAGCACAGAAATGGCCCCTTTGTCAACTCCTCCATACCGATCAGGTATCGCAAATTAACCTAATCCCATTTACCAGCATTTCGCCCAATCCTTCTAAATCCTTCCTGCTCATATACTCATGCCTTTTAAATGTTTAATTTTACCCACCATCACCACTGCCTCTCACAGCTCGTTCCATCCATGTCTCGGTTCAAAGCTGTAACCTGCAGTGGGGCCTGCTGTTTGTGGATGGAGGGTGTCCCTATGGGGACAGACAAGTGTAACGGTCAGGTGTACATTCTCACATTCCAAAATATAGGATCGAAATAGAATTAAAAATAAATACCCAGTTCCCTCGGACTTGTTAAACATTGGATTTGTCATGACATTCTTCGTTCCGCTTCCCGTGTCCCACCTGCAAGTAGTTTTTTTTTCCTGAATGAGTACAGAGCTACACACTGAGGATGACTTTCCTTCCTGACCGTGGCTATCCGCTCGACTGTAAAATATACAACAAACCTGAGCATTCCTTAAACCCACAGTGGGCATGACCCATTCTCACGGAGAGAGCAAATCATTTTCTGTCAAATGACCCTTGATGATTTCCCATGGCTTCCCCCCGAATGTTCAGGTTGGATAATATTTATTAGATTCCAGTTCTCCGCCATTCTGAATGGTATAGCTCCCCCACCCCATAATCCGTCTCTTATCCTGGGTGTTCCTGCTTTACCTCTGAGTCTGGAACAATTGACAGCTGTTGGAACCGCTTATCCTTCTGTTGCTGTCTGCTGGATAAACTGGAGGGTTTTTAAATCTCTCTTTCCTACAACACAGTTCATAGCTTCACCTGGCTAATCCCAGACTGTTCCTTTACCTTCCCCCACTTTGACAGTGATCCTGGATTTATTTTTCGGGAATGAAGCTGGGCTGACCTCTCAGTGAGGAAGCATTTTGCAGGCAGTAATCATAACTCAAGATTAACATGGAAAAAGGCAAGGATGAGGGGAAATCAAAGTTCTAAACTGTGGGAATAAGATCGGGTGTGATTAGACCGAGAGCAGAAACGTTTAAGTAAATCCATGTCAGAGCAGTGGGATGTATTGAAGGCAGAAACAGGGAAATTACAGGGTCACAATGTTCAATGAAAGATAAAAGGTGGTACTCGGAAATGCTGTGAACTCTGCATATCAGGGGATTTCCAGGAGAAGTTCACTGGTAATGCAAAAATTGTTGGAAATTGGAATTCAATCCATGAATGTGAGCTGATGCACTTGGCGGGACACAAAACACAAGGGATACATAATGAATATAGAAACCTGGGAAATACTGAATCAGGGGGATCTTGGTGCACATGAAGATCTTAAGGTAGTAGGACAGGTCGATGAAATGGTTGAGAAGTTATTGGGATTTTTTGGCTTTTAAATGCGAGACATAGAGTTTAGGAGCAGGGACAATATGTTGGCACTGTATAAAATATTGGCTAGGCTACAGCTAGAATGTTGGAGTACTTTGATTGTCTGAAAGAAGGTGGAGGCTTTCCAGGATGACTCCAAGGTAGTAAAGTTTTGGGTATGAAGGGAGATTGGATGGACTGAGATTGTTTTCCTTGGAGCAGGGGGGATTGATAGGGGGCATCATTTAAAAGTATATTGTTATAAGGAGCTCATAAGGAACTATGTTTTCCCCTTTGTGGTCAGGTCAATGACCAGGGGCATAGATGTAGAGAGGAAGGGGTTTGGGTTTTCCACCGGAAGTATTGTGACAATGTGGAACTTACTTCCTGTAAGGGTAGTAGAAGCAGATCCCCGATGGCATTGAACTTTAAATGTGCACGTGTAATGCCTGGGTTATGGACTTAATGCTGGCAAACTGGATGAGAATTCTGAGGCAATTGTTTCATGGATTCTATCGGGCAAAGTGCATTTTTATTTTCTGCGCATCAAGTCTCTATGTCTCCAAACCTTCTCCAACTCCCAGCTGGACCATTGTCTTTTCAACCAATACTTCCCCCAGAGCCATTGACTCCAACAATGACCCTGACTGCAATTGTCCCAAATTCTGTTACTGTTCGGGGTATCTTTCATTGTTGCAGCATCTCTGCCATTTCAGCAACTTTCCCAGTGATGCAGCATTCCATGTCAGTCCCTTTGAAATTGCAGCAACCCCTCCAACATTGAGTAAGCCATCCTCAGGCATTTCACACTGTTCAGCTGTAGACACCATGTAATGTGTCTTGCCTCACAAGGTATTCGACTGGCTCTGCTAATAGACATCTCTGTCACTTACCATTTTTTAATAAACCCTGAATTGATTTAATTTATTATTATATTGTTACGTTTACCTCTGTACTGTGGGAAAGAAACTTGTTCTGTTTGCAGTGCAGCGAATATTCCATTGAAAGACACAAAGGCCATCGGGTGATTGAACAGAGTGAGGGATACAGAGGGACAGCTACGAGGAAGGTGCACAAGAAGCAAGATCAACATGAGGTTTAAAATTTGAGGTCCATTCAGAATTCAAATAACAGTGGGGAAGAAGCTAGTCTTGAACATATTGTTCTGTGTGTTTATGGTTTTGTGTCTCCTGACTGACGGAAGAGGTTGGAGGAGAGTTTAACCGGGGTGGGAGGGTCTTTACTGGTGTTGGCTGGCTTTCGCGGCAACAAGAAATGTACATTCAGTCAATGGTTGGAAGGTTGGTTTGTGTAAGATCTAGCCTGTGTTCACAACTCTGTGTAGTTTCTTAAGGTCCTGGGCAGAGCAGTCGCAGAGCACTTGGTACATTTCTGTTTGTGTACATGAGTTTCATTCCCTCCTACTTCCTTCCATCTCCTCTTATAGGAGCATACAAATGTATGTAGGTGGGACTGAAATTAATGTTCACTTCTTTCAATGTAGGTACCTGTCCACACGAAACCTTCTGTAACACTGAAGTTACAGTGTATGCCTGGACAGTTTATTTTGCTGAAGGTGCCCTGGGGATCTGCCCGAGCATCTCCACAACACCCAGTTTACCTCGACTTTCTGCCTTTGTATACGGCTCCTACATTTTTACATTTTAAACTGAATGATGAACAGCATATTGTTAATTTTCAAAAACTTGCAGGAATCCAGTTGAAAGTAAAGTATCCAGTGTCAATTCACTGCAAATATCTTGTCAGATGTTATGTGTTGATAATTGAGGAACATTAATGCAGCTTTGCCGGGGTTGGCAATTTTCTTTTACTGTCACCCCTACGTCCTTGCATCCACAATGTTGCTCCAACCAACAGGATCTGCCCCTCATTCCCCATCATATTTACAGATGGTTGGGGTTCGCGCTTGACCAGATTTACAATGATCCCACCTCCCTCATCTTTCATTGTGCTTCGCGAGTAAGCATTTGCCTCTGCCTGGAAATCACATTTTAACACCATGGATTATCACTGCCTCGGATCATTATCCCTTTGTAGTTGAACTGCATCTGCCCTCAAACTGATCATTAAAAAAAACTTTCTCTACCTGTCCGCATACCCCTTTTCTCTTTCATAACAATCGATTTATATATGCCCTTTTTTGATATTTAACAGCTGTGATGATTTTTTTCCTTCTCATAAATTAATGCTAGGATTCACTGTAGAGATTTACTTCACTTTTCAGAAGCTAGGGAATGGCCTCAGGCACACACACACACATGCACACAGACACGCACATACACAGAGTCTCAGAGAGAGGGGCATACAAACACACACACACATGCACACAGACACACACACACACACACACACAGTCTCAGAGAGAAGGGCGCACACACACACACACACACATAGGGAATACGAAATGAAAAGAAGAGTGGTTAAACTTTTAGTATTTCCCTATCGTGTGGAGTCATCCAATTCTCTCACCATATTATCCAGCTGTATTGATACTTCTTGGGGGAATCATGGCTACATGTGGTGTAAATTCATCCTATTAAATGTTACATGTTTTGGTGGGTACCTTTATGATCGGTATCCTAGATTCCAACTGCTGTTCACCGGCTGCCTATTTCTATTCAAGCTAGAAATTGGCAAGTTACACATTTGCAGTTTACATCACAATTCTTTTAATACTGGGTGATCACATGTCCCTGTTATAGCAACTGTACAGATTGACTTTAAATTTATGCAGAAAAGAGTGTTCATTAACATGAAGTCATTTTTCCATTATCCTCTGACAGTGAATTTCGTGGCTATTACGATTCTCTCCCAGGGAAAGTGTGGCCTCACTATCTGCACAACACGCTATCTCCTGGCCATGGCAGCAGCAGATCTACTGGTCCTTATCAGTGAGGTCATACTGAGGCAAATAAATTTTTATTATTACCCAGTATGTTTCCTGGATATCACTCCTGTGTGCAGTGTTATCCATGTCCTGATCCGTGCATCCATAGACTGTTCTGTCTGGTTCACCATTGCATTTACCTTTGATCGGTTCGTCAGCTTTTGTTGCCACAAACTGAAAACTAAATATTGCACTGGGAAAAACGCATCTGTAATTCTCTCAATAACCGGGATTCTGCTTTGTTTAAAAAATGTCCCTCGGTACTTTAGATTTGAGCCCAAAAAGATAATCGGGAACATACCATTTTTCTGCAGGAATAAGGGAAGCTACTTCACTGACTCTCGCTGGATTGGATTCCGCTCATTTGCTGTGGCTCTAACCCCATTGGGGCCATTCTTTTTCATTGTGTTCCTCAATGTTCTGACAATCGCACGCATTTTATTTAAGTCAAGTCAAGTTCATAAGGGATTGAGGGGTCAGAGTAAGGAAGGGGAGCAGGTTGACCCCGAAATGAAGAGTAGAATTAAGGCAGTGATTTTACTCTTCACCATATCTGGAAACTTGATCCTTCTCTGGCTGCTATATGCTTTATATATTCTCGATGTCCCAGATCATTTAAATGATTATGACTATGAAATCTTTGAACAAGTTGGGTACATGCTGCGCAATTTAAGCTGCTGCACAAACACCCTTATTTATATGGCAGCTCTGCCCAAGTTCAGAGCTCAGTTCAATAGAGCGGTGAAATATCCAGTTTCCAGAGTTATTGAACTAATCACTGCATAAATCTGACAAAAGCTCAAAGTCCCGTGGGTGATGGGCAAGAAATGACCATGGAGGACCAAAGGGATCCCTTCAAGAGATGCAAATCTGTCAGAGAGATCAGAGAAGATGGAATATTTAGCAGACATCAAAAGACTCGAAAGAAGATGAAGATAAGGACACAGGTTTCCCATTCAGAGATCAGAGGTAATATTTCGGTCCTGAAAGAAGGTCACTGGACCTGAAACATTCACTCTGATTTCTCTCCCACAGATGGTGCCAAACCTGCGGAGTCTTTGCAACAATTCCTGTTTTGTTTTGGTTTAACATTTTGGGGACCAGTGTGAATGAGCTGGAGACACTGCACAGGCCAAAGGTCAGTGGAGCAAGGGGAAAGAGCCATGATTTGTCCAAGATAACCAGG